>NW_022631004.1:26517018-26893970 GCF_010015895.1 Lontra canadensis | reverse complement strand
ATCCCATTTACAATTGCACCCAAAACTATAAGATACCTAGGAATAAACCTAACCAAAGAGACTAAGAATCTATACACAGAAAACTATAAAGTACTCATGAAAGAAATTGAGGAAGACACAAAGAAATGGAAAAATGTTCCATGCTCCTGGATTGGAAGAATAAATATTGTGAAAATGTCTATGCTACCTAAAGCAATCTACACATTTAATGCAATTCCTATCAAAGTACCATCCATTTTCTTCAAAGAAATGGAACAAATAATCCTAAAATTTATATGGAACCAGAAAAGACCTCGAATAGCCAAAGGAATATTGAAAAAGAAAGCCAAAGTGGGTGGCATCACAATTCCAGACTTCAAGCTCTACTACAAAGCTGTCATCATCAAGACAGCATGGTACTGGCACAAAAACAGACACATAGATCAATGGAACAGAATAGAGAGCCCAGAAATAGACCCTCAATTCTATGGTCAACTAATCTTCGACAAAGCAGGAAAGAATGTCCAATGGAAAAAAGACAGCCTCTTCAATAAATGGTGTTGGGAAAATTGGACAGCCACATGCAGAAAAATGAAATTGGATCATTTCCTTACACCACACACAAAAATAGACTCAAAATGGATGAAGGACCTCAATGTGAGAAAGGAATCCATCAGAATCCTTGAGGAGAACACAGGCAGCAACCTCTTCGACCTCAGCCACAGCAACATCTTCCTAGGAACATCGCCAAAGGCAAGGGAAGCAAGGGCAAAAATGAACTATTGGGATTTTATCAAGATCAAAAGCTTTTGCACAGCAAAGGAAACAGTTAACAAAACCAAAAGACAACTGACAGAATGGGAGAAGATATTTGCAAACGACATATCAGATAAAGGGCTAGTGTCCAGAATCTATAAAGAACTTAGCAAACTCAACACCCAAAGAACAAATAATCCAATCAAGAAATGGGCAGAAGACATGAACAGACATTTCTGCAAAGAAGACATCCAGATGGCCAACAGACACATGAAAAAGTGTTCCATATCACTCGGCATCAGGGAAATACAAATCAAAACCACAATGAGATACCACCTCACACCAGTCAGAATGGCTAAAATTAACATGTCAGGAAATGACAGATGCTGGCGAGGATCCGGAGAAAGGGGAACCCTCCTACACTGTTGGTGGGAATGCAAGCTGGTGCAACCACTCTGGAAAACAGCATGGAGGTTCCTCAAAATGTTGAAAATAGAACTACCCTATGACCCAGCAATTGCACTGCTGGGTATTTACCCCAAAGATACAAACGTAGTGATCCGAAGGGGCACATGCACCCGAATGTTTATAGCAGCAATGTCTACAATAGCCAAACTATGGAAAGAACCTAGATGTCCATCAACAGACGAATGGATAAAGAAGACGTGGTATATATACACAATGGAATACTATGCAGCCATCAAAAGAAATGAAATCTTGCCATTTGCGACGACGTGGATGGAACTAGAGGGTATCATGCTTAGCGAAATAAGTTAATCAGAGAAAGACAACTATCATATGATCTCCCTGATATGAGGGAGAGGAGATGCAACATGGGGGGTTAAGGGGGTAGGAGAAGAGTAAATGAAGCAAGATGGGATTGGGAGGGAGATAAACCATAAGTGACTCTTAATCTCACAAAACAAACTGAGGGTTGCTGGGGGGAGGGGGGTTGGGGGGGATGGGGTTATTATGGACATTGGGGAGGGTATGTGCTATGATGAATGTGAGGAAGTGTGTAAACCTGGTGATTCACAGACCTGTACCCCTGGGGGAAAAAATATATGTTTATAAAAAATAAAATTAAAAAATAAATAAATAAATAAAAATTTTAAAAAAACCCCACAACATCTATAAAAACTATAATTATGTCTAAGTCAATCTTCAGCAGGAAGCTCTTTCTAAACATATAAAAATAACCAACACCACAGGAATACAAACAATTATAAGAGAGTATTATGAAAAATTATATGCTAACAAATGGGGCAATCTGGAAGAAAAGGACATTTTCCTAGAAAAATACAAACCACCAAAGCTGAAACAGGAAGAAATAGAAAATTTGAACAGACCTATAACCAGTCAAGAAATTGAATCAGTAATCAAAAATCTCCCGACAAACAAATGTCCAGGGCCAGAATTTTTCCCAGGAGAATTCTATCAGATATTTAAAGGAGAATTAATACCTATTCTTCTCAAATTGTTCCAAAAAATAGAAATGAAAGAGAAACTCCAAATTCATTCTACAAAACCAGCATTACCTTGATTCCAAAACCAGACAAAAACCCCACTAAAAAGGAGAATTGCAGGCCAATATCTCTGATGAACATGGATGCAAAAATTCTCAACAAGATACTGGCAAATCAGATTCAACAGTATATTAAAGGAATCATGGAGCACGAACAAGTGGTGTTTATTCCTGGGCTGCAGCATGGTTCAATAATCACAAATCAATCAGCATGATAAACCATACTAATAAAAGGAAGGATAAGAACCATTTGATCCTCTCAATAGATGCAGAAAAAGCATTTTACAAAACTAGCATTCATTTTTTATTCAAAAAAAAACCCTCAAAAAAGTTGGGATAGAACATACTTCAGCATCATAAGGGCCATTTATAAAAGACCCACCCCTATATCATTCTCAATTGGGAAAAACTGAGTGCTTTTTCTCTGCAGTCAGGAGCAACACAGGGATGTCCACTATTACCATTACTATTTAACATAGTACTGGAAGTCTTAGCCTAGGCAATCAGACAACAAAAAGAAAGAAAAGGCATACAAATAAAAAAGGGAGAAGTAAACTTTCACTATTTGCAGACAACATGATACTTTATGTAGAAAACCCAAAAGATTCCAGCAAAAAGTGCTAGAATACATGAATTTAGCAAAGTTGCAGGATAGAAAATCGACACACAGAAATCTGTTGTATTTCTATACACTAATAATGAAGCAACTGAAAAAGAAATCAAGGAATTAATGCCATCTACAATTATACCAAAAACTATAAGGCACGTAGGAATAAACTTAATCAAAGAGGTAAAAGATCTGTATTCTGAAAACTATAGAATACTTATGAAAGAAATTGAAAAAATGCAAAGAAATGGAAAAACATTCCATGCTCATGGATTGGATATTTTAACAAACTTTGTTAAAATGTCCATACTACCCAAAGCAATATACACATTTAATGTAATCCCTATCAAAATATGACCAGCATTATTTACAGAACTAGAATCAATAATCCTAAAATTTGTATGGAACCACAGAAGACTCCAGATAGCCAAAGCAATCTTGAAAAAAAAAAAAAAGCAAAGGTGGAGGCATCACGATTCCAGACTTCAGACTGTATGACAAAGCTGTCATCATCAAGACAGCATGGGCCTGGCACAAAAACAGACACATAGATCAATGGAACAGAACTGAAAACCCAGAAATGGACCTACAACTATGGTCAACTAATCTTCAACAAAGCAGGAAAGGATATCCAATGGGAACAAGACAGTCTCTTCAACAAATGGTGTTGGGAAAACTGGACAACAATATGCAGAAGAATGAAACTGCACCATTTCCTTACACCAAACACCAAAATAAATTCAAAATGGAGGAAAGACATAAATGTGAGACCTGAAACCATAAAAAGTCTAGAGGAGCACACAGGCAGCAACCTCTTTGACCTTCGCTGTAGCAGCCTCTTACTAGACATGTTGCAGGAGGTAAGGGAAACAAAAATAAAAATGAACTATTGAGATTTCATCAAGATAAAAAGCTTCTACAGAGGGCACCTGGGTAGTTCAGTCAGTTAAGCATCTGCCTTCGACTCAGGTCATGATCCCAGGGTCCTGAGATCGAGTCCTGCATTGGGCTTTCCACTCACCGGGGAGCCTGCTTCTCCCTCTCCCTCTGCCTGCCACTCTGCCTGCTTGTGCGTTCACTTTCTCTCTCTTAATTAAGATGTAAAATCTTAAGATTTTAAATAAAATCTTAAAAAAAAAAAACTTCTACACACCGAAGGAAACAATCAACAAAACTAAAAGGCAGCCTATGGACTGGGAGAAGATATTTGTAAATGACATATCTGATAAAGGGTTAGTATCCAAAAATCTATAAAGAACTTACCAAACTCAACACCCAAAAAACAAATAATCCACTTTAAAAATGGGCAGATGGCATTAAATAGACATTTTTCCAAAGAAGGCTTCCAGATGGCTAACAGATACATGAAAAGATGCTCAACATCACACACTCGTCATCAGGGAAATGCAAATCAAAACCATGATGAGATATCACCTCCCACCTGTCAGAATAGCTAAAATTAACAACACAAGAAACACCAGGTATTGGCGAGGATGTAGAGAAAGGGGAACGCTTGTGCATTGTTGGTGGGAATGTAAGCTGGTACAGCCACTCTGGAAAACACTATGGAGACTCCTCAAGAAGTTATAAATAGAACTACCTCATGATCCAGCAATTGCATTACTAGGTATTTACCCAAAGGATACAAAAATACAGATTTGAAGGGGTGCATGCACCCTGGTGTTTCTAGCAGCATTATCAACAATAACCAAATTATGGAGAGCTCCCAATTGTCCATCAACTGATGAATGGATAAAGAAGAAGTGATATATTTATTATATTTATATTTGTTTATATATTTGTGTAAATATATAAATACATAATGGAATATTACTCGGCCATCAAAAAGAATGAAATCTTGCCATTTGCAATGACGTGGATGGAACTAGAGGATATTAGACTAAGTGAAATAAGTCAGTCAGAGAAAGATAAATACCATATGATTTCACTCATATGTGGAACTTAGGAAACAAAACAGATGAACATATGGGGAGGGGAAACAGGGAACAAACCATAAGAGACTCTTAATAATAGAGAACAAACTGAGGGGCTGATGGAGGGAGGTGGGTGGGGGATGGTATTTAGGAGGGCACTTGTGATGAGCACTGGGTGTTGTATGTAAGTGATGAATCATTAGATTCTACTCCTGAAACCAATATTGCACCGTATGTTAACTAAATAGAATTTAAATAAAAATTTAAAAAGAAAAAGTATATTAAATTAAGATCTATGTTAAATCAAAACATATATGAGTAGAATTATAAAAATTTAATATAAAAGAAGTTTAGTTTTTTTAAAGAAAACTGAATCAAAGGAGAGGTACTTATATAATCTAGTTAAAGTAGTTTAATATTTTTAAAATATCAGTTATTTTTAAATGGATTTATAGATACAAAGTAATTCCAACAAAATTTGTGTTTTTAGTGCATGTTTAGAAAATAAGTCTGGGGCGCCTGGGTGGCTCAGTGGGTTAAAGCCTCTGCCTTCTCCTGGAATCAAGCCCTGCATTGGGCTCTCTGCTCAGCAAGGAGCCTGCTTCCCCCCCACCCACCCTCTGCCTGCCTCTCTGCCTATCTGTGATCTCTATCTGTCAAATAAATAAATAAAATCTTTTAAAATAAAAAGAAAGAAAGAAAGAAAGTCTAAATTTCTTTTGGAAAACTTAATATAGCAGAATTGTCAAGAAATTTTTTTGAAAAAGAAAGTTAATGGGGTATGGAGGGGAGAAAAGCATGTTTTGTTTTTTCCTGGAAAGCTGTAATAATTAAAACATTATGGTTCTGTCGCAAGGATAAATAGCTCAATGAGACAGAATTGAAAGTCTAGAAGCAAACCTAAGAATGAGTGGGTATTTAACATATGATAAAATTGAGAAATAAATTAGGTAAGTACAGAAGCTAGGACAACTGACTATTCAGAAAAACATTAATTCCAGACAGTTCAAATAGTATAGCATGAAATATGAAACTATAAAAGAATGAGAAAAATAAAACAAATTATTTATATAATAATGGGGAGGGAAACACTTTGCTAAGATTAAAAGCAAAGAAAAAAACAAAAGCAAGAAATGAATGTCTCCTTTTTTTCTTTTTAAGATTTTATTTATTTGTTTATTTATTTGACAGAGAGAGATAGAGAGAGAGAGAGGGAATACAAGCAGGGGAAGCGGGAGAGGGAGAAGAAGGCTTTCTGTGGAGCAGGGAGCCTAAGGTAGGGCTTGATCCTAGGACACTGGGATCATTATGTAGGCCAAAGGCAGACGCTTAACAACTGAGCCACCCAAGCTCCCCAAAATGGATGTCTCTTAAGAGAGAAAAGTGAAATTTTTGAATGCCCATACACAAGCATAAAATTATTAAATGCCAATAAACAAGATGAAAGTCAAGCAACAAACTGCAAAGTATTTACAACAAATGACAAAAGATTAATATTCTCAATACATAAAGAGGCATTATAAATCAATATGAAAAAAGTATCATTGCTCTGAAAAATGAGTAAAGCTCACAAACAATTAGAAAAAGAAGTATGAGCACATGACTGAAAAGGTGTTCCTGCTCACAAGCCACAAAGACTGCTAGTTGAAACTAGGTACATTTTGATACATAATAAATATCAAAAGCCATAAAAATATACTTTAACCCTGAAATTCTATTAGGAATTTACCTAAGGAAATGCCCATGCATTTGCAGCATTATTTGTAATAGCAATAGTTTGGAAACCATAGAAGTCTAACAAGAGGGAATGAGATTTTTTTAACGATTTTATTTCATATAGAAAATAAACCTTTAGAAATAATGTAAAAAAATTACTCAGTGTGGGACGCCTGGGTGGCTCATTCTGTTAAGCATCTGCCTTCAGCTCAGGTCATGATCTCAGGGTCCTGGGATTGAGCCCCGCGTTGGTGGTGGAGGGGGGAGTCCCCTGCTCAGCAGGGAGCCTGCTTCTCCCTTCCCTCTACGCTCCCCACAGCTAGTGCTTTCTCTCAAATAAATAAATAAAATCTTCTTTGAAAAATTACCAAGTGCTATAGAAAGATGCACACAGCAATAGCAGGGTTCCAAGAGGAAATTGATGACACACTCACATCGGGATAAATGGAGGAGGGATGAATAAAGGGGTGCTTACAAAGGTGAGGGCAAGATAGGGGGACACCTGAGGGTTAGCGATGTAACTAGGGGCTAGTAACAACAAACTGTCACTAGACCTCAGGGGCTTCCGTTCGGGAGGGCGGGGACACAGCAAAGCTCACTGAGGCACTTACAATGCCAGATTTGAGGACACATTCACCCTCAGGGTTGTGCAAGGCACAGTGAGTGCCTCCTTACATGTTTGCACCAGAGGCACCTGCCTCACACCATGCTATTAAAGGCACCTAGAAGGAAGATTCTGCAGAAAAGACTGCATGGACAGGATGTGTGATCTTTTACAGGGGGCCAGAGGCAGTTCAAGGTGACCCCATAGAGAGGCTGCCTGAGAGAAATACCTGCTCTCACTTTCCTCCCATCCCCTTATTTCCTGCAGGGCTTTCTTTCATCAGGCTCCTCTGGAAGCCAGAGGGCAAGGTGCTTTACAGTCAGCCTCTGGGACAGACCGCAGGACAAGAATGGATCCAAGGGGCACGGAGACTTCCACAGAATGACACAAAGTTAAGCAAAACAAGCAGGCTCCAAAGCAATATCTAAAAACCGATGCCTATCTTTACATAAGTTTTATTTAGTGGTATACTGGGGTGTAACATTACATTATGGTTTATTTTTAAATAGTTTTTGCTTTTATATGTATTCGCTAAATTTAATGAAGTGAGTGTCATAAAAAGAAAAAATAAAAAAGAAAGAAAGAAACCTTCCAAAAATGCTATATAGGTTGTGGCCTTAAGAGGATGAAGTAAAAAGCCTAGATGAAAAAAGTCAAAGTATTTACAGGGGTTGCTTTTGGTGGTTAATGTTTATAGAGTGGTTATTTCCGGGGGGCAAGCATAGTTCTGTTTTTGTGTGCATCTTAATCCTCTTCTTTCTTTGCAAATGTCCTAAAGTGAATGTATGTCTTGAGATCATAAATCCAGAAGCTATTCAATATAGTTTGGAGAGAGGTGAATAGATGGTGTAAGACGGAGAGGAGAGCGAAAAGAATCTCCATAAACAGCCACCTGTCCTTTCTGTGAGCTGATACCCCAAGCTCACTTATACTTATCTCATGTGTAAAATGATATGATTTCTTTTAGCTTCTTTTGCTACAAAATTCCTTTTAAAGAAGAAAACAACTCTTATCTAACAGACACCACCCCCCCACCAACATGGAGTCATGCTCATGAGACAAGGCAGACCAATGCATGGCTTAAGTAAGTAGAGTATGGACTTGGAGGAGGACCTGGGGGCGCCACCTCCAGGCAGGCCTGGGCATTACACCTGACTGTTAACGGCCCTTTCCCAGGCTTCAGGACACGCTGCCTTCTACATGCCTTCTCGAAGAGGCAGTATGTTGACCTCCTCTTCCTTCACTGACCACTTTGAAATCCAGCTCATTGTCTCCTACAGTGTCCCGTATTCCAAAACTACAATGCTTGGAATGCCTGGGTGGCTCACTCATTAGGTGTCTGCCTTCAGCTAAGGTCAAGGGATCGAGTCCCACATCCATCGTGATCTGGGAGTCCTAGAATTGAGCCCGGCATTGGGCTCCCTGCTCAACGGGGAGTCTGCTTCTCCCTCTGCCTGCTGCTCCCCCCTGCTTGTGTGCTTCTCTCTCTCTATCTCTGAAAAATAAATAAATAAATAAAATCTTTAAATAAAAATAAAACTACAACGCTTACCCCCCAGAAATAACTATTCATAACCCTATAAACACTCATCACCCAAAAGCAATCCTTGTAAATATTTTGACTTTTTTCATCCAGGCTTTTTATTTCATCTTCTTAAGGCTGTAACCTACATATGATTTTTCCAGAATGTTTCTTTTTTTTTTCTTTTTATTACATTCATTCTATCAAATTTAGCAAATACATAAAAGCAAAAACTCGGGTCTTGACATCATCGACTTTGTGTTAGAGGTATTTTCACTGAACAAGGTCAGTCGGTCACCTCAGTATAACAGCCCATAGAGTGCAGGGGGCCATTTCTCCCCAAGTCTGTATTGTACTTTACATGTGTGAGTCAGCATTCACAAAACTGTTGCATTTCTGCACTCTCTCCCCTCGCACTGCTGTTCAGCCCATCCTTCTGGCTCTCCCACTCAGCCACTTCTTCCCATCGGTCCTGTGCATGGCTTGCTTTCTGCCACCCTCATGTCCCTCCTTCCAGCCCAGGCTCCTCAATCTGTAGCCACCAGCTCAGCGCCATCTTTTTAAATTTTTTTTTTAGGAGATGTATTTATTTTTTTAAGAGATGTATTTATTTATTTGAGCTAGAGAGAGAGTGGGAGGGGCTGAGGGAGTGGGAGAGAAACTTAAGCAGAATTCTGCAGTGTGGAGCCCGGTTGGGGCCGATCTCATGATCCTGAGGTCATAATCTCAGCAGAACCCAAGAGTCCAATGCTCAACTGGCTGAGCCATCCAGGCAGCCCAGCACTTAAACATTCTTAAGCTTCTTTCACCTATAAAACATCTCTTTCAGTAGTGAATGCCCTAATGCATAACCCAGATACCCCCTCTGGACTGAGGCGTCCAATCTCCCAGCTGCTGGAAATATGGCCGCTGGCCGAGGCCCCGTCTGGAAGCTGGTGGAGGGAGCTGCCTGGCCCCACTCCCCAGAGCAGGCCCCGCTCCCCATGACTGTTTGGTGTTGGGATATTTGAAGGGTCCTCTGAAATTGTTTTCAGCAGACATACTGACACACAGATGACTGTCACAAAGAAGTTTATCCTCCCAGATCCCTAGGAACAGGAGGCAAGGCAAGCCATGCACTCAGGGGGTTACACGAGGAAGTGCAAGTTTCCTTCGGGAGGCAGAAGGCACAAGGGGAAAATGGGAGGAAATATGGGCAGTCACCTTTATGATGGCTTCCATGGGAAAGGCAAGGCAAGGCAGTGTAAGCAGGTTTAAGATTGGCTAATTTGGGGGTGCCTGGGTGGCTCAGTCTTTAAACATTTGCCTTTGGCTCAGGTCAGGATCCCAAGGTCCTGGGATCAAGCCCCACACTGAGCTCCCTGCTCAGCAGGGAGTCTGCTTCTCCCTCCCCAATGCCCCTGCTTGTGTTCCCTCTCTGGCTGTCTCTCTCTCTGTCAAATAAATAAATAAAATCTTAAAAAAAAAAAAAAGATTGACTAGTTTGAATCATTTTATGGACTCTAGGATATTGGGGCTGTCCCTTGTTGTCTGGTGCCCTACACTGAGGTGAATAGGGCCAGGGGTTCTGGTCTTGAGTGTAAGAATCCTCTAAGAGTCCTGTCAAGATGGCAGTTAAGGGTCTGGACTGTGGATTGGTTGGTTTGCTTGTGAAAGTCATGCTCCCAGGGGACTCATTTGCTATCTCTAGGAATTAGTCAGCCCTGCCAGGGGCAGTCCCTCAGGGATCAGCAAGATGTTAAAACACTGGATACAGCAAATACAGCAAATAAAAAAGGCACGGTTAATACTGGGGGTAAAGGCTCAAACCCCCTTGCCCTGATTCTGGAACATCTCTGAAGGCCCACCTTAGCTCCACGGCTCAGAGGTGGGGGCCTCAGGCCCAGGCCTTTGGGTCACTGCGTCCAGCTCCCACCTCTGCTCCTCGGGCCGCACCGCCCAGGGAACCGCTGCCCCTTAACCTTCATCTCTGCCTCTCCTTGCCAGGGAACTGACCCAAGACAGTCTCTTGCACCCCCATAGCCCCCTATCTGTCCCCCACCTCTCTCTTCCCTTCACAGTCAAACTTCCTGGAGATACAACCTCTGCTCATGGTCTCCACGCGCACAAATCCCCAGGCACACCTTCTGCTCCATGGTTCTCAAACTTCAGCCTGAATCAGAGTCACGGGGAGGGCTTGTTAATGCATCCACTGCGGGGCAGCACCTCCAGAGCATCTGAGGGAGTGGACCAGAGGTGGCTGTGCCTCTAACATGCCGCCATGTTGGAGAAGCCGCCCCCTCGCCCTGTTCCCGCCACTGCGCAGCATGTCCCAGTTCAGTCAGGAGGAAGTCCGTACTTCCTAAGGCTCTTCAGGCAGTCGTCTATTCTAGACAGAATAACCTCAGCTCTCCCAGGCCTTTCTCACTGTCGTCCACTCCCTGCCATAGTTGTGCTTCCTGCTGGAGATGTGCTCGCCCTCATGCCTCTGGGCCTTTGCACATGTCTTGTTTGCTGCATCAGGTGCTCCCTCAATACCCCTTACTTCTTTCCCCTGCCTAGCTAGTCCCCTTTCAGCTTCCTGTCTCTTTTCCAGTCACTTCTTCAGGGAAGTCTTGATCCTTTGGTGCCCCTTTCAGAGGCAGCCCTCACTAAATTATCACCCAGTGATTGGAAAATGAATAATGACAGAAGCGCTGCTCTTTCATTATAGAAACCCCTTCTCCTGGCTGAGGCAAAGATGGAAAAGGCAAAGGAAGAGTCTTGTGGAGAGTGCTGGGCCACAAAGGTGGCTCCCAGGAGGGCAGGGGGGGATGGAAGGGGCATCAGCCCCAGGGGGAGGGGCAACACAGCAGGTGTTCTCCTCTTGCTTAACCTTCTTCTATCCTTGAACTGGCAAACACAGGCTTGTCCTGTTCTCCTCAGTCCCCCTCTGCCCACCCACCACCTGGGGCAGATGAAACCCACCCCCTGCACCAGCTCTCCCAGGGGAGTCACCCCCCAACCCTCCCACACCCGGTCTGGGGCCTCCAGCCAGCTCTGGCGGGAGTCATGTGATTGCTCTAGTGTGCGTGACAAGCTCCCCGGAGTGATGCTTTGAGGAGTGACCTTGTTGTCCAGGACAGAACGAGCTCCCTGCAAGCCTGCTGATGTCTGTAAGGGTTGGGCTGCTCTCTGGGCTTGGGGGTGGGGGTCAGGGGTGGGGGCAGGGGCACACTCACTTTTCCTCCACAGATATTTGGCCCCAGTTTTCAGGTCCGGCTTATGTAACACCTGAGGAGAACTACACTCCCCAGTCACCCACACCTTTTCCCTTTCGTGGAGCATTTCACAGGCGCAGCTGCTTCTCAGAGGTCTATTTTGGGAGCTGTTTTCATTTGACCTATATTAAGCACAGTCACAAGGCAGAGGCAAGTTGCAGGGTGCAGGGTGGCCTGCTTGCTCTTTGTGCTTTTTTAGTGTCACGGGTGAGAAAACCAGACAAGCCGGTGCCTACAGTTCGGGACCTGAGCCATGAGGGGCCCCTGGAACTCCCCACAGCGTCCGGCCACAGAGTGCTCTAGGCTCCAACAGCCCACCTGTAACAGCGCAGGCCCAGGCTGCCCCCCCTCCCCAATTCCACAGTTCTGGTTCATGGCCCCTGAGGCCCCCCTGAAGACGGCACTGTACTCACTGCAGCACTGGTCAGGGAAACATTGACGTTCCCAGCAGGTCCAGAATTTACCAGGCCTGCAGACCCCGGGCCTGCAAAGTGCGGCTGGTAGACTTTTGACTGGCCATTGAGCCCCTGTATTTCCTGGGTTAATAATTAAATCACATGACCAGCAGGGGGAGAGAAAGGGCTGCTGGGAGCCAGGAGGCTCAGGTCCTGTGCGCAAACAGGTACTCCTTGGGGTCCCCACCACTATGAGGGCCTGTGGGGACAATGAAAACCCACTAAGTGTCCCATTGGCCCCTTTTCAGTGGGGGCATCTCCTGCACCACTGTTTTCTCCCTTGGGGCTCTTCTTAGTTTCCCTAGAAGCAGAGGCTCAGTTCCAGGGTCTAACGCTCTGCCCCACACGGTTGACCCCCAAAGCTGCATCTCTGGCACCTTGACTCTCCTGAGGGTCAGGCCCACGTCTCCAAATGGTTGTTCCGCTGATCTGTCACATGCAAAAATTCAAAGCAGACATGCAGGCCCCCTCTGCACTGGGATCAGCAGCCCCTCCCCTGCCCCCCTGGGGAGGACATGGCTGTTGGCCTGGTCTTCCACATGCCCCACACCGTGTCTGCCTTTGAAGGGCAGGATGGACACGGATGATGACTTCTCGGGCCAGCTGGGGAGATGTGATGGCGCATCCCCTCAGAGCTGCTGGAAGAGAATCCTGGCTTTGTACTGTGCCACAGACCTCAGGGCTCCTGCTCCTACCCTTTGTGACCCAGGGAGCAAACGGCTCTCACTGAGAGGCTGAGTGTGTCGTGCACACCAAAGTGACTGCATGATCCCCATCAGAGTTGGCTGGAAGCAGCGAAGGAAGTGGGAAAGCCATCGCCCTGGGCAAGCTGGTGGATGGCATTGGGAGGAGGGGGAGGAACCAAGAGAGACCATGGCAGCTGAGGGGAGCTGAGGTGTGAGCTACGTGCACAAGTGAAAGGAACTTGGAAAACTTGAGTTCTGGGTCTTGAGGGACGGAGGATGGTGGAGAGAATGGGTAGTGCATTCTAGGCAGGGACGCAGGTAGGATAAGACAAAGCACATCCCTCACACTGGGCTTATGAGATGCTCCGAGAACACAGTGAAGAGGGGATAGAAGAAAAGGGGAACCAGGCTGAGGAGGCTTGAATTCAGAGGTGTCCTTCCAGCTGGGTGGCCCCCTTCTCTGATCTCTCTTCCTAATCCCAAATCCTGGCCAGAGATCCTTCCTCTGATCTCTCTTCCCGGTCCCAAGTCCTGGCCATCCCATCAGCCCAGGGGGAACTTGGGGTGGGAGTATGGAAGCAGTAAACATTCTTCTGTGGGCTGAGGCAGAGACAGAGGCAGACGGAGGACTGCAGACCACTCAACAGGTCTCCCAGGGCAAGGCCTCTCTCTTCAAGGACAGGAATACTTGGGAGCTGGGGAAGCCAGGACAAAAGGACTAAAGGAAAAGACCCTGAAAGCATGGTCAAATACAAGTCATGGAGGGATTTGAGAAGAAAAATCCATTTTGCTTCATTAAGGAATAAAGAGAAGGCAATATCATTCTTTACTCAAATACTAAAAAGAAAAATAACAGAGGGTGAGGGTGGATGAAATCCCCAGAGGGCATATTGTCATTCTCAGTTGGGGTAAATGCCAGCAGCATTGTTTCTGTTGATATGGCATAATCAGGAGAATACACTTTTCTCATAGATAAAATACATATCAAATGCAAGCACTCACTCTTTGACTCAGTTTCCCCTCTTTCAGCTAATTTAGAAATGTTCCAGTGAAGAAATAAAGGCTCCTTGTGCACTGAGCACATGCTACTCAAAGGCGGGGAAATGATTTTCACCTCATATCATTTAGCACTCAACGCTTCACTCAATAAACATTTGCTGGTTGACCAAATTTTCAAAGAAAGAAACTCCTTGACAATTAGAGATCACCTCTAGAAGAACTGATTAATACCATCATGGTGTTAGCCATTGATGATAATATTAGGCAGCTGTTTAAAAGGTATGGATAAAAAGACCAGCTATAAAAGATATTTGGG
Organism: Lontra canadensis; assembly: GCF_010015895.1. Taxonomy (NCBI): domain Eukaryota; kingdom Metazoa; phylum Chordata; class Mammalia; order Carnivora; family Mustelidae; genus Lontra; species Lontra canadensis. The sequence continues at coordinate 26,879,632 of NW_022631004.1, read as the reverse complement.
GACAATTCAGGAACTATGAGTACCAACTGGGTAGTAGATGATATTAGAAAATTTTGGTTTTTGCTTTTGTTTTTTTAAGTAGGCTCCACACCAGGATGCCTGGGTGGCTCAGTCAGTTAGGTGTCTGCCTTTGGCTTGGGTTGTAATCCCAGGGTACTGGGATCGAGTCCCGAGTCGGGCTCCTTGCTCAGCGGGAAGACTGCTTCTCCTTCTCCCTGCTGCTCTCACTGCTTTACTCTCTCTCTGACAAATAAATAAATAAAATATTAAAAAAAGAAAAAAAAGTAGGCTCCACACCAGTGTGGGGCTTGAACTTACATACCTGAACAAGATCCGAGCTGAGATCAAGAGTCGGATGCTTAACCTACTGAGCCATCCAGGTGCCCTGATAGTAGAGAATTTTTGTTAATTTGCTTCAAGGGTGTTGCTGATTTTGTGGTTATTTATTATGTCCTCCTTTTGGAGGACACGGATGTTGAAGTATTTTGGAGTAAGTGTCATAATGTCTACGTAGGGGCTGGGGACACCCTGCCACCTAAGATGGGCCGCTTTTGCACGAAGATTATTTTGAGTTAAAAGCAATCAAAACCCAGCAGATTCAGGAAAAGCTCTTCACCTCCCCCTCAACTGCCTAAAAAGAATTTAGAGGACCTGCTCCAAGAAGAGAGCTGTCACCATAGAGAATTCCATTCTGATGCAGAGCTGGGTGTGGTAGACAGAAAGGAACCTAGCAAGGCTTGTTTGATCCAAGTCCTGTGGTCCCATTATTTCTGAGGGGCCCAGCAAACACTCTTCAGCCGAATATTTGCTCTTTTTCATCTTCCTGTGAATTGCATTCTTCTCCTTTGACATTCCAGACCCCTACCCCTTCTTCTAAGTTCAGGTGACATCTGTTCCTCTTTTTGTCTGCCCATCATTAGAATTCCATGTCTGTGTGGATTCCCTTTCTTGAGAGAGAGAGAGAGAGAGAGTGCCCCCATGTGGGGTGAGGGAGGGGCAAAGGGAGAGAGAGAGAACTTTAGTAGGCTCCACACCCAACACGGAGCCCCATGCTGGGCTTGACCTCAAGACCCTGAGATTGTGACCCCTGAAATCCTGACCTGCACTGAATTCAGAAGTCAGACACTTAGCCAACTGAACCACCCAGGCACCCCGTCAATTTAATTCTTAGTCCAACTAGAAGGACCTTGAAGATGTTGCTCTCCAACATCTCCAAGTTATTCTGAAAAATTTTGGCCAAAAAAAAAAAAAAAAGCATGGAAAATGTTAACAAATTGTAAAGTCTAGGTAACGGGAATGAGTATTTATTGGATTATTTCTTTTCAGTTTTTCTGGATGTTTGCAAACATGTACAGGAAAAAATTTAAAAAATATGTATATCACACAACATGGGGCTAGAATAAAAAAAAATCTAAGATTGATAAATAAGCAAAAAAGGTATAAAAGGTATATAACGTAGAGCTAATAGAACTGAAAAGAACTACTGCTCTGATGTTGAATTTATGGAAGATTTATTTTACTTAACTACCTGTTATGTTTTGTTGTCTTTGAAAAGCATGTGTAAAAGCTCTTTGCAATAAGTAAGTCACTGCCTAACTTCTTAGTCTTTATATATCGTCATGATATATCCGTATACATGTATACCTACTTTATTAGTCTTTTACGCACCAAGTTATTCAATGTACCAAGTTGCTACTTTGCATTTGCTTTTATCACTGACCTTTGGGATGCAATAAAACAATTAAAATACTGTTTGTACCTTAAGAAAAAAACTACCCACATTTATTGCTTTAGCGACATTTTACAATTGAAGGAAAAGACCCAGCAAAACGTTTCCTTCCTTCTGTCCTACCTTTCTTCCCACGACATTAATTAATTTGTTTCTTATTTTGATTAATAATTTTTTGGCAGGGCACCTGGGTGGCTCAGTCTGTTAAGCGTCTGACTTTGGCTCGGGTCATGATCTTGGGGTCCTGGGATCAAGCCCGGCATTGGGTTCCCTGCTCAGTCGGGTGTCTGTTTCTCCCTCTGCCTCTACCACACACTCCTACCCCCGCTTGTGCTCTCTCTCTGTATCAAATGAGTACATAAAATCTTTTAAAAAACAATTATGTTTTTGGCTTCTCTTCCCCCATCCCCTGTCAAAAAATATTAACATACTTATTTCAAAAATCTGGAAAATATTAAAATAGACAGAAAAATCTAAGACCCTTATTTTCAACATCCAGAAATAACCAGTTTACATTTGGTGATATTTCTTTCCACCCCCTTTCTCCTGTATGGATTTTTCTTGATTATTGAGATCAGGCTGATAAACAATCACGTGTCTGTGTGAGGGGTGTGTGTGCGCGCATGCGCGGGAGCATGTGTGCCTGTGTGCACGGGCAATAACACATTCTATCTTACGAATACACCATCATTTATTTAAAACTTCCCCTGTTGTAGGGCCCTTAGGGCTCTAGACGGCGTGTTTTTCTCCCCAACTCGCCCAAAAGGCATATGTTGAAACTTCATTCTTAATATGGTAATATTTGGAGGTGAAGCCTTTGGAAGGTGATTAGGTCATGAGGGTGAGGCCCTCATGAATGGAACGAGTGTCCTTATAAAAGAGACCCCGGAGAGATCCATTCCGACTTTGACCATGTGAGGCTACAGAGAGAAGACTGGTGTTTATAAACCAAAAAGTGGACTTTTACTAGATACTGAATATCCCAGCATGTTGATCTTGAACTTCCCAGCTTCTAGAACTGTGAGAAGTATTCTATGGTATTCTGTTCTAACAGTCAAAGGGACTAAGACAGTTTTTTTTTTTCCTTCATCTCTCCCTTCACCCCAAATTACTTCTGTTGTGATCATCCTTCTCATAAATCTTTTCCTGACTTCTGATTATTTCCTTAGATTTTGTTCTTAGTATTTTCTTGGGTCAAAGTGTATGTGTTCTTTTAAGCCTCTTCATACATATGCAAAAGAGGGGAAAGAAATTTTGCCTTTGCCTTTTATATTCAGTGCCAGAGGCCTGCAAATTAAACCAACAAAAGACAGAGTAACGGGGGAAAAGTTTTCTGGGGGTACACAAGGGAGCCAATGAGTGAAGCAGCTGGCTTCTTAAAATGGTTCAAGTTAAAGGCTTATCTACCTAACTTATTAGGGAAAAGGGTGGGGGGCAGAAAAGGATTCTATAGGAAGAGTAAAGGGATTTTTTTAAGGAAAGACAATGGATTTTCAGAACAATCTCTTTCAGAGATAAACAGTTTGTGATGATGCCTGTCAAGTATGAGTTGCCTTTCTATCTCCTTCAGGGTGATACAAATCCCCCAGAGAAGAGATTTGGGGTAGGTTTTATTTGATCTATTCTGGGAATTGAGCTGCCCTGAAGAAAGAGTTTGTGGAAGACTTACTTCCCAGAACTTGCTGCTTTTAGTCAGATAAGGGAAGCTCTGAAAAGCCTTCTTTCTGTAACCATTGACTCTCAGATGTCTTTATACATTAAATAATCTTTTATTTACAATAATCTTTATACCAACTCGGGGGCTCTGCATGGGTCCTCACATATACCATCTGATCGTTTTTCAGAAATGTTGTACTAATTTATATTTCCAACAAGCAGCGGGAGTTGAGTATCATCATTTAAAAAAATTCTTCCTCATTCAATAGATTAAAAATTGATCTAATTGTCAGTTTTTAAAAATAACAGAGGTTAAGCCTTTTAAAAATGTTCCCATATTTTTTTCCTTTTTAAAAATGAATTTTATCTGAGTGTTCTTTGCCAATTTTATTTGCTAAAAATACTTACCGGTAAATTAAAATCCTTCAGGTTTTAAATGCCCAATTGTTACATTAGAATATTTATGAGGCCAAACAATGAAAAAAATTGTGTATTTATCTTACCAGTGTGAAGAGAAATGAGAATTCATTTAATCGTCAAATTCCTTAATAATTCTGAAAAACAGAAGGGTCAGTTCACTTCATCAGGACAATTTTGATTGTTATCCTAGCTGTCTTCAAAGTGAAAGTCTGAACTAATGTCCAATACTAAGTTTTTTTAAAAAACAAACTCTGTGGATATTTACAATTAGAGCTCCAAATTCCAAGGAATCCAATCTTCTCACAGCTTTGTGTGACGTCCCAAATACTTTCGAAATCCCAAATTACAACGTTGTGTTTCTGCTTGATTACATGAAGTGCATCTCGTCCCTTAGCTATGACCCCAGAACAACACCTAGCATTCATCCCAATCGCCTATTTTTAACTTTCCCTTTTAGCCACAGGTAATCAAAACCCTTAAATTGCTCTAAGCTGCTTCTTTCAAGTGAAGCAAAAAAATTTGTTCACAACTTTTCCGAGTTTAAACTACCTACTGATTTTCCTTGGAGATTCAGAACTGTCTTTTTCAGAATTTGACTGCAGCATGCATAAAGATCTGCTTGTGGAAATGTATTTTTCCCTTCCGATCTCATTTCCTATTGTTAAAGCTAATTGTCCGTGCCTGGCATAACTAGTTCGATAAATGTTCACTGGAGCTGATTCGACCGGTAAAAGCAAACCATCTTTTCAACTCTGGTTGTGCTGACACTGATTTTGTTTTAAAGATTTTATTTATTATTTGATAGAGAGAAACAACAAGAGAGGGCACACAAGTAAGTGGAGGGGCAGAGGGAGAAGCAGGCTTCCTGCTGAGTAGGGAGCCTGATGCGGGGCTCAATCCCAGAACCCTGGGATCATGACCTGAGCCGAAGGCAGATGGTTAACCGCTGAGCCATCCAGGCACCACATGACAATGATTTTTAAACCTAGACTGAGCTGGATGGCTGACTGAAAGAAAGAGACCTCGTTCCCCAGCGGGAGCTGCAGTGACCTCCTCACCCCCACTCTCTTCTTGGCTTCCATGGAGCCTTGAGATGCTCTCCTCACTAGGGCAGGCCCTTCGAGATTGTTCCAAGTAGGCTGGTTTTCAGAGCTGGGTGTTTTGCCAATCAGGTTCATTTGAATTAGCCACTGTCCCTGCCAGGAATTCACAGCCAGAGCTGATGCAGTCTCCTTCTGTTGGGTGGGGGGCACCAGAGGGGGAAGGACGGGTAGGTTGAAAAGGCACAAAAGGTATATAGCGTCTGTGCAGCACCTTTCTCCTCCTACCTGCCTCTGAAGCAGCTCTCGTCTGCTCTCCTGGGGTTGCAGAATGAGCAGTAAGCGTCCTCTGGCTGCCATGCTCTTACGGGAAAGTTCGGGCCCTCCAGAGACGTTTAGGGCTCCAAAGGAACCTAAACTTGGCCCTGAGCCCAGGTAACTGAGCTCCAGCTGCAGCAGCCCCATGCAGCCCAAGACCTGGACCACTTCATGCTCAGGTACAGCTGGCCCTTCTGCCCACTCTCCCGACCCCAGTCCTGACCATGGGATTCTCAGTGGCCCCAGTTTAGAAACAGTGATGTCAGAGGCTAAGCACTGAGGTCTGCCCAGGCATTTTGCAGCAGAACTAGAAAAGAGAAGCCTTCCCTTGCTCCAAGGGATCCCCGAATCTGTGTTCTCACCATTTCCCCAAACCCACGTGCAGGAAAACTTAGAGGCTACTGGTTTGGGGTTCTTACCTCTGTTCCATCATGCAAGCCAAAGGGGCCTGGGCAAGATGGCAATACTTGCTTTGAAACCTCTCCCCAGCCTCCTGGCCTTTCCAGCTCTTGGTGAAAGGCTCTGCACCAGGAGCTCTTTCCCAGTTGTCCATGGCCCCTTCCTGCCACTCCCTCATTCTCAAGTCTTTTTGATGGGAACAAGGTAGAAATACCTCCTGAACTAGACTTTAGATTCTGTGCAAACTCCAACGCATTGGTATAGGCACCATCTCTCTTGTGAGGCACCTTCTGGTCTCCGTTTAGAAATAGTGAGTACCTGGGGAGCTTGGGTGACTCAGTCGGTTGAGTGTCTGCCTTCAGCTCAGGTCATGATCCTGCGGTCCTGCAATCAAGCCCCACATCAGGCTCCCTGCTCAGTGGAGAGCCTGCTTCTCCCTCTCCCTCTGCCTGCTGCTCTGCCTACTTGTGCTCTCTCTCTCTCTGTCAAATAAATAAATAAATAAAATCTTAAAAAAAAAAAAAAAGAACATGTTAAATAAAAAAAAAAGAAAGAGATAGTGAGTACCATGCTTAGCTCAATTGTTTAGCTCTCCCTGCCTCATCCGTGACTGGGCACATAGACAACCATGTAGACATGTGTGTACCAACATGCAGACTATGTTTATAGCAACCCAGTGAGACAGAGTTCAAATGGTTTCTCTATTAAAGGGCTGACATGCTGAGATTGATAATTTGGCCATAGTAAAGCTGAAGTAAAACGTGGAGGGGAAATACTTCGTTTTGGCCAGAACAATCTTAACCTATATTTTTATTTTCTGCCCTACAGAAAAAAGGTTTTTGGTAGAGGTGTGAAGTAACTCATTTCACATTTTTTTTCTGGTATTTGAGTGGGCCCTTTTGGAATTTTGTCGGGTTGTTAGGGACCCCCTCATGATATGCTTTTTCAGGGGTGCACATGAGTCTTTTCCAGACCAAGGATACACCTAGAGAATCTCTACAGGCAGGTGATGGCCGTGATCTTTAGGAGAGAACTCTGCTCCTGAGTAACCGGTTTGGGTGTTCGGGACGCACACAGAACAATTTCAGAGTAGTGCGAAACACACACTCACTTTTTAAAATTTATCTTCTACTTCTAAATGTTCTACTATGAACCTGTAAAATCAGAGAAGAAAGACATAAAAAAGAAGATAATGCTATATGACATGATATATGTCAATTCTGTATTTTAGATATCTACATTGATTGGTGTTAAAAATTTTAGTGGTTCTTAATTTTTCCTATTTTTCTGCAATCATCAATATTTGTTAATGAACATTTGTTAATTATAGAACCAGAGAATTTTTTTAAAAGATTTTATTTACTTATTCGACAGAGAAAGATTATAAGTAGGCAGAGGCAGGCAAGAGAGAGGGGGAAGCAGGCTCCCTGCTGAGCAGAGAGCCTGACGCGGGACTTGATTCCAGAACCCTGAAATCATGACCCAAGCCGAAGGCAGAGGCTCAACCCACTGAGGCACCCAGGCACCCCTAAACCAGAGAACTTTTAGAATAAACTACTGGAACTTTTTTCTTAGCCAAAACATCAGTTGATAAATATCAATTACAGAGAACGTTCTAAACAGTAAGGGCAAGCTTAAGATATTTGAGAAAAATATAGAAAATTATATTTATCACCCTAGGCTAAGGAAGGATTTCTTAAGATACAAAATACACTATCTGTGAAAGAAACCTGGGTAAATTCTACTGCAATATAATTAAGAACATACGTTCATCAAAAGCCACCATAAAGAAAGTCATAGGACAAGCCACACTCCTGGAAAAATATTTGTCACAGGCATAGCTGAAAAGTTAGAAATGCTTTTTGCATATTAAATACATTAATACTTAAAATATGTATCATGTATTAAAATATGTATTAATATATTATGTATTAAATATGTATTAATGTATTATGTATTAAAATATGTATAAGATATGTATTAATATCTATCATATTTTTCATATAATTGAAATATAATTCATATTTTTCATATAAATTTTCGTATATTTTTCATATAATCATAATTTTCATATAATCAAAAAATATTTATTTCAGAATAAGTATATAACTCTTACAAATCGCTGATGATAAGAGAATGATGGTGTCCAGAAAATGGGTAAAGGACATGAACAGGCACCTCACAGAAGAAGACACACAAATGTACCAAATGCTGGAAGATACCCGCTCCACCCTGTGAGTCATCAGAGAAACCCAGACCATTACTGTTGAGATACCAGGAGGCAACCAGCAGAGAGACCCGGGTGGAGATTAGAATCGGGAGCAGCTGGAATCTTCCTTCACTGCAGGGGGGCGGGGGGCTCCAGCCACTTTGGAAAATCCTTCAGTGCAATCTTGTCAAATTGGAGCAGGCACTTACCCTGTAACCCAGCAATTCCATTTCTGGGTGTTTACCCAGTGAGAAATGTTTGAACATGTGTCCTTAGACAAGCACGAGAACATTCAAAGGGGCGGTTTTCATGCTAGCGAAGACTGTCAGGCAGAATAACCCACTGTGGCTCAGGGAACCCCACGGCTCTGCAGATACGGCACCCCGGCCACACACAGCACAGTGGCCCGATCTTAGTAGCACAAAGATGAGAAGAGACAAGTCTAGCAAGACGATGCACATACAGTATAATGTCATTTCTCGAAGCTTAAAAACAAGCAAACCTAAACAGTATATTATTTAGGGAGGTCCACACAACATGATAGAAAATACTTTAAATCTTCAGGGAAATGACGAACACCCGATGCCAACTAGGGCCCCTGCATCGAGAGGTTAGAGATGGGAAAGAGGATTCCCACACATGTGGCTTCAGCCATGCTGTGTTTTGCTTGTGTCACACTTTTTAAGTCCAGTGAGGCATTCACCGTTGTTTGGGTCCTTATTATTAATGTTTTATGACTTGGATATGTGTAATACTTTCGTGGACCATATATTATATCACCCAAAAATATTAATGACGACAGAAGGAAATATGTGGGATATCCAAAACCTGTAAGTGGAACTCCTTTGTTTTGAACTCAATCTGACTCAAGTTTCCAAACTCTTAAACCTACCTGGCCATGATGTATTGCCTTATTAACAGTGCTTTTTTAATTTGAAAGAAAAAAAAAAGAGCCCTGATTATAATCATTGGTATGGGTATCAAGGCACAGACTCATCTCCTTGACTATACCCTTTACTTCTCTACCTCTTCCCAAATGATCATGGTCCCCCCAGTGTGGCTAAGAGGGAGAAGGGGAGGAGTGCCCAAAGTATGTTTCTCTAGCGCCCCCTACAGACCAGATTTATCCTAGCAGTAAGTAGGGCATCCACCAGACCCCAGAGGGGAAGGAGTGAGGACATCTCCACCGTGGGAGGCCAACTCCCTGAAACTGGCCCATGGTTCTTTTCACCGCAGTCACTCTTCACAGTCACTCTTCAGAGCTAGACAATGGGGCTGAGGGCTTTGTTTCCTGAATACACTGAGGGTGTCCCCCAGCCCTGCCCCGTGCAGGTGCTCCCAGGGGTCAACCGCTCAGACTGGCACAGAGCCCTTTACCTAGCAGAGGAGCTGGAAGGGGTAGGGCTGGGACTGTGAATCCTTGAGCCCTGGGCAGCTGGGGAAGATGAGAGGTGGAGAACAGTCTGGGGAAGAGATGGGAAAAGCAAGCTGCTTCTGGAGGAGTGAGGATAGCATGCAAAACCCAGGGGGCCCCTGAGGGCTCCCGAAGCACGGCCAGGGTCCCAAGGGAGTTAAGTGAGGCGAAGGCCGAAGGCCGTGGGGATCCTCTCCCTTCCTTGCTGAGGCATCTGATAGGGACAAGTCGGGGTGAGGGCAGAACGTATCCCAGCCCGGTGCACTGTCATGTCAACTCCCCCTGTCCCTCTCCTCAGCCCCAGCCCGCACCAGCCCCTCACATCATACTCAAAACAGGGAGATAACAGAGTCCAAGCCATTGCGAGAGATATGTAGGCTACATCAACCGAGTTCAAGGCCACCGTTCTTGGTGTTCACACGGAGGGATCTCAAACTTTTAAGACTTACAAAAGGGTAAACTGAGGTCCAGAAATCAATTCAAGGAGCACAGTGGCCAGGCTAGGTTTTGAACTCAGTTGCTCAATCTTCTCGAGTGTCCTGGCTGGCCAGACAGGTAATGTCTGACCGCTACAAGCTTATAGCTTTCCCCTTGTTAATTTCCTACCTGAGTGCAAAGGAGCAGAAGCAGGAAGAAAGGCTTCCTGTCCAGCAACACTCCCCAACTCCCATCTCTCTTCTCCAGCCTTGCTTGCCTCCATGGAGCCTCCAGCTCAGGTTGCCAAAATTAATCCCGGGTGGGGCTGGAGCCACCCCGCTGTTCCCTGGCTCTAGGCCAGGCTCCCAGGATGTGCGTCAGAAAGAGCCAGTGAGTGAAATTCCAAAGCAATGTGAGTCACCAGGGAGGGGGAGAGGCCAAGACAGAAGTCAGAATGAGAGCCCGAGGGCAGACCAAAAAAAGGCCCTAGGGGCCAGGGGCTGGGCCCAGATACCAAGAATGTTCACCTGTCCAAAGCTGGGAGTTGGGCCTCCGGCCCAAGTAGCTTATCTCTGGGCTTTGCACAGAACTGGACGTGGAGGCAACTGACCAGGAGCCTGGCCTGCTAGTCCCACCCCTGGATACAGTAACCATGACCCTTACCTGGCTCCCCATAGGCCAGGGCTTGGGATCCCAGCCCTTAAATCTGTGTATTGTTCCTCACGCATTCCCTCCCCTTGACCTGGCCTAGGACATTGCTTTCAGACAGGGAGCAGTGACAGGCCAGCTGGGCCCCAGAGGGAAGACAGCAGGTAAGTCTATGACCCAGGCCCTGCCATCCTGAGACCACCCCCTGGGACCCTTTCTCTGTGCCTAGGGGGAAAATGAGGAGCTCCAGCTTTGGCTGCTCTACCCGTCCTCAAGGACCTGGTCGCTTCCAGAACCCAGGACAATGAGCAGTTCTCAGAATGTGATCTCCTGAGAAGGAGGGAGACGCGAAAGCAGGGGAAGGCACGTTAAGGAATCAGGGGTCTTACCTGTCAGGGCGCAGCAACCCCTTGACTGTGGACCAGCAATGCAAAGCAGCCAGTCCCAAGGCAGAAACTGTGTGTGTTGCGGTGGGGGTGAGGGGCAGTTCCACATGCAATGGGAGTGTCAAGGGGCAGCATCTACAGGGACCAAGAGCCAGGGCAGGCCTGGATTCCACTCTCTCCTTGGAATCTCACCAGGAGGGAAGGGCAGCGGGGTTCTCTCCTCCAAGAGCTCTTTTCATCCTACCCAATCAGCGGCCAGGGGCCAGGGTGGAGTGTGGCGGCACCCTGTGCTTCTGGGACCAGCTCAGCCCCCATGCCAGTTCTGCCTCTGCCCTTCTCCAGCCGCAGTGGCCCCTGCCGGTTCTGCAGATAGCTCGGCTCTGCCTGTTTTCCTGCACCTGGCTTCTCCTTACCCCTCACTCCGGGACCCTGCACAGCCCCTCGATGTCCCTCCCCACTCCAGGAGCCACCTGATCCTGGCAGCAGGAAGATCTGTTTCTCCAAAAAGAAATGGATCAGCATCCCTAACTCTAATCCTCACCCTTTCTTGCTCCCGCCCACCCAACTGGGCACGTCTTTCTAGTCGCACCTGGCCAAGAACTCAGGCTAGCAGAAGCAAAATGCCTTTCAGGGCAGCAGAGAGCCCCCAGCCAGCCTGCTGGCACCTCCTTTTGGAAGGGACGAGGCTGACACTGAGGCTTCTTGGGGCCCAAGGATGTCCTGCTAGGTCACTCACACAAGGGGCAGATGCTGAGAGGTGGGTGGCTGTGGGTCGTAGCCAAGGTGAAAGGCATAGCCCTGCCCATGGAGTCAGACCAGCTGAGGGGCCCTGTGAAGTGACCGTTTTAAGGCTTTAGCTGTCCCTATTTCTGGGTGACCTTTGCCCTGTGCTCTAATTCTGTCTCCTCCTTGTGCCTCCACTTCCAGGGCATACTTCTTTTTCTCCAGCTGTTAAGACGTGTCCATTTCTCTGACATTGACGGGATGTGTGTGTGTGTGTGTGTCTCCCATCAACTGAGTTAAAAGCCTATTCCTCGGGGCATGAAAACTTTTCCACATTCTCCACTTCTTCTGGGGCTGGGGTTGCAGGGTTAGTGGGGGCTGGGAGGGATATAAGCCATTCTTGCTTCTCTGCCATCTGTCTCCCTATAGCGACCCTCCCTGATAGCAGAAACCATGTCGCATGATAACCTTACGTGGTCAGAATTTCAAAACCGGCAGGGGTCACCAGCACCAACTGGTCTCACGAGTAAACTGAAGCCCACAGAGACCGAGGCTGGGGAAGGGGCCCCAGCCCTAGAGCCCACACAGCCACAGACTCCCCGTGTGACTTGGCACATGCCGTAGTCTGCACCATCGGATTTCCCTGATAAAGAGTCATTTTGTATGAATTCAGAACAATACATTAAAGCTCTAAAATCGGGGCCAAAGGTTGGAGGAGGCTGAGGGACAGTGCCATCTCCTCTGAAAGGCTCCGGCCTGCCCACTTTGTGACAGTAGCAAGTCATGTGGCTTCTTGAAGTTTCCCCACCTGCCCAGCAGGCATCAGAGTCCCTCTTCAGAGGGTTGTTCTGAAGTGTAAATGAAGCAGGACATTAGCCCAATACCAGACATATAACAGGCTTCTGATAAATGATGATTATGATGATGAGGTTGAAGCTTCTGGATGATGGGGATGGCATCACTATTTTAAGAATCGCCGTCATCTCTAGCACAGTGTTGGGCACTAGTAGGAGTTTCACATGTCTGTGATATGCAAAACACAAGGGAAATGAATGACTGAGCAAACAAGCCTCATTTCTTCCCCAGGGTCTCAGGGGGCAAGTAAGCGATGTGCCTGGGATCACATGGACCGGTTGCATGCCTTTGGCCCGGCCAGGCTGTTGGGGACGCAGGTCCCGGAGAGGCGGAGTGTGGTCCATGCTCTGAGTCCTCTCAGGCCTGTGGCCCCGCAGTCCCAGTTCCACCTGTACAGGATAGTGGTTGGGACAGCTGTGAACTGCTCTGCCGCTCCCAGGCTTCCCTCTCGGGCTGTGGAGACGGTGATGCAAGGATGCTCTCCTTTTGGGGGGTGTTCCTCCAGCCCCAGGATTGCACCCATGGGCTCAGGCTCCCAGGCAGCTCAGCACATGTTGCCTAGGAGAAAGAAGAGGGTGGGTTGGGAGAAAGGTGGGATGAACAGGGGTGGGCTTCTCCGGGCACGTGGTAAGCCTCAAACCACCCAGCAAACTGGAGGTGTGCATTGTGTGGCCTTTGAGGTGCCCAGCCTGAGTTTCTAAGAGCCTGAGTAACAGCACCCTGCTGATCCAGCCACTGTGCCGGGGGACCAGTGCCACAGGCTGGCTTGCTAAAGGACTGACCTGTTCTGTGAGAAGCTTCCAACCCTGAGCGACCAGCTCCTCTACCTTCTGTCTGCCTCACTTTGTGCCTTGCCCTGGGGGTCCAGTAATCTGGGAATGGCCTCGCCTCCTGAGACCAGGGGCCCTGGATTCTGTGCGCAGTACCCTGACCCTGAGAGGGGCTGAATCTCCCCGGGGAGCTGGCTACTGACTGGCGCTGTTTGGAGCCTAAGGGAGGAGTTTCAGGTCCAGAGAAGTCCACAGACTTGTCCCGTTGGTCCCTCACCACTTCAGGAAAGTTCTGCCCGCCAGCCACCCCCCTCCCTTGGACCAAGCCAGAGCCGTGCGCAGATATTTTCTAGATCTCTCTGCCCAGGAGGTAGAGGAAAGGAGAGGGAAGAATCGGGGAAGGGGAGTGGCTAAGGAAAGGGAGAACGAGAGGTAAGGAAGAAAGAAGGAGGAGAGAAAGGGGGCCTTAATGGTGGATGGAGCAGGTCTGTGGATGATCCCAGACTTTGTGGAGGATGTGGCGCTTCGGGAGCTGGGGGAGCTCTCTTCCTCTGGTTATAAGAAGTCAGGGCCCGAGGCTCCTTAGATATCATCCAGGTCAACCACCTGATTTTCCTGAGAACCCCGAGGGGATGGGAACCCTGTTCCAGAATGCGCTCCAGCGCCTTTTGCATCCCTTCCGTTATTGTATTATTGGAGGTCCGAGTACCAAAAAGTCTCCGGGGCTAGAGCAAAGGGGTGCGGGGTGCTCTGCAGGGTCTGGCCTAGAGCCCTGCAAGGGGAGCCCGGAGTGCAGGTGAGGGCCAGGCCCCTTCCTGGGAAGCCCCACACAATCCTCTAACCTGGGCCCAAAGCAGCTACAGCCCGAAACTCGTGTCTGGTTACTGCCAAGTGGCAATGCTGAAGGCAGGGTCCAAGTTCAGACTAAGCTGACCTTGACAAGAACACTGAGGCCGCTAAATGTTTACTAAACAAACCCTGTCCCCGTCTCAGTTTTTAAGATTCCCGGTCCCATGCCCTGCATTCCTTTATCTGGAAGCAGTAAACAGTAATACACACTCAACAGTGGACCACCTCTGTAGGTCAGCAGAAATCTTTCCCATCCCTAACATGGATTATTAGCCCTACGAGCTCTAGCAGGACCAGCTACCAAGGGTGAACAGTGGGTCACAGGAAAGGGGACTGGGGACTCCTGGACACACTTCTCCCCAGGCCTCCCTCTCAGCCTCCTCCCTGCCCCCTCTAGAACACCGCAGCCACCTGGAAAGCCATGGGGAACAGTTGGGGCTTTTTATAATCTTTATTTGTTAACAGTTCAGGCTATTTTTTTTCCATGCTTGCAAGAGATGCCAAGGCCTCATGAAAAAGTTGTGAAAAAAAAAAAAAAACAAGTCTATTTTGGGGTGATCAGCCTCCTCTGAGCTTCTCACTTGCAGCTCTGCGGGGCTCCAGGAACGAGCCTGTCCTCTCTCAAAAGGTCTGCAGCTTGCCTGAAGTGAAGGATCTTGGGCCTTGGATGCACTGGCCAAGGGGATGCATTTTTGCCCCCCGGCTTGTAATGTTTCTGTCTACAAAGCCCGGCAGAAGTAATACTATGTAGCTTCTTTCTGCAGGAGGCCTTCCTCATGGCGGCTCCCAGTGTACTGTCCTGGGAAGTAACAGCCCAGGAGACTTGGGGTGGGGCATCATGCATCTCCCCTGTGGCATTAATGGTGGTGGTACCTGCAGCTCTTCAAAGATACAAGCCAAAAAGCGCTTGGGTATCTCTGCTGAGCGAAGAGAGACTGCAGGGCCTCTGCATGGAGGCCCCAGCTCACTGTGGCTCCTGAGGATTCTCATTTGCTCTCCCTTCACTGTCTCACCGGCTTGTTCATTTACTCATGGGGCGCCAGGGCCAAGGTGGGCATGGGGTTTTCCAACCCTGGTAGGTCAGACTTTCAGAACTCCGCACCCTCTGTGCTGACTACTCGCCATAGGCAGCCCAGGTGGCCGGGGCACAGATGGGAGATGGGTCCCCCTTGACCCAGTGGGCATAAGTCCACGAGGGGGAGAAAGGCAGAAAAGAAGGAAGAGTGAGAGGGATCACACCGTCTCTGATCTCGGCCCAGGAAGCAGTCATGAGAAGATCATCTGGTCACCCCCTGTCTTCAGGCAAGTCGTGTTATTATCCCAGTGGAAGACCAGAAAGATTAGGTTCCTTGCCCGAAGTCACACAGCCAGTTCCTGGTGGAGGAGAGACTAGAACTGAGGTTGGTGCCAATTACTGCAATGGCTGCTCCTCTGTTTTGGTTTCTTTTTACTCCGGGCTCTTGGGGCTCTTGTTGTCCACATCCCTGCCCACTAGGCTTGGGGGGGGAGGTGCGGGGCTGCTCTTGCCTTAGCTTTCTTCTGCCTCATTGTCCCCTGTCCCTGGAGGCTTGTCACAGAGATGCCCCTCCATTACCCTTTCATTGCCTAGTATCAACTGATTCCAGAGGAATCCACCAGGCCTCTTCAAGCCCTTCCTTCATCATTCCCTCTCTCTCCTGAAGTTCTAAAATTTTCTTTGGTTGAACTGGTCCCAAGACTGTGATTAACCTTTTAAGGAAGCTAAAGATGGGGATCTCTGCCTCTTACTATGTGTCTAATCCCTTCCCACTCTTCCCCAGATATTTCCTTCTTCCATTCTCAGCCTTGGTGGCCATCCACTCATCTTCTGCTGGGTCTAGTTTGGATCAGGAGCTTCTTCAGTGAAAAGGATGGCCAATAAAATATAGACCTTCCATGCTAGAAACCCAGAGTAGATATCCGTGCTGGATAAGCTGGACCCCACCCTTGTACAGGAGAAAACAGGCCCAGAGAGGAGAGAGAATTGCCCACTGTCACCCACCTTGGCGAGGACAGAATCCAGGCCTCCTGATGGAACAATGACTGCTCTTTTCAAATTATGAAGTTCAGAAAGGTGCAAATGCCTGCAACATGGTTCTTGACCCTTAAGGAGCCCCTTGACTCCCTAAGGTGGACTCTGTTTTGGCCTCCAGGCTGAGCATTTCAGCCCTGTGGGCCTGGGCAGCAGGAGCCACGCTCTTGCCCTGAGCAGACCCTCTGTTTGGGCTGACTGAGCTGGTGGCATATCTTTGGGTAACTCACAGTGTGTTTATTCCTTCTCTGTCTTCCCCTGACCTGCCCCATTCACTTCTGTCCAGCCCCATGGGAACCTGGAGGGAACACAGAGCCATGGCAAGCCAAAGACAAGGCCGGTACAGCCTGTGGAAGACCTCTCTGGACAGCATGTGAGTAGCCACTGGGTGGTGTCAACTCCCTCCTCCCCAAGATCCCCACCCAAACATTCATTCATCCATCAAGCGTTTATTGAGCTCCCGTTGAGTACTGGTTGCCAGACCAGGAAGAAGGAAAGTCAACTAAGCATGGTCCCTTCCCCAAACAGTTCTCAGGACTGTGAAGAAGAGAGAGACCCAATGACAGAGCAGGGTGATTGGTATTATTAGGGGTGCACAAAAGAAGGGCAGGGAACCTTGCCAACTTTGTACGGGGTATTCCTGGTGGGCTTCCTGGAAGAAGTGACATCTAGGCTGAGACTTGAAAGATGAGTAAGCATTATCTTCACCCCATGTGAAGGGGTGGGAAGAGCAATGTTCTGACATAACTGTTTGAGAAAAGGCCCAGAAGGGTTCTGTCTCTTATGAAGACCTGATGGTGCCCCTTGAGTCCTAGACCTGGAGGCTGAGAGATTCTAGACTTTCCAGATTTGGCTCCTTCAACCTGACAGAGCTCTGCATTTTGAGATACCTCTGCTTCTGCTCTCAGCTGGTACCAGGCACAGCGTGGCAATGCCACGTGTCCCAGACCACATGCTGCTCTCCTAGGGGAGAGGGGCAGGGTTTTGTGTCAGAAGGCTTGTGGGGTGGGCTTGGTCAAGTGTAGAGAAAAGAGAGATTAGGAAGCTGCCAAGAGGAGATAAGCTGGAATCGTGTGTGAAACAAATGGAATGTGCAGGTTGGAGGAGGACACACTGAGAGAGGTCTGCATAGCTTGGGCGGCACTGGGCAGGAGCCTTCGAGATCAGGGAGAGGAGGGCTTGTGGTGCTGGCTGTGCGAACCTGCCACATAGGTGCTCTCTTGAGGACCGGGTTGGAGAGTTTTCTCCCCAGATGAGACCTCCTGCTCACAGTCTTCAGGAAAGTGGCAGCTCATGATGTCCTTGACGAGAGTGGATATGGGCATCATTGGAAGGGGTGCCTTTTGGGAAGAGGTTCAAGGGGTTTACATCACTGGGAAGGAGGAATCACGAGAAGGCTTTTCTGAGGGAAGAGAGGCTCTGACTGGGAATGCCTGAGAGGTGATGTGATCAGGAAGAACTCTGGTTTGAAGAAAAGCTGAAAAAGGATTGTGTGCCAAAAGCGGCACTGGGAATTAAGTTGTTGTCCCGCAGCGGAGCACCTGGCTCTCTCTGCCTGAGACAGTTTACCCAATGTGAGCAGGGGGTGAACTTCATTTTGCCAAACTTACACCTTTGAACCCCAACAGTGCAGCCTGGTTGGGCAGTGAGTTTCTCAGGCTGAGCTGGCTCTTTCCCCAGAGACTCCATAGAAGTAGACCTGGAAGCCCCACGATTTGGGGCAGTTCTGTTTCCCTGCTTTGTGCTGTCCTGGGGCCATCCCCGCTGCTGGGTTGTGTGAAAGTTGAAGCAAACAGTCGAGGGCTCTGGAGCTGGCTGGGGGCAACTGGGTATCAGTGGGACAGGCTATGGCCTCCTGGCACACCCATGCAGAGATGTCATGCTATGGTTCTCTCTGGGGCAGTGACCTGTGGCACACAGAGGATAGGCTGAGGCTCTTCAATACCAAATATGTGGGAAGGACACACCTGTCCTTTTTTCCCCCATGCATGTATTCAAACCAATACATTCTGTTCTTATGGAAATCGATTCCTAACCAGAAGGGTGAAGCGGCACACTCAGTCATCCCTAACCTCTTTTCCAGCTCTAGGCAGGTTCAGAAGGAGGTGGGGGAAGCATTCTCCACTAATCAGGCACTTCTTGAACATGCACCAGGCCAGAAAGCACATTTATCACGAGCACCTTAATGGTCAACTTCCAATTACATGCATTCATAGATGGAAAGCGTACTTCAGAGAATACAAAATTCATTTTTATTTGGCTTTTGGGGGGCAATGCATTTCTCTTCCTAATTATATTTTTGCATAAACTAGCATTAAGCTGGATTTGCATTCTCAGAGCACAAGCTTGAGGGGGTTAGGTGGAACGCATGTCAGTCTGGGCTTAAAAAATTGTCCAGAGGTAACTGACAAGATAGATAAAACCAGACTGAGCTGGCTACTGTAATTACCAGTAGTCAAGATCATCAGAATCAAAGTAGCCTTGAACATGGAAACTTCTTTTGAGGACTGCTCCTTTACAGATGTCATCCCTTATAACCTCTTTGTTTTACAGGGGAGTAAATCGAGACAGGGAGCCCCAAAGTGTCTTAGACTCCGTCTCCAGGGCTAGTGTCTTCATGGCATTTCTTTTAAGAGGCCGGAAGATGCTGGTAAACTCCAGGCTAGGCCGGGTGTGGGATGGAAGCAGAGACTGCTGAAGAGGGAGGGAGGGGGAGAAGGCCTAGATGGGCGAAGGTACAGGTGACAGAGTGACCCACTCTAAAACTCCTGGCACAGGTTGTAGCTGAAGGGCTGGTGATCAAGGAAGGAAGGCCCGCAGGTGCCAGGAAAACTCTCAAGCCAGAGGAGGGCCTGTGTGAAAAGGCTGTGTTCCTCTCCCCGGGGGGCCAGGGGTGGAGGCCTGGGTTTAAGGGGGAAGGAAAATATGTCACATTCTCCTCCCCCGACTCGCATCCCTTCCAGGGCTAAGATGCGTCTCGGAGTTCTTACTCAGCCTCCTGGAGGAAAGGGGAAAACCCTGTGTGAGTCCAGCGAGGTCTTGCGCCTTGCCAGGTAAAGGGAGGAGACCCACCACCGGTGGTGAGCCGAGACCCTCCCAGCTTCGTCCCTCCGGGCTGGGGGAAGGGAGGGCGGGCGGGAGGGAGTGAGCAGCGCCGCAGGGCGGGGCCGGGGTCGGGCCCGCCGGTCGCCCTATCCCCTTCTTTCCCCGCCCCTTCCCCGCCCCCAGACCCCTTTCCACCAACGGAGCCCCGCGGTGGGCGGAGCCTGTCGCGGCCGCCGGCCTGGGTGCGATATTTGCTCCCCGTTCTTCCTCCCAGTCTTTCTTTTTTTTTTTTTTTCCCTTTCCTTTTTTTGTGAATGAAAACGGGAGGTCGCGCGCGGTCCCCGGGACTGCAGCGCTAGGCGTCTTCGCGGCCGCGCCTTCGGAGCGGGCCGGGCGCGTAGCGGCGGCGGCCTCGCCCCTCTCCTCCCCAACTGCGCGTCGCCTCCAGCCTCCGCAGCCAGAGGACCGGCGGCGGCGCGGCCCAGCCGCGCGAGGTCGGCGCCCGCGCGCAGCCCACTCCAGCGTGCCTCCATGACATTGGGCGCCCGGGGCGCGGGGAGATGCTGATCCGGAAGAGGCAATGGCTGCAGTGCCGCGCGCGCGGCCGCTCCCGGCCCGCCGTCCGGCCTGGGCTGCTCTGTCAGAGTCTCTGATCTAGCGCGACCCGGGCCCGGAGCCTGTAGCAGCGGCGGCGGCAGCGGCGGCGGCGGCAGCAGCGGCAGCGGCGGCGGCGGCAGCAGCGGCGGCGGCGACGCCGGCATCGACCTAACTTGCACGCGCGGAGTGACCCCAGACATTTCACTAAAATGAGCGTGCTTAGCAGGAAGAGATGTGTTCCTTACACTAGAAATTACCCCGTCACATGTAGTGGTGTAAGTAAATGATTAATTTCTATTAAGGCCGGGTTGCAAGCTGCCTGGAAACGCGCCGCTTCGCCCTCCTGTGCCCTCCCCGGCCCTATCTGCGCCCCTTCTGAGGACTTCCCCAGCCACCACCACCCCTCTCCCCTTGGCTATAGCTTTGGCTGCTGGGGTCTCAGGAGGCGGGGGACTAACCTTCTCTGGGTTTTTCTAGGGAAAAGAAGATGACTTGATTGCCTTGGCATGTCGTGGCCCTCCTGTTTCCTCATTTAAAAAAAAAAATTTTTATTTCGTGTGTGTGTGTGCGTGTGTGTGTGTGCGTGTGCAGAGCAGCGTGTCAGGAATAAAGGTCCAGAGTGGTGGAAATGTTTCTGTTGAAAACCAATGGAATTTGGGTGTTTTGCTCGCCGTTCCGGAGAGATTTCTTTCAGCCCAACTCCGTTGCAATGTGTGCATCAGAGTTCTGGCAAACTATGGGAGAGATGCTTAGTGTTGTTTGTTGATGTTTGAGAAGGTTCTTTTTGTGTGTTTGGGTTTGCATTTTTTGTTCATATGATCATTCAAGATCCCTTTGAGCCTTGCGGTCCACTGGATCTGCAGGAGGGATTCATCTCTCCGCCTTCCCCAATATTACAATGTCAGCCAGCCCTGCAAAAAGCCACCCTCTCTGGTCTTCTCTTCCCGATTCCCCCTTCCTCTCCATCCTCCTCGATTTTTACCTTCATTTTGAGGATATTCCTCTTTTGCATTTTGTGAGATGCAGGATGTGGGATATTGGTTGCTAGGAGACAAAGCAGGCTCCCAGGGAGATTCTGTCGTTTCCTTGACAACCAGACTAGGGCAGCCACAGATGAACAACCTCCTATCAGCTGTGGGAGGGAAAGGGGGGTTTTTCTGGGCGCTGCAAAGAGTGTGTGTAGGGGTGTGGGGGTGGGAATGGTACCCGTTGAGGGTTGTAGCTAATTTGAGCAGACCTGGGTTTTTGGCCTGGCCTGAGTGCACAGAGCTGGGAGAACAGTGGGCCGGAGGCTGATTGTGGACAGGGGGACAGGGATCATGGGACAGGGTGGGGAGGGAGCATCTATGTGACTCTGGGATCACTGAGGGAGAGGAATGAATTGGAGATTGTCATTCCCGGGGCAGGATGGCCAGGAAGCCATAGTGTATGGAGGTTTGTCTAGAGGCTCAGAACGAATGAGGATGAGGCAATTGTGCGGAAAAGTCTAGAGTCATTGAAGGAGAGAGTGCCAGAAGGGAAGGGGAAGTTGAGAAGCTCATTGAGCCGGTTGTATCACCATACATCAGCAAGGATACAGTAAAGTAGCAATATTCTAAAGCAAAAATTATATTACTGCCTGCTTTGGCACGCTATCTCCAGTCCAGGATCCTCGTGTAAGACAGGCCTGTTTCGACTGAAGAGTTTTGCCTGCTGGCTTAATTGGGCCAGGCTGTATCTTAAAGAGAGATAGAATTACATATATAGATATGTAATCTAGCATTATATAATACCAGATTACATAAGAAGACAAATGCCTCCTTTCTGCCCAGGCTCTCTTGGCACAAATTTACCAAGATTCGGGAAACTTTCTTCCAAAGCTCTCAAACCCATTTTCCAGAAGGGCAGACTGATGCCCAGAGAAGCAAATTGACTTGCCCTTTCCTAGATCTGAAGTTTCCTAGATCTGAAGTCAGGCGGTTGGGACAGGGGTGGGGTGGGTGTGAATGATAAAAATAGGGAGGGAAGTCCAAGGACAAGCAGGGGAGGGCTGTGGAGAACTGAAGAGTGGATGGGAAGGGGCTGCTCAGCCAGAGGAGCCCCAGCAGGGCTGCTGTCCAAACCCCTGGCACTGTTTGTTACCTTCCTACTTGTTGGTTGGCTCTCTCTTCCTTCAACACAGAGGCACATGAGCTGTGCAGGGGTATTTTAATCATAAACTCTCTGATTTTGAAGCAGCATTGATCTACTAGTGTTCTGGCATCCTCTTCACGGTCCACATGCTCCTGGATTTACAAACTGACGCCCCTCTTCCTCCGTCTCCTCATTGCCCCTTCTGCTTCCACACTCACAGGCCATTCGAATCTGAATTTGAGAAGGAGGTTCTACTGGCCAGTGGGTATAGTCTTTCTCCTCCAGCTCTCCATATTCGTACTGAGGAGACTGTTTTGTTCTTCAGCATATATAGGAGACTACAGCCCAGGTGATTTCTTCACAGTTGCCTGACTCGAGACCAAGAGCCATCGAAGTGGGGTTCCTGGTCCTCAGCTCAGGAGAGAGCAGGGAGGAGGCAAGACGGTGGTTAGGACATGCCCCTCCAGGGAGGGTGAGGAGGGTAGAGGAGACCAGAGGAATCCTGCAGACAATTGCTCTGGAGACGGGGCGGCGGGGGGGCTGCAAGGAGACCCCTTGTTGTTTGGAGTTCAGATCCTGTAAAATTCCAAAAAGGAGGAGGTGCTTGTCTCATTGAAAAGTCCTTGCTGCACTTTTTGCTTAGGTTGCTAAGATGTACCTACTCGGCAAATCCCAGTTGCCATGTTACTTGGGTATTTCAGTTCTGCATTCCTGCATGCTGGCTTCCAGTTACAGCCCGGCAGGAACAGAGTTGCTCAGCACTGCTGGTGGCCCTGGATCTCTGGCTGGATGGCTCAGCAGTGAGGGCTCCTCCAGCACCCTTAGGAGCTCAGCCTTCCTGGGCCTAGGAAGGGGTCCTCCAGGCCGCTCCAGCCCCCCGCTGACTTAATGCACACAGGGAGTGAGGAGGGCAGGAGCAGGCCCACGACCTAGGTGAAACCAAGTTCCCTACCAGTGTCTGCCTTGCACCTACCCCTACCTCTTCCCCTCAACCCTTTCAGGATGCCACCGGGGGACTGCTCCCGAAAGTCCCTTGGCCCTCTAGCTGAGGGTCCCTTCCTGGTGACAGCTTTTTAAACACTGACATGACATTTCAACTACAGAAGGACTCTCTGTTCATTTGAGCCATCCCCCTCTGTGGGTGGACAGGGTACTCCCTCTCTGCTCAGCACAGAGGGAAACTGAGGCAAGCATTTGCCCAGAAATTCAGGCCCCGGCTTCTTACCCTCTGCTTCCCCCAGCAGCCCCATCACCCATGCAGCCAACTGAGTGAGCAGCCTTCCAGGAATGCCAGGGGTCTGGGGGTTTCAGCTTGAGAATCCTGTCCCTAGGAATGGGAAGTTCTGAAGGGGGAAGTGGGGGGGCGTATCTCACTCTCCCTGGGGCTGCATGCAGGATGGTTAGAGGGCATGCCTGAGTAGGGGCGGGAAGGCCCATTGGCCATGGAGTGAATAAGTCACAGGCCTCTTTATCTCTACTGCCATCTCAAAACTCGGCCTGCAGCTGAGTGAGCCCTCCAGGCAGCGTGACTGGCTCAGAGGAGGGGAGGGGATGCCCTGGGCTGCTCAGGTGCCTCCAGAGGGACTGGGAGGAAAAATTCTGGCATCTCCCTGAAGGAGGCTGGGGGTGGGGGTGGGGAGAGGACACTAGCGTTGAAGGGTAGCCGTAGGCAAGCTAGGGCTTGAAAATCCACCACCAGGGAGGGAGGGAGGCAGAGGTAGAGGGCAAGAGAGCTGCCCCCCAGCTCTGACAAGTCCATTAAATTTTAAAGTGGCCCTGCCCTCCGGCATGCTGGGAAGGGGTGGGGACCTGGCCGGGACTCTGCATCTCTCTGCTGTTTGTTGTTCTGCTGCCCAGAGGAGGAGAGTGTGGGCGAGGAGTGAGCCTCCCAGGCGGCTGTCCTTTTCCTGGGAGAGTGGGGACAGGCCCGGGGCAGGTTCTGCGGCGGGATCTCTCACAGGCCTCCCCCAGCCAGAAGTCCGGTGGGAGGATGGTGGCAACAGAAGGCCCACGAGCGGTTCACGTGGTGCAGCCACTCCTTGCAGCCTGAATGGGCCCCCAGCTTCTCAGGCCCCACAGAACGAGCGCCCGGAAAGCTACACTCCCTTCGCCCCCTCTCCACTCAGATGCTGGCTGAGGAGAGCCGCTGGCCTCGGCCCTCGGGGAGCTGGTGAGCGGAGCTGTCCTGACCACGACGCTCCTCTCCCTCAGGTCCCAATTAATGGATTCTGACATGGATTATGAAAGGCCAAACGTAGAGACCATCAAGTGCGTTGTGGTGGGAGACAACGCGGTGGGCAAGACCAGGCTCATCTGTGCCCGGGCCTGCAATGCTACCCTCACCCAGTACCAGCTGCTCGCCACCCATGTGCCCACGGTTTGGGCCATCGACCAGTATCGGGTGTGCCAGGAGGTAAGGCTGCAAGGCCGCTCGGCTGGGGGTCCGCCCTGTGTGTTTGGGCTTCTTCCCAAGGCACAGCTCAGTGTGTGCAAACACGGCCAGCCCGCCTGTGCCGAGCTCACGAGCTCACTAGCTCACTCACGGAGGCCCCTGGGGATATGGTGGGGGCAGCTGAAGAGGAAGGAGCCCCAGAAGAGAGGACCCCACCCCAGGGGAAGCCCTGGGGAAGGATCCTTCCACCCCAGGGGAAGGATCCTGAACCATTTGTGTTTTGCATGGCTGAGCTGGTGCCCGAGACCCAGGCTTTGCTTAGAGCGGGCATCTTGTGCAATCACAGCCTCCGGTAATGGGGAGGTGTTGGAGAGATGAGGGCAGAGAGGAAGAAAGAAGCTGTTGGCCAGTACCAAAACCAGAGGCAAATGAAGCGGGGAACAGGGCAGGCCCCCTGAGATCCCTTCCACCCCAGGACAGTCTGCCCTCTCCGAGGCTCTTCGCTTCTGGCAAGCTTCGAGCCCACTCCTGCTGTTGGGTCTGCAGAGATGGCACCCAGACAGGGACGTGCTGGGCACGGCACACAGAGGGAGCTGCCTGGACCCTAGCCAGCTCTGTCCCTCCACCCCCATGCTGTCTGGGACCCCCAGGGATGAGCCGGCTCTACCCTGAGCTGACATGCAGAGGCCCCTAGAACCATCGCCCCTGATTCCCACTCCTCTCCCTCCCTGCCACACCCCACAGGTGCTGGAACGCTCCAGAGATGTGGTAGATGATGTCAGCGTCTCCCTCCGCCTCTGGGACACCTTTGGAGACCACCACAAAGACCGTCGCTTTGCTTATGGGAGGTGGGTAATGCCTTTGGGGAGCCAGGCGGATGGGTCTCCCCTGCTTTCCCAGGGAAGAGCAAGGCTGGGAAATTTCAGCTGGGTGGAGGGAGCAGAGAAGGCAGCTCAGCAGACCTCATGGACGGGGTGGCGGGGAGGCAGCCCGGGGCCGTGGAAGGAGCCGACTTTGGAGTCAGGAGTCTTGGTTGGACTCTCAGCCTTGCTACCTGTCAGCTCTGTGACTAGGCACAGTTAGGGGAACTGTTCTGAATTGATCTTCCTCAGCCATGGATTGTAAAGTGGTGATTTCTAACCCATAAGATAGCCATGAGGTCAAAAGGAGGGTTTCGAAAGCTCTAAAATGCTGAATTAGAGGTCTGTAAATTAGGGGTCCTGTTAGTATACGTTCTGTGAGCGGATGCCTATGACCAATGTGGGACGTAGTGTAGGGTGGGGTGGGTATGTGTGTTCGTCCTTGTTCCCAGGGCAGGCAGCTGACCACCAGCTTTCCCTGCCTGTAACCCCACTCTCCCACCCCCAGATCCGATGTGGTGGTTCTATGCTTCTCCATTGCCAACCCCAATTCCCTCCACCATGTCAAGACCATGTGGTATCCAGAAATCAAGCACTTCTGCCCCCGAGCACCTGTCATCTTGGTGGGGTGCCAGCTGGACCTGCGCTATGCGGACCTGGAGGCTGTCAATAGGGCCAGGCGACCCTTGGCTAGGTAGGGGATGCCATTGCTAAGGGAGGGGGAAGGAGGAAGACAGAGGGAGGGGGTGCATCTCCATGGCTCCCTGTTCAGCCCTGACAGTCTACTCGGACTCACACCTCACCCTTGATTTGAAGCAAGCCATGCGGGGGCCCAAAGAGTGTCCACTCATTCATTCATTCACCCATCCATCCATGCATCCATGCATCTGTTGTACCCTTTGTGGGCAATCCTGGGCTGAGCACCATGGGAGGGAAGGAGAAAATGTGGTAGTCTTTGCATGAAAGGGGCTTATGAACACACTGGAAGATGAACTCCATACATGGCTGTGTTAAAAACCAGCGTGGAACACTGCATGTTAATTGCCAGAGAGGGAGGTGGTGCTGCCACTGCTTTGAGCTGGGGAGGGCGGGTGGCTGGCATAAATACTGAAGGCTTCCTGCAAGAGGAGGGCTTGGAAGTGGGCCTTAAAGGACTGGTAAGATTTGACTAAACAGAGGAGAAAGGGCAGGAATCAGACAGAGACAGATCCTGAGCCTTCCCCTGAAGAACAGGCAGGCTCTGGAGAGCTGCCTCTCCCTACCTCTCCCCTCTTCTCTTTCCCCGCAACATGTTTGGTTTTCCTTCTTGAACCTGCCAGGCCCATCAAGCCCAATGAGATCCTTCCCCCAGAGAAGGGTCGGGAGGTGGCCAAGGAGCTGGGCATCCCCTACTATGAGACCAGCGTGGTGGCCCAGTTTGGCATCAAGGACGTCTTTGACAATGCCATCCGCGCCGCGCTCATCTCCCGCCGCCACCTGCAGTTCTGGAAATCCCACCTCCGCAACGTGCAGCGGCCTCTGCTGCAGGCGCCCTTCTTGCCTCCCAAGCCGCCTCCCCCCATCATCGTGGTGCCCGATCCCCCCTCCAACAGCGAGGAGTGCCCCGCCCACCTCCTGGAGGACCCGCTGTGCGCGGATGTCATACTGGTGCTGCAGGAGCGGGTGCGCATCTTTGCCCACAAGATCTACCTCTCCACCTCCTCCTCCAAGTTCTACGACCTGTTCCTCATGGACCTGAGTGAGGGGGAGCTGGGGGGCCCCTCGGGGCCCGGGGGCCCCCGCCCAGAGGACCACCGGGGTCACCCCGATCACCACCACCACCATCACCACCACCACCATGGCCGGGACTTCCTGCTACGGGCGGCCAGCTTTGACGTATGCGAGAGCGTGGAGGAGGGCGGGGGCTCGGGGCCCGCTGGGCTCCGTGCCTCCACCAGTGATGGGATCTTACGTGGCAATGGAACAGGTTATCTGCCTGGGAGGGGCCGGGTACTATCTTCCTGGAGCCGAGCTTTTGTGAGCATCCAGGAGGAAATGGCAGAAGATCCTCTGACCTACAAGTCCCGGCTGATGGTGGTGGTAAAGATGGACAACTCCATCCAGCCGGGGCCCTTCCGGGCTGTTCTGAAGTACCTGTACACCGGGGAGCTGGACGAAAATGAGCGCGACCTCATGCACATCGCCCACATTGCCGAACTTCTTGAGGTCTTTGATCTGCGCATGATGGTGGCCAACATTCTCAACAACGAGGCCTTCATGAACCAAGAGATCACTAAGGCCTTCCATGTCCGCCGGACTAACCGGGTGAAGGAGTGCTTGGCAAAAGGCACCTTTTCAGGTATGGACTGTGCTCAGGAAGCAACTGCCGGAGGGCAGGGCCCTTCCCTCCCATTAGCCTTCGGGAGAGTCCAGGTTGTTCCCCTCAGCATTCTGAGTCATCTCAGCTGCTGATGTCCTGGAGATATGGTGGCCCTGCTCCTGAAGCCTCGTCCCCAAGCCCGAGAACGTGGTCATGTTGCACTCTCCATGAGCGGCTTCAGAAGGAAGTGGGCTGTCTGGGCACAGTGTCGGTCTTTGGGGTGGGTTCTCCCTCATTCTTTCACCACATCCTCACAGGATGCCTCTTCTCCCTGACAGATGTGACCTTCATCCTGGACGATGGCACCATCAGTGCCCATAAGCCCCTGTTGATTTCCAGCTGTGACTGGATGGCCGCCATGTTTGGGGGACCATTCGTGGAGAGTTCCACCAGGGAGGTAAGGCTAGGAGGGAAACAGGTGGGAAGGAGAAAGAGATCTTCACCCTTCCCGCCTGAGGCATCTGCCATTTTTACTGGTACTTCCTTCAGCGGTGACTGCGTGCTTGCCCACCGCAGAGTGCCAGACTCAAGACAAGTTTATGAACTAGGTCCCATAGCCAAGGATCTTACGATATTTCAAGACGGGGGGATCATAGTGACATCTTCACTTCATGGTGTAGAAAGCCACTTTGATATATTGTCTCATATCTCACCTCACACACAACTTCTACACATGGCTTTATGAGGAAGGATGAATCCATCACTGTTTTAAATGTAGGTCTTACTATTACTTAGGTACAGTGAAGCCCACAGATCGGGAGAAAATTGCCATTGGGCAGAGAGATTTTTGTACTGTCAGGCATAGGGGGCCAAACAGGGAAGCACCAGGGTCAGTCTGGAGGCAGAGGGAACAAAGGGAACAGCCAACAGGAGTCATCACTGCATTTTCTATGTGAAGGAATGAGTGAGGCAGGGTGAGCAGGCTTAGGACTGGCCAGTCTGAAAAATTTCAGCAGGCTTTGGGGCTGTCCCAAATGGTCTGGTGCCTGGCCTTGGGGTGACTAGGGCAGGGGAGAGTGGCTGAGAGAGGGAGCCTGATAAAGAAGATGGCTGGGGTGTGGACTGGGTTTGGTTTGTTTGCACGTGAAAGGCATGCTGACTGCCCCCTTTCCCAAGGCTATGATCGGCTAACCCTGGGAGGGACAGCCCCTCATGGGATCAGCATGGCCCCAGATGTCAAAGCAGCAGAAGACAATTTAAAAAAAAAAGCTTCATTCACCTTTCCCTCTAATCAGCGCTGCTCCAACCCGACTGTTCTGTCACTGTTGCGGCCACTTTCTCAGGCACTGAGACTGGCAACTCGGAGCTGGAAGGGGCATGTCAGTGCATCCTTAGAAATATTCTTTCACTCTGTTCTGTCCTTTCCCTTCTCGCGGCCAAGCAGGGTAGCTCAGGCTGAGGCCCTTGTTTTGTCTCTTTTCCTTGAACTCCTATATTGTTGGTTGTCCGCGGTCAGCCTCACAGTTCCCAAGGTCCAACTTTGTGCAACTGCCTGAGGTTCTGAGGGTCTGCATGTTGTTTCCTCACCTGGTCGGGGATTCCTCTCCTCCCCACCTCTCCCCAGCCCCACTCCGTGCTGGTCCGTTAGTAAGAGCTCACCAAACACTTGAGGAAAAGATGGGAGGACAAACAACACAGGAAAGTCTCCTGTGACATAGAATAACAGTTTCTTTTTTCTTTTTTTTTTTTTTAGATTTTTATTTATTTGACAGAGAGAGATCACAAGTAGGCAGGCAGAGAGGGGGAAGTAGGCTTCCTGCTGAGCAGAGACCCTCCGCCGCTCCATGCAGGACTCAATCCGGGGACCCTGAGATCATGACCTGAGCCTAAGGCAGAGGCTTAACCCACTGAGTCACCCCGGTGCCCTTAGAATAACAGTTTCTTAAGATTTCTGGGAACAAAGCCCTTCCGGAAGGCTCAATGGAGGGCTGAGCTATGAGCTGGTCTCTGATCCTGAAAGCATGAGTGGATTTGGCTTCTGTGAGTGTGAGACGAGGCGCTCCCTGGAGCCCGAGGGGCTGGCCCGCCCTAGGCACTTCTCGGTACCATAGAAGCAGCCTTAAAGCTCCAGATGACTCCCATGCAGCCCGGAGAGACTCGTGTCTGATGAGAAAGCAGTTTCTGTTGCAGTACTGCTCAGAAGAGATCCCGGGGGCCCAGAGCAGCAGCTGTAGGCAGCCAGGGAGAAGCCAGCTGGGGTTGGCTTTGCTCCTTTCATAGCCCTCTTGCACTGCCCTCTGCAAGGCCAGGAGGGGGTCCCAGGGTGGGTTTAGGGGGCAAGAAGCACTCCTTGAGACATCTTGCAAGCCAGCACGGCTTTGGAAGCATGCCAGTGAGAATCCAGGTCCTTTGATTTATTTATTAAATATGTATTTATTTAGAGAGAGAGAGGGAGAGGGAGTGCACACAGTGAACCTGGGGAGGAGCAGAGGGAGAGGGAGAGAGTCTCCAGCAAACTCCCCACTGAGCGAGCGTGGAGCCCGATCTCACGACTCTGAGATCACGACTTCCGCCGAACTTGAGAGTCTGACGCTCTACCCACTGAGCCACCCAGGCGCCCTGAAAAACAACCCTTTGAAATGTCAGAGTGCCGCTGACTGGGGTGGTCAGCACACGGGCTTGGTGCAGGTTTTGCCTTGGGAGACAGGCCTCGGGGGGCCTTCGGAGCTGGTACAAGGGCGGCTCAGGGACAGCTGCCTATCCGGGGGAGCCAGCATTTTGAGTTTCCCCAGCCTGAGCTCGTCCTTCCGTGCAGCTGGGCCTTCCTGGGGCCTTGTGTCTCCCTTCCCCACAGGTGGTGTTCCCGTACACAAGCAAGAGCTGCATGAGGGCCGTGCTGGAGTACCTCTACACAGGCATGTTCACCTCCAGCCCCGACCTGGATGACATGAAGCTCATCATCCTGGCCAACCGCCTCTGCCTGCCGCACCTGGTTGCCCTCACAGGTACACAGGGACCCCTCTGGGGGAGAAGCCCGGGAAACCCACCTCCCCGAGGTCCTGATGTCTCCTCTCACCTGCCTTCCTCCAGGGGACAGGCTGCAAGCAGCAGGGGACGATGTCGACATAAAGGGAAATATGTTGATGAGCACTGGGATTTGGGTGAGGACAGAGACGTAAAGAAGCGCATGTGAGAGGCAGGATGGTGTCACGTGATGGGCTCTCCGCAAAGGGCTCTGAGCCCCAAAGAGTGGTCTCCAATAGACAACAGCGCTGGTGTTCTGTCTGCTTGGCCGCAGTGGGGCGAGCTGAAGTTGAGAGGAATTGAATGCCGTTCTCATTGCTCCCCTTTGGTTCTCCTCCTCCTCCTCTGCCTTCTTTCCTCTTCCTTCTCTTCCTTCTACTCTGCTTCTTTCTTCTTCCAAAAGCAGACAATAAACATTGACCCGTCACTCCTAGGTCCTTGAAAAGCCTGGGAGAGGGTGAGAGGCGGAGGGCAGCTTTTAGATCGGGCCACCTGCAGAGGCCCTGGGAAGCCACAGGGAAACCAAGCAGCAGGCAAGGAGGGGCAGGTCAGGGGCCCAAGCGGCTGGAGAAGAGGAATGGTGCCATCCAGATGAAGGGAGTCTGGGGCCAGCGACGCGGGCAGGCAAAAGGCTCCCGCTGATGTTGGAATTGGTCTTTGCATGGTGTTGGTGCTGGTCCCCGTGCTGCTGTTGATATCGGGGTCTGTGTTCTTGGGCAGGTCAGGGCACATAGAGCAGGGCCTTAGATACTGAGTTGGGATTCATTGAAAGACCTAGCATGAGAGCTGCTGGGGCTCCGGACCCATGATCAAGACCGAGACTCACATAGGAGGAAATCAGCAATACCATGATGAGAAATTAGTTATTTATTTGTTTTTGTTTTTGTTTTTGTTTTTAAGGATTTATTTATTTTTTTTTTTTTTGACAAAGAGAGAGAGATCACAAGTAGGCAGAGGCAGGCAGAGAGAGAGACAGGGAAGCAGGCTCTCCGCCGAGCAGAGAGCCCTACGCGGGGCTTGACCCCAGAACCCTAAGATCACGACCTGAGTCGAAGGCAGACACTCAACGATGGATCCATCCAGGCACCCCAAGAAATTAGTTTTAAGTTGGGGCTTGGTCATAGGAAGATTGAAGAAATCATTGATCAGAATTTGAATGTGAAGAGCTGAGCCTACAGAAAGAGTCCAGGGGCCCTAGTTGGAGACACAGAGGGCTTTAGGGTGGGGAGCAAGAGAGAGGCTTCTAGAGATCACAGCTGAAACTGTATGTCCACCAGAGCTGCCTCTGGAAGGTGGTGTGTTCTTCACAGAGCACAGACAACTTCCAAACTCTTGGACTGACTATTTCAACTTTTGAAAGACTGTCTCCAAAGAAATGACCCAAAGGCAAAATACATATAAAGATGTTTCTGTAAGTTTGCTTTATCACAGTGGGTGATCAGAAACAAGTCAGCTGTCACAAATGTTCAGCTGCACCGCTGTGTGGAGAAGCTTATAGAAAATACCCACTGAAGGACTTTTCCTGGGCAACGGTCCTTCCGCACTACGAAGCACGCAGACGTAGGTCGTGCACGTACCTTGTCAAGGATCGGCAGGAAATGCTGAGCATGGTATAATTGGTGATGCTCTAGGTTTTGGGAGATAGGCTTTCTATTAAGTTACTGATTCAAGCTTTTTTCCCCTTGCAATTTATCTATTGGAAAAAACCCACTGATGTTCCAGAAAAATCTAGATTTTTCTCTGATTGGCCATTGGGTCTAGGGGCTAGATCAGATTCATATTCAATTTTCTTTTGCTCAAACTACTTCTTAGGTTATTCCAGTTCTGTTTTGTTTTAAGATTTTATTTTTAAGTAATCTCTATACCCAGTGTGGGTCTTGAACTCACCACCCCGAGATCAGGGGTCGTGTGCTCCACCAACTGAACCAGCCAGGCGCCCCATTTCTGGTTTTCATCCAGAAGCCCTGTCTCTTTTTGCGATCTTTTTGTGATGTTAGCAGCCACTGAGCATCATTGCCTGGATCCATTGGTTTATGAGGCATAAAGTGATAATATTCCAATTCGGTCATTCCTTATCTTTTGGACTACTCTGAAAAAGAGCAGCTTCCCCTCACCTGATTGTTGCTTACCCAGTGCTTTGGTTCGTATAGGATGAATGCTTGGTTGTATCCTTTCATTTACTCGTTTTCGAGATTCATTTTTTTCCCTTCACCCTTTGAGGGTGCCTGATTAGTTTTTGCTTTTAAGTATTACTACAAACATACTCAATTGGTTTCAAATAATCACAGTCATCTTCCTTGAAACTGAAATACCACACTGCACCTTTTGCCAGCAGTAGTCTCTTCAAGCTGGCACCAGAGTGAGCTTTCTGGTTATGTGGTATAACAAGATGTTCCTGGTTCATTTTTTTTTTTTTTTATTTCCTGGTTCATTTTATACATCTCCTGCCCCAAACCTCGAATCGGTCACTTCTCTAAGAAGTCTGTTTCTTATAGTTGGGCATGGTATTTCAAGGCTGTAATCTGAGCACTAGGGATGCACATTACTACTGTATTGTTTCTGGAGCTGGGAAATAGATTTTGAAGTTTGTTTATTTGAGAGGGAGAGAGAGAGAGAGAGAGCACATTAGGCGGGGAGCAGGAGGAGAGGAAGAGAGAGAATCTTAAGCAGGTTCCATCCCCAGTGCAGAGACTGACGCGGAGCTCAATCTCATGACCCTGAGATCATGACCTGAGCCAAAATCAAGAGTCAGATGCTTAACCGACTGAGCCACCCGGGCGCCCCCGTGAAGATAAAATGCCTCATGAGTTTATACTGATACAATCAAACTTCAGGATTAAAAGCATTTACTTCTTTAATGTAAATGTTTTAAAATAAAATGTAAGGTTTGTTCGCAATTTGTGGTCAAATTTCAATGAACACAAATAGCTAGACTCACTCCATAGTTGTAATTCACAGTTCTCAGCAATCCCGAGTTACACCCTCTCCCGTCAGTACCAACGGCTGGTTCTGCCTAGGGCTTTCACCCTCCATATACCAGACCACTAGGTACAGCGGATGCACAGAACAGTTCTCCTACATGGTTCTAACTAATATCTACCTCCGCTTCCCATCCCCACTCTACTGGGAAAGTCCTGCTGTAATCCCAGTTTCCCCACTGGTGGAGCAGACTTCAGTCACGTGTGGGCTTTCCTGGCCTGCTGGGACTTGCCACTGGCCCTCCTCTCTCTCTGCCCTGCAGTGGAGCCTGGCCGGAGGGATAGGTGAGGGCATGTCCATTCATGTGACTCTTCAGCTGATTCCTGACTGTGTGTGTCACAGAGCAGTACACAGTGACCGGGCTGATGGAAGCAACGCAGATGATGGTGGACATTGACGGGGACGTCCTCGTGTTCCTAGAACTGGCTCAGGTATGATGGCAAGGGAACGCCTCTCACCAGCATTCTTTTTTTTTTTTTTTCAATATTTTTATTTATTCATTTGAGAAAGAGAGAGACAGAAAGAGCACAGGCAGAGTTGAGGGAGAAACAGACTCCCCACGGAGCTCGGAGCCCGACGTGGGGCTCGATCCCAGGACCTGGATCATGACCTGAGCTGAAGGCAGATGCTTAACCATCTGAGCCACCCAGGCACTGCTCTCTCCAGCATTCTTGACTCTGGGCCCTGTCTGCCCACTGGTAGTGACTGACGAAGGCTGGCAGGTGGTGGGTAGGAAGGGAGCCTGCTGTTAGACTTGGTTCCCGGATTGAGCAGGGCCCATCTCACGCCAAGAGGAGAGGCTGGCCATGGTGGGAAGGTCTTGAGGCATCGTAGGACCGTAGGGCAGGGGACAGAAGCCCAGTCTTGTGTGTAAACGTGGTTGCAGCATGCCTGAGGTCATTGAGGACTCTTCACCTAAAAGGAGCTGCCCACTTCCTTATTCCCAAGCAGATAAGCAACGCGTCCCACACGGCCCTTCAAGTGCAGAATTTTGCCCCCAGAAGCCAGCTTCTGAAGCAGACGTTGCGGCTTTGAGGCACGCAGACGCGGCTGGGGAAGTGGGCTCGCTAAGCCTGGCTGTCTGCCCCTCCGTGCAGGCCGCCTGGCGGGTGGAGGAGGACATCTGGTGGGGGGGATCTAAGGAGGACAGACACAGATGGAAGGCACCACACACATCTGTGGATTTCTGTGGGTGCTGGGGACAGGACCGCGGTGACGTGACAGTGGCGTTGGTGGGGCAAGGAGCAAATTCAGGGTTTTCTCACGCTGTAGTGTGGGTTTGCCTCCCGAGATGGGCTCATTACAGCTGCGGGGCTTTGCCCCTCTGCACGAAAGCTTTGGCTCTGCAGACAGCTGTGGGTTTCCATGCGGACCCCACACCCCAGGGCTCCAGCAGAGGTGCTCTTCTCTCTGTCCCTAGTTCCACTGCGCATACCAGTTGGCCGACTGGTGTCTTCACCACATCTGTACCAACTACAACAACGTGTGCCGCAAGTTCCCCCGAGACATGAAGGCCATGTCCCCAGGTGAGCATCTCCTGCAAGACCTGCCCGTGCTCCCCACCACCCCCCTGCCCCCCATGCTACAGGGCATCCAGAAGCGGCTGGAGATCCTGGGGCTGCACTTGAGCTCTTGGGTGGGGCGAGCAGCTGGCAAAGGTGTATCAGGCCAAACAGAGGGGATCCCGGGGAAACAGCAGGGCAGCTGGGGACCTCAGGTGATCCACTTTACCTCTCTGGGTGTCTGTTTCTCACAAGTACAAGAAGGTGTTGGACTCCTGGTATCTTTTTTTTTTTTTTTTTTTCCGGGGGTGGGAGTTTATTTTGGTATTTCAGACTTGGTATTTTTTTTTTTTTTCAGAGTTGGCATTTTTCAGACAGGACTCCACAATAAGAAATATATTTTGCTGTGAGCCAGTGCACACACATATAAAAACCATGTCTATTGTTTTTAATGCTGCTCATGATCCAACACATGGATTTCACAACCTAGAAATGGGCACAGCTTGTCCCACCCAGGTCCAGGTATCCTCTGAGGTCCCTGCGGTTCCACTTCTGCTTAATTAATGTCTCCAGTCCCGGGGCCCAGCAGGAACCGCACAGACTCCCGGGAGCAGTGTGGCAGCCTGCCCGAGTCCCTGCCACTCTGTGAGCCTCACGTCTTCACTGGGCACCCCACTGTCTCCTTTACCCCCCGTGGGCATTTTCTTTCCAAACCACAGCTCCAAGCGCACCACTGCACTGGTCTGAACCTTCCACACCTGCCTCGCCTTCTAGAATCAGTCCTAACCCCTCTACCTAGCCGTTCTGTCCAGGCTGACCTTCTTTGTCCTCCTGCAGCCCTCCTTCCCCCTCCCGCAGAAGCCAGCTCAGCCCCTCGTGGCCCTTCTCCCTCCTCACGCCCGGCCCCAGCCCAGTTCATTCCCAGCACAGTGAGGCCCATCCAGGCTGTCCCTCCATCAGGGAGCCCAGCAGAATGGAAGTGCCTTTCTCCGGCGCTGGTGCGGACTTTCTGGAAGAAGCTCTGTGGCTACACGGAGGGCTCTGACAGCAGGGCTGATACTCTGGCCCTGGGACTGGGCATGCCCTGGTTTGAGGCCCCCGGCGGGTCCCCAGGGCAGGGGCGTGGGGGTGGGGATGCCCTCCATGTCCCAGACTCCTTGTGCCCGTCTCCTGTCTGCTTTCTAACCAAGCCCTCCGGCATTGTGCCCCAGAAAACCAGGAGTACTTCGAGAAGCACCGGTGGCCGCCTGTCTGGTACCTGAAGGAAGAGGATCACTACCAGCGGGCACGGAAGGAGCGCGAGAAGGAGGACTATCTCCACCTGAAACGGCAGCCCAAGC
This sequence comes from Lontra canadensis, assembly GCF_010015895.1. Classification (NCBI taxonomy): domain Eukaryota; kingdom Metazoa; phylum Chordata; class Mammalia; order Carnivora; family Mustelidae; genus Lontra; species Lontra canadensis. The sequence continues at coordinate 26,843,599 of NW_022631004.1, read as the reverse complement.
GGCGGTGGCTGTTCTGGAACAGTCCCTCCTCTCCGTCCTCTTCTGCAGCCTCCTCGTCATCCCCATCTTCTTCCTCAGCTGTGGTCTGAGACGCTGCCACCCTCTTCTGACCCTGCTGCTCTTCCCCCCACTCGCCTTTGCCCCTCTGCTCTTCTGCACCGCCCCTCCACCTTCCAGGGACAAGGGGACCCACGTAACCTGGACCCCAAGGGCAGAGCTGTTCTCACCAGCTGACGTAGCTCAGCGAGAGAGGAGGGGGGCCTTGTGGATCAGTGCAGGGACCCCCTGCAGGGGACCCCAGTTCCAGAGCGGGGCGGGAGGCTGACAGCTGCAGGGAGGCGGGGGGCAGGGAGGGCGCAGAAGGCTCTGGCATGTGACTCTGGCGTGGAGAACGCTGGGGTCCATGGGAGACTCTCCCAGCCGGGAGGCTGTGTGGCTCGGTCTGTGGAGACCGCCCCCTCCCAGGCAGTGGCTGTGCACAGGGAGGGTCCTGTCTCTTGGCCACATTTTTCCATCCACGGACCTGAGGGTGGCAGATGTTTTGTGGGGCACCTACTCAGATCCTCGCTGGAGAGGTCAGGGTAGAAATGAAACTTTCAGACCCAACTCGAGGCTTCCACATCCTGGGGCGAAGCTGCCGAGGCCATGGGTGGGAAGGCTCGCGCTCGGCGGGCGGCCCTCCCTCCCCGGGTGGTGAGCATCCAGGCCTGAGCAAGGATGGCACAGCCTGTTCTGAGCTTTCGGTCTCGGAGCAGTGAGAAACTTCTCCCTCCCCGTGCTTACACTACTCAGATCCAGAGATGGGAACCGAAGGAGACAACTGGAACAGGAGGAGAGGAGAAAGTTGGGGGGGTGGTTTCTGGGTGCAGCAACCCCATGCTCTTCTGGGCTGCTCCCCCTGCCTCTGGTTAGCACGGCTTCTTAGCACGGTGGGGCAAGATTAGCAAAAAACAAACAAACAAACAAACAAACAGAAAAACCGAAATCCCAAACAGCAGCAAAATCACCCCAACAAAAACATGTTGGCTTCTATCCCCTCAAAGAAAAACAACAACAGGAAAAGACCCTGTAGAGCTTACAAACAGGGGCTTCCATGTTGAGGAGACAACAGTAGAGACTGTAAAATAATTCCAGAGCCTTCGGGAAAGGACTCGTTACCCACTGCAGCTGGGGATGCACAGGCCTTGCTGGCTGGCTCTGAGGATGGCACGAGTTCTGAGTGAGCACGCTGGGATCGAGGCTTCGGGGGCAGGGCCGGGGCTTCTCAGGGCTTGAACGTGGCATTGGACCCCAGCTTTGCCCATCACGAGAATCAGTTCTGGACTTCAGAGAGCGACTTGCCATTCCCAGAATGGGGGGAGGGGGTCAAAGATCAGGGGAAAGGGCAACGACTAGGAAGACAGAGGTCCCTGTAATGAAGGATCACAGGACATGAGCTCCCTTAGTGCTGGTTGGCGGGCAGGGGTTGAGCTGGGGGGGAGGAAAAGGAGAGACGTGAGCAGGGGCAAAGCAAAGTCAGCCCCAGGAAGAGGGGAACAAGACTAGAGGATTGTGGGGGATAAGACAGCAGCTTGTGACCCCATGGGGAAAAGCTGGGCCACATTTTACCTCTCCTGGTTTTGTGATCCTAACCCATATTTCACCCCCCACACGGTTATGTCAACTTAAAAGCCAGAGTCCCATGGATGATGGGTCCCATGGATGATGGCTGGGCTCTACCAGCAAGACCCAGGCTTCAGGTCTGGGGTCAGGCAAACCCGGAAACAGGAAAAGTTTGCAACAGTTTTGCAGAACAGAGATCTAGAGATTCGATGGTAAGTCCCCGGCAAGAGAAGAAGCAGGAGGTGACAGGCTGGGCAGGTCTGGGGTGGCTGCACCCCCTGATGTTTGTGCCATGGAGTTTTCCAAGGCGGGAAGTGTTTCTCCTTCTGGCCGGCTGGCAGGCCAGACATGTGCTCCTGCCTGCTGAGTTCTCATCCTCGGCTTCAGGGCAAGGCTGAGGAACCAACAGGCAAGGGCAGAAGGCCGCTCACAAGGGAGTGCAGCTCTGCACCCAGCACCCTCGCTCTGGGGAAGGGAGCCAGAGGTGGGGCCATGGTGTCTCCCAGGAACTCCTGGTGAGAGGGAGGGAGAGCAGAAACCTACAGTCCAGGGGGAGGGGGAATTGGGGGACGGAGCAGTGTGGCCCACTGATGAGGATGCAGAAAGGCCAAGGGGAGAGTCAGGGTGGTCTAGGAGGTGCAGGGAATCCATGGGAGAGGACCCACAGGACCATCCCAGCGACCAGAGTGGGCTCACCCCTCAGGGACCCAGTGCCCCTTACTAGCTACACTCTGGGGGTCCAGCAGGCCCCTGTGCAAGCCAGAGAGACCACCTGGAGAGGCTGTGTGGCAGCCAGGCCAGAGCTGGTGACCTCCCAGGAGAGAGGAAGGAGGAGGGCTGAATGCCAGTCCCCCAAGAACCTGGCATTTGGAAAGGCAGGGTGATAGGAAGGGCAAGTCACAAGAACACACACCTCTGTACTCGTGTCACTCAAGCTGCTTCAGAGGAGAATGGGAGGGTGGGGGAGGAAAAACACACACACCTCTTTTTATATAAGGTTTCATATTTAATTTGGTCATGAATTCATAAATACATGAGTATTTTGTACCTAATGGTCTGCCTCGTATTGTTTGATATGTCCCACAACCTCTCCAGAGGAGGCACCTTCCCCTGGGGAGAGGCATGAAAGGGCACCAATCGCCAGCGCAATGCTAAGTGCTTGCTGGGGGCCAAGTGTAGTCAGGACTGGATCGGCTCCATGCTCTGATGCAATCGACCTTAAATGAGGAAGCCTGACCAGCCCCGATAAGGCTAATACCGCAGACGGGCACTCTGAGAAGGAGTGCAGATACGCTGAAGGCCGACTGGCAAAAATTCACGGCTCCTTCTGAAGATGCAAGCGCCCCACATGCAAGGTGTGGCAGAGGCAGGAAACCCGGAGTCTTCCAGGAATAGGAAGGTTGGGGGGTGGGGGGGACCTCTGGAAGCAAGCGGGAGAGGGAGGGAAACAGCGAGGCCATGAGGATGTGCCCCCACCAGACTCCACTAGAACATCAACTCCCTGAACATACCTAAGTGTCCAGGCATTTGAACTGAGCCCTACCAGTCTGGGCACACACAGACCTTTGCACTGGGGAAGCCTGAAAACTCTGAGAATAAGCTCTATGCCATTATCCCGCCAAAACTGGGACATAGGTGTGGGAGGAGAGCTGCAGATGATGATGGGGCCAGAGGTCCATGTACGTGACCCACAATGCAATGGCACATGACATAGACCCTATCTGCCTCCTCAGCTCTGACTCATCTCCCACCCCCACCCAAGTCCATTATGTGACTGCCCCATTCAGGGGCACCTGCCCAAACACAGGGCTGCACAAGGACACCCCTTCTCTTCACTCTCCCTACTTGGAAACATCTGCCTATAAGTAATATAAATATTCGTACACCCATAAAGTTATCATGTTGGAAAGAGTGGGCACTTTTATAAGCTTCTGGCCATTGGATGCTGGAAAGCTCAAGCTGCGTATGAGGGAGAACCGCAAGCCACCCAGGCCACCCCTAGAGGCAGGTGTTTTCCTCTTCCCCCTTTGTGTTCCTACTCATTCTATGGTTTCCGGCTCCCATCCAGGTAACCCATGCAATCGAACTAAAAAACACATTTCAAAAGGTTCTACATGTTCATAGAAAAAATAGAGAAGTAGGAAGATGCACATCTTGTAGCATTAATGGTTAGATATAAGTAAAAGCACACACGCCAACTTGAGTGTGTCTTACAATATAACAAATACAAGTAAAAACTGCAATTCTGTTAGGATGAAGAAGTCTCATGAACTGAAAAGAATAACCCCCTAAAACAATTCTCGGTGCACATATGAACACATACAGGCACCTCAAACCTGACACAGCAGGTTTGCTTCCAGACCACCCCAACAAAGCAAATAGTACAATCAAGCGAGTCAAATGAATCCTTCGGTTTCCCAGTGCGCAAAAGTTATGTCTACACCACACTGTAGTCTGTTAAACGTGCAATAGCATTATGTTTTTTAAAACCATGTACTGAATTAAAATACACTTTATTGCTACAAACTGCTAACCATCATCTGAGCCTTCAGCGAGTCGTAGCCTTTTTGCTGGTGGGGGCTCTCGCCTCCATGCTGGTGGCGCTGACTGATCAGGGTGGTCGTTGCTGAAGGTGGGAATGGCTGTGGCAATTTCTTAAAATAAGACAACAGTGAAGTTGGCCGCAGGGATGGACTCTTGCTTTCAGGAATGACTTCTCTGTAGCACCCCAAACTGTTTGATGCATTTTACTCCCAGTAGAACTTCTTTCAAACCTAGAGCCGGTGCTCTCCAGCCTGCGGCCGCGGCTCTCTCGACTCTGTTCACACGACGCTCTCAACAGTCTTCCCCGCGTCCTCCCCAGGAGCAGATTCCATCTCAGGAAACCGCGTTCCCTGCTCACCCACAGCAGCAGCTCCTCATCTGTTATGTGATCATGAGAGGGGGGTCATTCGGTCCCATCCTCGGGCTCCACTTCCGGTTCCCGTTCTCTCGCCCTTTCCCCCACGTGTCTTCCCTGAAGTCGTGAACCCGCCACAGTCACCCGTGAAGGTTGCGATCAAGTTCTTCCAAATTCCGGTTCATGCTGATATTTTGACCTCTTCCCGGGAATCACGAATGTTCTTGATGGCACCTGGAACGGTGAATCCTTGCCAAGAGGCTTTCAGTTTACTTTGCCCAAATCCATCGGCAGAGTCACTACCCGTGGCAGCCACAGCCTTACACAAGGTATTTCTTAAATAGTAAGACTTGAGAGTCCAGTGATCCTCCATCCACGGGCTGCAGAATAGAGGCTGTGTTGGCAGAAAACGATCATCTCGTTCTACAGCTCCCTCAGAGCTCGTGCCCAACCATGCGCCTTGTCAGGGAGCAGTCGTGATGGGAAAAGGAGACTTTTTTCTGAGCGGTAGGTCTCAACAGTGGACTTAAAATATTCCAGAAACCATGTTGTAATCTAAAGAGCTTTCACTCAGGCTTCGTTGTCCCGTTTACAGAGCACGGGCAGAGTGGACTTAGCGCGATTCTTCAGGACTCTGGATTTCCAGAATGGTCAATGGGCACTGGCTTTGACTTCAAGTCACCAGTGGCGTGAGCCCCGAACGAGAGAGTCAGCCTGTCCTTTGAAACTTCAAAGCCGGGCGTTGACTTCCCCCCTCCAGCTGTGAGAGTCCTAGCTGGCGTCTCCCTCCAAGAGAGGCCGTTTTATCCGCACTGGAAATCCGTCGCTTAGTGCAGCCTCCTTCATCACCTAACCCCGCTGGATCTCCCAGAGAACTTGGGGCAGCGTCTACACCAGCACTGGCTGCTCACCTTGCACTCTGACGTCACAGAGACAGCTTCCTCCCTTACACCTCACGGACCCACCTCCACCACCTTCCGCCTTTTCTCCTGCAGCTTCCCCACCGCTCTCAGCCTTCGAAGAATTGGAGAGTCGGGGCCTTGCTTAGGGATCAGACTTTGGCTTAACAGAATGTCGAGGCTGGTGTGCTCGTCTATGCAGACCACTCAGACTTTCTCCACCTCAGCCATAGGCTGTTTTGCTTTCTTACTGTTCATGTGTCCACTGGAAGGAACTTTGAATTTCCTTCAACAACTTTTCCTTTGTATTCTCAACCTGGCTGCTCATTGTGTGGCCCAGCTTTTGGCCTATCTTAGCTTTTTTTTCTTTTTTTTTTTTTTTAAAGATTTTTATTTATTTATTTGACAGACAGAGAACACAAGTAGGTAGAGAAGCAGGAAGAGAGAGAGAGAGAAGCAGGCTCTGCACTGAGCAGAGAGCCCGATGCGGGGCTCGATCCCAGGACCCTGGGATCATGACCTGAGCTGAAGGCAGAGGCTTTAACCACTGAGCCACCCAGGCGCCCCCTATCTTAGCTTTTGACATGACTTTCTCACTAAGCTAAATCATTTCTAGCTTTTGATTTAAAGTGACAGACATGTGACTCTTCCTTTCACTTGAACACTTAGTAGCCGTTTTGGGGTTATCAATTGGCTAGTGGACCAGTCAGATGACACACACCATTTATCAATTAAATTCACAATGTTGGGGCGCCTGGGTGGCTCAGTGTGTTAAGTCTCTGCCTTTGGCCCAGGTCATGATCTCAGGGTCCTGGGATGGAGCCCTGCATCGGGCTCTCTGCTCAGCGGGGACCCTGTTCCCCCACCCCCTCCTCTGCCTGTCTGCCTGCTTGTGATCTCTCTCTCTCTCTCTCTCTCTGTCAAATAAATAAATAAAATATTTTTTAAAAAATAAAAATAAAAATAAATTCACTAATCGCAATTTGTGGTACCTCAAAACAACTGCGATAATATCACTGATCACAGAACAACATAATATAATAGTAATGAAAATGTTTGAACTATTGGAAGAATTACCAAGGTGAGCCACGGAGACATGAAGTCAGGAAATGCTGTTGGAAAAATGGCACCAACAGACTTGTTCAACTCAGGGTAGCCACAAACCTTCAATTTATAAAAAATGCCATATCTTTGAAGTGCAACAAAGTGAAACACAATAAAATGAGGTATTCCTGTAACTATAATCCACATAGAATCTTTCCACAATTCACTTATCACACCCACACCAATTATTTTTGCAAAAAATAATTCCACAAGCATTGAAAAAGTTCTAGAACTTTCCAAGAGCTGTAGGTTTTTGAATTTGAATTTCTTCAAGTATCCGTCAAGTGTCTGCTCTTTCTTCCAGGTTGGTGTCCACTCATGCTTCCCCTTTAGGAAGAAACGTAAACAAGGGAAGCTCAGACCCCTAAAAAGATTATTTCCATTCAGGATACAAAAGAGCTGGTCCCACCTTCTTAGATGCACTTTCCAGAGCCCACAAGGTAGTCTTGAAGTCACTCCTTTCCATTTCTTTCCCCTCACATTTCCAAGGCATCCAGGGGCGTGTTGACTGAGGTACCCCACCCTGTCTGTTGAGCCTAGACACAAGCATTTCATACAAGGCGTCCTGCATGCCCAGACCATGAGCTCTGGCCACAGGGATGTCACGGTCCGTGAGGCCCATCTGCCTGATAAGTAGGTTCCAGGACTTAAAGACCACAATGTCTGGAAAGTAATGAAAGAACAGCCTCAGCCCAGGTTGGGGGAAAGCCATAGTGAGTTGGGAGCCCTTCAGAAAAGGCAGGGGGTGTGTAATCAGACCTTGACCTTAGAGTGGACCCTAATGAGCTCCCCCTGCTGGTGAACTCGCTGTTCTGCAGCCCTTGTCTGTTTCCCATCCCCAGAAAATCCGGTGGAAAAGCCTGGGCCTCCCTTGAACCAGAAGCGCTGGGGGAGTCAAGGTCAGCAGAGAATCCTGCCCCAAAGGCAGGGCTGATAGCCCATCTGGGAGGATAGACAGATTATGGAGGGCGAACGCATATGAGGTAGGAGATAGAGAGTGGGAAAGACTGTGGGAACAACATGTCCTCAGAGGAGAGGAACTGCACTGATCATGAGAGGGGTGTCCCAGGGCTGCCCACACCTGCACCTGTGAATGAGATGTATGTGAAATGCATTGCACAGCGCCATCCACAGATATATTAGGTGAGTACTGAAGAAAAGTATATATATATATTTTCTATTTGTTGCCTTGAAAAAAACAGGCGATATTCTTTTTTTGAGAGAGAGAGACAGAGTGTGCACACAGGTGAGTGGGAAGGGTGGGGAGAAGGGAAGGGTGGACAGAGGGAGGAAGAAAGAAAATCTTTTTAAAAAATGTTTTCATTTTTTTATAAACATATAATGTATTATTAGCCCCAGGGGTACAGGTCTGTGAATTGCCAGGTTTACACACTTCACAGCACTCACCATAGCACATACCCTCCCCAATGTCCATAACCTCACCACCCTCTCCCGAACCCCCTCCCCACAGCAACCCTCAGTTTGTTTTGTGAGATTAAGAGTCTCTTATGGTTTGTTTCCCTCCCGATCCTGTCTTGTTTCGTTTATTCTTTTCCTACCTCCCAAACCCCCCACGTTGCATCTCCACTTCCTCATATCAGGGAGATCATATAATAGTTGTCTTTCTCTGATTAACTTATTTCGCTAAGCATAATACCCTCTAGTTCCATCCATGTTGTTGCAAATGGCAAGATTTCGTTTCTTTTGATGGCTGCATAGTATTCCATTGTATATATATACCACGTCTTCTTTATCGATTCATCTGTTGATGGACATCTAGGTTCTTTCCATAGTTTGGCTATTGTGGACATTGTTGCTATAAACATTCGGGTGCATGTGCCCCTTTGGATCACTACGTTTGTATCTTTAGGGTAAATACCCAGTAGTGCAATTGCTGGGTCATAGGGTAGCTCTATTTTCAACCTTTTGAGGAACCTCCATGCTGTTTTCCAGAGTGGTTGCACCAGCTTGCATTCCCACCAACAGTGTAGGAGGGTTCCCCTTTCTCCACATCCTCGCCAGCATCTGTCTTTTCCTGACTTGTTAATTTTAGCCATTCTGACTGGTGTGAGGTGATATCTCATTGTGGTTTTGATTTGTATTTCCCTGATGCCGAGTGATGTGGAGCACTTTTTCATGTGTCTGTTGGCCATCTGGATGTCTTCTTTGCAGAAATGTCTGTTCATGTCCTCTGCCCACTTCGTGATTGGATTTTTTGTTCTTTGGGTGTTGAGTTTGATAAGCTCTTTATAGATTTTGGATACTAACCCTTTATCTGATATGTCCTTTGCAAATATCTTCTCCCATTCTGTCAGTTGTCTTTTGGTTTTGTTAACTGTTTCCATTGCTGTGCAAAAGTTTTTGATCTTGATGAAATCCCAATAGTTCATTTTTGCCCTTGCTTCCCTTGCCTTTGGCGATGTTCCTAGGAAGAAGTTGCTGTGGCTGAGGTCGAAGAGGTTGCTGCCTGTGTTCTCCTCAAGGATTTTGAGAGAAAGAGAATTTTAAGCAGTCTCCACACCCAACATGCAGAGTCCAAGGTGGGGACAGGGGCTCAGTCTCATGATCCTGACATCATGACCTGAGCCAAAATCAAGAATCTGACATTTAACTAAGTCCTCCAGCACCCCACTCTCCATTATTAATTCTAATAATATATTGTACAAATCCAGTATATAGAAAATATTATCATTTTAATGTGCAATCAAGAAACAAAAAATTATTAATAGGGTTATTTATATCCCTTTTTTGATTTGGAATAGATTGTAGTTTACAATTATAGCTCTCAAATTTGGTCTAGCCAGTGGATGCCCTACTGGCTGATACAGCACCTCAGGTGCCCTAGGTGCGAGTGAACATGGCCCTGAGCAACAAGGGAGGAGGAGGGAGGCTGATGTAGGAGGGAAGGACAGGGAAGTGTTAAGAGATAGAGGGGTGCAGTGGGGAGAGAAGAAGAAGAAGGAGAGGGGGATTTTATTTCCAGATGGTGCCATGACAGTCAGCCTAAAACCCAGTCCTTCAAGTATTCATCAAGTATCTGCTCTTTCTTCCAGGCTTTATGGGACTCAGATGAAGAATACATATACAGGAGGGAACTTTGGAAAATCTAAAGTGCACAAATGTAAGCGCGCAACAATCAGGAACCATGTACCACACTGACTGTCTAAATAAGGGAATGAAGGTATCTGGTAGTTTCCATGGAGGGTGAAAGGCATTTGGCTTAAAATTAAACAAAATTCTAATTTATAAAAAAAATACCTCAAAGGGGCGCCTGGGTGGCTGAGTCAGTTGAGCATCTGATGCTTGAATTAGGCTCAGGTCATGATCTCAGGGTTGGGAATCAAGCCCCACATGGGACTCTGTGCTCAGTGGGGAGTCTGCTTGATATTCTCTCTCTCCCTCTCCCTCTGTCCCTCCCCCTGCTCCTGCTCTCTCTCTCCAATAAATAAATAAAATCTTTAAAAAAAAACCCTCAAAATAGAAAGGTGTATCCATAATAAGATTTTCTATATGAAAACAAGAATCAACATCATTCCTAATCATGAAATATTGGAGATCTTCCCAGTGAAATCAAATCAAGACCAGAACACCTGCCTTTTCTAAGCATACTGAGCACCATTCTTTTATTTCTGGACGAAGCAACAATGCTTGAAACAGAAGTGAGGTAAGACCAGTGCAAGGGGGTAGAAATCATCCTTACTGTAGATACGACCATAAATTTAAAACACCCTAAGGAGGGCATCTGGGTGGCTCAGTCAGTTAAACATCTGCCTTCAGCTCAGGTCATGATCCCAGGGTCCTAGGATGGAGTCCTGCATCAGGCTCCCTGCTCAGTGGGGAGTCTGCTTCCCTCTCTCTCTCTCTCTCTCTGTCCCTCCCCCCACTCGTTTTCTCTCAAATAAATAAATAAATAAATAAATATCTTTAAAAATAAAAATAAATAAAACATCCCTAAGGTTTAAACTATAATACCTAAAAGTGAATATATGCCTTGATGAATGTTAAAAACATAGCAGGAACCTCTCTGACCTCAGCCGCAGCAACTTCTTTCTAGAAACATTGTCAAAAGCATGGGGAGCAAGGGCAAAAATGAACTGTTCGGACTTCATCAAGATCAAAAGCTTTTGCACAGTAAAGGAAACAGTCAACAAAACCATAAGGCAACTGACTGAATGAGAGAAGATATTTGCAAATGCTGTATCAGATAAAGGGCTAGTATCCAAAAACTACAAGGAACTTATCAAACTCAACACCCAAAGAACAAAATATCCAATCAAGAAATGGGCAAAAGACACGAACAGACACTTTTACAAAGAAGACATCCAAATAGCCAACAGACACATGAAAAAGTGTTCAACATCACTCAGCATCAGGGAAGTACAAATCAAAACCACAGTGAGATACCACCTCACACCAGTCAGAATGGCTAAAATTAACAAGTCAGGAAATGACAGATGTTGGCGAGGAAGTGGAGAAAGGGGAACCCTCCTACACTGTTGGTGGGAATTCAAGCTGGTGCAGCCACTCTGGAAAACAGCATGGAGGTTCCTCAAAATGTTGAAAATAGTGCTACTCTACAACCCAGCAATTGCACTACTGGATATTTACCCTAAAGATACAAATGTAGTGATTGAAAGAGGCACATGCACCCGAATATTTATAGCAGCAATAGCCAAACTATGGAAAGAACCTAGATGTCCATCAACAGATGAATCGATAAAGAAGATGTGGTTTATATACATATATACAATGGAATACTATGCAGCCATCAAAAGAAATGAAATCTTGCTATTTGCAATGACATGGATGGAACTAGAGGGTATTATGCTGAGTGCAATAAGTCAATCAGAGAAAGACAATTATCATATGATCTCCCTGATATGAGGAATTTGAGAGGCAAAGTGGGGGGTTTGGGGGATAAGGAAGGAAAAAATGAAACCAGATGGAGTCAAGAGGGAGACAAACCATAAGAGACTCTTAATCTCACAAAACAAACTGATGGGGGTGGGATGGTATGGAGAGGGTGGTTGGGTTATGGACATTGGGGAGGGTATGTGCTATGGTGAGTGCTGTGAAGTGTGTAAGTCTGACGATTCACAGACCTGTAGCCCTGGGGCAAATAATATATTATATGTTAATTAAAAAAAAGAGGTGGTATATATACAATGGAATACTAGGCAGTCATCAAAAAATGAAATCTTGCCATTTTCAATGACGTGGATGTATGATCTCTCTAATATGAGGAATTTGAGAGGCAGGGCAGGGGTTTGTAGGGTGAAGGGAGGGAAAAATTAAACAAGGTGGGACCTGGGAGGTAGACAAATTATAAGAGACTCCTAATCTCAGGAAACAAACTAAGGGCTGCTGGAGGGGGGTGGAGGGATAGGGTGGCTGGGTGTTGGACACTGGGGAGGGTATGTGCTATGGTGAGTGCTGCAAATTGTGTAAGACTGATGATTCACAGACCTGTACCCTTGAAGCAAATAATACATTATATGTTAATTTAAAAAATTATAAATAAATAAATATATAGCAGAAACAACATGGAACGTTTCCAGAGTAGATCACATATCAGGCCACAAAATCAACATCAGCAAATTCAAAAAGATCGAAGTCAGAACATACATGTTTTCTGACCACAGCACTATGAAACTAAAAGCCATCTGTAAAAAAAAAAAAAACAAACAAAAAAAAACAAAAACCTAGAAAGACCGCAAACACATGGAGGCTAGATAACATGATATTAAAGAATGAATGAGTCAACTGGGAAATAAAAGAGGAAATAAAAAATTGCATGAAAATTCAATGGTCTAAAACCTCTAATATGCAGCAAAAGTGGTTCTAAGAGGGAAGTATAGAACAACATAGGCCAACCTTAAGAAGTAAGAAAAATCTGGGAAGGGAAGGAAAAATAAAATAAGATAAAAAGAGAAAGAGAGGGGCGCCTGGGTGGCTCAGTGGGTTAAAGCCTCTGCCTTTGCTCAGGTCATGATCCCCAGGTCCTGGAATCGAGTCCCTCATCGGGCTCTCTGCTCAGCGGGGAGCCTGCTTCCTCCTCTCTCTCTGCCTGCCTCTGCCTACTTGTGATCTCCGTCTATCAAATAAATAAATAAAATCTTAAAAAAAAAAAGAGAGAGAGAAAGAGAAGCAGCCATAAGAGATTCGTAATTGTAGAGAACAAACTGAAGGTTGCTAGAGAGACGTGGCCTGGGGGATGAGCTGAATGGGTGATGGGGATTACGGAGGGCACCTGTTGTGATGAGCACTGAGTGTTGTATGTAAGTGATGAATCACTGCATTCTACTCTGAAACTAATACTACACTATATGTTTTGTTTTGTTTTTTATTATGTTCGGTTAGCCACTGTACTACACTATATATTAACTAACTTGAGTTTACATAAAAATTTGGAAGAGAAAAAAGAAGCAAGAAAAATCTCAAATAAACAACCTAACTTTACACCTAAAGGAGCTACAGAAAGAACCACAAAACCTAAAACCAGTAGAAGGAAGGACATAACAATTAGAGCAGAAATAAATCATACAGAAACAAAAAATAATAGAACAAATCAATGAAATAGGAGCTGGCGCTTCAGAAAAAAATCAATAAGTTTGACAAACTTCTAGCCAGACTTATCAAGAAAAAAAGAGAAAGGATTCAAATAAATAAAGTCATAAATGACAGAGGAAAAATAGCAACCAACACCACAGAAATACAAAGAATTATAAGAACGTATTATGAAAAACTATATGCCAACCAATTGGACAACCCAGAAGAAATGGATAAATTCCTAGAAACCATAAACTACCAAGACCAAAACAGGAAGAAATAGAAAAGTTGAAGAGACCAACAAATAGCAAAGAAATTGATTCAGTAATAATAATAATAATAAAAACTCCCAACAAACAAAAGTCCAGGCCCAGATGGCTTCACAGGCAAATTCTAACAAATGTTGAAAGAACAGTGGGGTACAGATGGCCCTTCTTTTCACTACATCTGTATCTTTGGGGTAAATACCAAGTAGTGCAATTGCAAGGTCATAGGGTAGCTCTATTTTTAATTTTTTTGAGGAATCTCTCCACTGTTTTCCAAAGTGGTTGTACCACCTTGCACTCCCACCAACAGGGAAGAGGGTTCCCCTTTCTCCACAGCCTCTCCAACACTTGTTTCCTGTCCTGTTAACTTTGGCCATTCTAACTGGTGTAATGTGGTATCTCAGTGTGGCTTTGACTTGAATTTCCCTGATGACTAATGATGATGAACATTTTTTCATATGTCTGTTAGCCATTTGTATATCTTCTTTGAGTAGTGTCTGTTCATGTCTTCTGCGCATTTTTTCGACATGATTATCTTTTCTTTGGGTGTTGAGTTTGAGGAGTTCTTTATAGATCTTGGACATCAGCCCTTTTTCTGTGGTTTAATTTGCAAATATCTTCTGTGGAAAGAGCCAATATGCCCTTCAACAGATGAATAGATAAAGAAGATATGGTCCATATATACAATGGAATATTATGCAGCTATTGGAAAGGATAAATACTCAACTTTTGTATCAAAATGGACGGGACTGTAAGAGATTATGTTGAGTGAAGTAAGTCAAGCAGAAAAAGCCAATTATCATATGGTTTCACTTACTTGTGGAGCATAGGGAATAAAATGGAGGACATTAGGAAAAGGAAAGGAGAAATGAAGTGGGGTGAATTGGAGGGAGAGACGAAGCATGAGGGACTGTGGACTGTGAGAAACAAACCAAGCGTTTTGGAGAGGGTGATGGGCAAGCCTGGCGGTGGGTATTAAGGAGGGCATGTATTGCATGGAGCACTGGGTGTGATGCATAAACAATGAATCTTGGAACACTGAACAAAAAAAGTTGAGAAAAGAGTTAATACCTATTCTTCTCTAACTATTCCAAAACATAGAAAGGGAAAGAAAACTTCCAAATTAATTCTACGAGGTCAGCATTACTCTGATACCAAGCCCAGATAAAGACACTACAAAAAAAAAGAGAACTATAGGCCAATACCTTTAACATAGGTCCAAATATCCTCAACAAAATACTAGCAAACCAAATCCAACAATACATTAAAAAAATCATTCGCCACGATTGAGTGGAATTTATTGCTGGGTTGCAAGGGTGGTTCAATATATCATATCAATGAGAGAAAAGATAAGAACCATATGGTCATTCAACAGACACAGAAAAAGCATTTGATGAAGTACAACATCTCTATGATAAAGACTCTCATCAATGTAGATTTAGAGGGAACGTACCTCATCATAATAAAGGCCGTATATGAAAACTCACAGCTAACATCATCCTCAATGGGGAGAACTAAGAGCTTTTCCTCTACAGTCAGGAACAAGACAAAGATGTCCACTCTCACCATTTTTATTCAATATAGTACCGGAAGTCCTACCCACAGCAGTCAGACAAGAAAAAGAAACAAAATACATCCAAATCAGTAAAAAAGAAGTAAAAGCCGTAATATTTGCAGATGACATGATACTGTATATAGAAAATCCGAAAGACCACCAGAGGTGCCTGGGTGACTCAGTTGGTTAAGCATGCGACTTGGTTTCAGATCAGGTCATGATCTCAGGGTCCTGGGGTCGAGCCCCAAGTCAGGCTCCATGCTCAGTGTAGAGTTTGCATATCCATCTCCCTCTGCTCCTCCTCCTCCTCTCTCTCTCTGAAATAAATAAGTGAAATCTTTTAGGAGAAAAGACTCCACCAAAAAATTGCTAGAACTGATAAATTCAGTAAAGTTGCAAGATACAAAATCAATGTACAGAAACCTTTTGTTGCATATCTATACACCAATAATGAAGCAGCTGAAAAAGAAATCAAGGAATTGATACCATTTACAATTATACCAAAAATAGCAAGATACCTAGGAGTAAACCTAACCAAAGAGGTGAAAGATCTGTACCCTGAAAACTATAAAACACTGATGAAAGAAATTGAAGACAACACAAAGAAATAGAAAGACATTCCATGCTCATGGACCAGAAGAACAAATATTATTAAAATGTCCACAGTACTCAAAGCAATCTACACATTTAATGCAATCCCTATCAAAATACCAAAAGCATTTTTCACAGAGCCAGAACAAACAGTCCTAAAATTTGTATGGAACCACAAAGGACCCTGAATAAGCAAAGCAATCTTGAAAAAGAAAAGCAAAGCTGGAGGCATCACAATTTCAAACTGCAAGTTATATTATAAAGCTATAGTCATCAAAAGAGTAAGGTACTAGCACAGAAATAGATACATAGATGAATACAGCAGAGAAGAAAACCCAGAAATAAGCCCACAATTATATGGTCAATTAATCTTTGAGAAAACAGAAAAGAATACGCAATGGGCTTAAGACAGTATCTTCAGGATGTCTGGGTTGCTCAGTCAGTTGAGCATTTGTCTTCGGTTCATGTCATGATCCTGGGGTCCTGGGACCAAGTCCAGCATGGGTCTCCCTGCTCAGCGGGAAACCTGCTTCTCTCTCTTCCCCTCTGCAGCTCCCCCTGCTTGTGCTCTCTCTCTCTCTCTCTCTCTCTATCTATCTATCTGTGTGTGTCAAATAAATAAATAACATCTTTTAAAAAAAAGACAGTCTTTTCAAAAATGGTTTTGGGAAAACTGCACAGCAACAAGCAGAAGATTGAAACTAGACCACTTTCTTACACCATACACATATATAAATTCAAAATGGATTAAAGACCTCAAAGTGAGACCTGAAACCATAAAAATCCTAGAAGAAAGCATAAGCAGTAACTTCAGATACTGACCATAGTAACTTCTTACTAGACACATCTCCTGAGGCAAGGGAAACAAAAGCAAAAATAAACTCATAGGACTACATCAAAATAAAAAATTTCTGCACAGCAATGGAAACAATCAACAAAACTAAAAAGTACTCTAAGGAATGGGATATGATATTTGCCAATGACATATCTGATAAAGGGTTAGTATCCAAAATATACAAAGAACTTATATAACTCAACACCTGGAAAACAAATAATCCAATTAAAAATGGGCAGAAGACATGAATAGACATTTCTCCAAAGAAGACATACAGATGGCCAATAGACCCATGAGACGATGCCCAACGTCATTCATCATCAGGGAAATGCAAATCAAAACTACAAGGTGATATCCCCTCACACCTGTCAGAATGGCTAAAATCAACAACCCAAGAAACAAGTATTGGCAAGAATGTGGAGAGAAAGGAACCCTTGTGCACTGTTGGTGGGAACGCAAACTGGTACAGCCACTGTGGAAAACAGTATGGACGTTCCTCAAAAATTTAAAAAAAGAACTACCCTATGATTCAACAATCACCCTACTGGCTATTTACCCAAAGAATATGAAAACACTAATTCAAAGGAATACATGCACCTCTATGTTCACAGCAACATTATTTAAAATAGCCAAGATATGGAAGCAGCCCAAGCGTCCATCAGCTGATGAATGGATGAAGAATGGAATATTCCTCGATCATAAAAAGGAATAAAATCTTGCCCTTTGCAATGACATGGATGGACCCCTCTCTGCCTCACCTCCCTCTGCAAGGATGGTGTCAGAGCAGGGCGTGGCCTGGGGGCTCAGACACTGAGCAGTGTGTCCCAGGGCCTGGCAGCTGGGAAGGGGCCATTCCAACTCTGGGGAACCCTTAGAGAGGGGGTAGAGAAGGGTGGAAATGAAGTAAAAATAAACACATTAAATCTCTGTTGGGTTCTGCTCTGACCAAAGCTGTATAACCCCCCGACCCTCTCCTCCTGACTCTTGTCACTCATTCCAGATGCTGACCACCTCTCTGCCCCAGCTGGGGGGCTCTGAAGACCTGAAGAACTGGCCTGCCCTCTTGGAAGTGGTCAGGGATATAAGATGACCCTCAGCCCAAGATAGGGGCTGATGTGGACCTGGCCCTCGAGAGACACAGATGAGGTGAGACATGGACAGCAACCACAGAGCCCAAGACCAGAGTCAGATCCAAAAGACCAAGAGGATTTAGGAAATGGAGGGCCTGTTTGGAGAAGCCAAACAGGGAGTGCGGGAGGTGGTAGAGAATGACAGAGGCTACGCCTTTCCCCTGTCCTGACCTTGAAGGATGGCCCTCCTATGAAGATACACAGTCAGCCCCAGTGCAGGAGAACATGGCACACCCTGCTCCATTCAGGGTCACCAGCATAGAGTGCCTGAGGAGGAAGAGGGACTGGTGGGCAGCCTCGAGCCAGTGGTCACTGGCTTTCCAGGAACCAGAGCCTCCCCACCGGCCTGGGGACCTGCCTCTTGCTTGACACACTTGAGGTCACCCCCAAGGGTGCAGGCACTAGCCTAGAAATCCACACAGGGAGGACATGGAGGGAACCTGTGCGGAAAAGCTGGCAAGATGAGGAGAAAGAGGGAGCCAACTCTGATGCAGTGCCCTGACAAGAGTGGAGGAAGGAAGCACAGGCTTCTCCTGTCTGTAGGACCAGATCCCCTCACTCCCCCTTGTTGGGTGGGGAAGGATGTGAGGCTGCGCGCTTCTGTCCCTAGGGCCCTGCTATGTGTTCAGAGTTGCACCTTTGGGAGATGGGCCTTCTCTCAAGACCTGCACTGAACTTCCCTGGGCTGCCAGGGAACCCTGTGAGGGTAAATCTCTCCAGACCAAGCATCAGAAGTGCATTTGTCCCCAAGCTGAGCCTCCTCCACCCATCAGCCTTCAGGCACAAGGAACTTCTTGTCCTCCACCTGTCAACTGTTCCAACTACCACAGCCATCACTGGAACGTCAGAGAACAACTACAGTTGGAGCTCAAATCCAAAAAGTAGGGAAAAGAGGCATCTTAGAGAGGGAACAGGGTTCTGAGGTGAGGAAGCTCTAGGAGCTACAGGCTAGGTCCTATTAGGACTTTGTAGGCTGTGGCCTCTTTTGTCTTCACTGGCCTTTTCCTGAAAAATAAAGTGTTAAAAATGCATTTTATGACGGAGTGGAAATAATATAACCCGGGTCATACTCTATTCCATGTCATCTCCTCAGATTTCAAAAGGAAGCATTTCTGTGGGTCCCTAAAAGTATTAAGCACCCTAAGAAGTGGTCTCCTGTGTCCAGTGGAAAACTCAACATGGCTGGGAGGAAAAGGCACTGAGGTGTGGGAAGGGGCCTATGCAGGGAGCAGAGTGGGGATGTGTAGACAGATGTGGAAGGGCCACTGTGGGCTCCAAAGACCCCATGAGCACAGGGAAGTGCTGACAGGATGGCAGGGCTGCATGAAAGCAGAACGGAGAAAGGGGTAGAAGGAAAGTCGGTGGGTGAGGAGCTCCCTAGGCTCCCATGTCTCACTTAGGGAGGCACTCTGGCAAAACGCAGGAGAACCTTTTCTGAGGACAGAACTAGGTTTGCACTGATGCTCCCTGTCTCTGGTCCTGGTGCGTGGGATTACCTCCTCCTCCCGATCTGGAGGCAAAGGATAAAGATTTGGTGAGGTGTTTCCCTCACGACCCTCAATCCTTCACACTCAAACCCCCTTCCACTAGCTTAACTCAGTTGACCAAGTAGTTTGGGGGGCCACTTTCTGCAGCAACACACATCGAGCCCACAAAGGATGGCCATGATTCACTAGTCACTAACAGATGTATGAAAAGGTTGACTATATATTATTTATTACTTCCAGATCGGGAGGAAGTATCCATTAGATCACAGGACAAGTAGCAAGAGGTGGGGTTTAATCTGAGAGACCCCGGATGAAGAAGAGCTCTTGGGTGGCTTCTCCAAACCTGATGGAAAGACAGGGCCCTGGGCTGTGAGGGCTACGAAAACCAGGCACCTGCCAAAAGCCCAGAGCTGAGGGCTAAGAGGGGCCCAGCCCAGGGATAAGTGGGGCCTGGCCCAGGCCCATATCCACCTCATGACTCCAAACTTCCACTCAGGCAGGCCTCTCCCATGCTCTACCTATACACCCCTCACAAGGAGGAACAGATTTTTACCCTTCCTCCAGTGGATGTTCTAGAAGGTTCTCTGACCAGGTGGCATGCATTATAAAAGCAATTTTTGTATTTATTTTTATTTTGCTGACCTAATACATAATTGTATGACAGGGTGTGATGAAGACCAAGTGGGTCTGAAATCCAGCTTTCCAACTGCGCATTGGCTGTGACAGCCATGTAATCATCACCTTGCAGCCACCTCTGGGGGCTCCACAGGGTCTGTACCTGAGTCACATATTTTACAGAGTAAGCTGAAAAGGGGGTGTTCGAATGATTGGTGAAATCCACTCCTTATGGGCATGACTTATAATCTCTCTTCTCTTCTGCCTCATTGGTTTCTGGAAGGAGGTAGAAAGCTGGGGAATGAATGCTCGCGGGATGCCCCAGGGCTGGCAGTGGAGGCCAGACACTGCTTTCAGCCATCAGCAGAACTGAAACAGAATCTGAATCTAAATCTAATCTTCCACCTGACCTTGGTTTTTTCAGTCCCGCAACTACGTTGTCCATTAGACCCGAGCACTGCCAATGGAAATATATTACAAGCCACACATGAAATTCAAATTCATAGTTACCACCTTAGAAGAGTACAAATAAAGAGGTCAAATTAGTTTGAACAATATATTTTTTAACCTGAAATAACCAACATATTATTTCCCCATGGAATCAATACGAAACATCGGGATATTTTCTCGAATATTTCACTCAAAAACTAAAACCCATGCTCTCTCCACAGTGTCCAGGGTGTGTGATCTGCCCGCACTTGTCCCTCTGACTTCTTCACCCCCTACCCACTCAGCCCAGAACCTCCTGGGCTGGCTCAGAGAAGCCCAGTCCCTGCCCAACCCCTTACCCCTACCCCCAGAGCAATAGTGCCAGGGACTGGGGCGAGGGGTGGGGCGGGGGTGCTCAGGACCTCTACCTGGTTCTCTGCACCAGGAGTGACTCTCTGCATCAAAGTCACAATTCCCAGGGGACCTCAGTACCCTGTCTCTGCCCCATCTGTCACCCAATTACCCTTGAGGCTCTTATTTCGTGTCTCTGACTAAAGGACACATTCATCCGTCTGTTTGGATGCCATGAGCTCTCAAAGGCAGTGGCTCCTTGCTGTCCACTGACACAGTGCCCAGCACCCAGAAGACCTCCAATAAACACATGTGGAATAAATCCGGATCTGCAGGCATCAGAAGACTGGAAGGACGTGCAGACACGGGTGGGGTAAGGCCTGGAGATCCATCTTCAAACGTACCTGCTGACATGACCCCTCCCAGGTACTGGGCTCTCAGCCCTGTGGGCCAGCTAAATGCTGCTGAACTCTGTCTTGCCCGGAGCCCGGTGGTGACAGAAGAAGCTGGGACCTGTGGGGACAAAGAGAGGACAGGTGTGAGTGGCAGCCAGTTTCTCCGCCCTCACCAGGCTGCCTCTCACATTCCCTCCAGCCCAGCCAACAAAAGCAACCAGACTGGGACCTTTCCTCCAGCTCTGCCCTCTCTTGCTTTTTTTTTTTTCTTTAAAGATTTTATTTATTTATTTGACGAGATCACAAGTAGACAGAGAGGCAGGCAGAGAGAGGAGGGAAGCAGGCTCCGCACTGAGCAGACAGCCAGATGTGGGGCTCGATTCCAGGACCCTGAGATCATGACCTGAGCTGAAGGCAGAGTCTTGACCCACTGAGCCACCCAGGCGCCCCCACTCTCTTGTTTTTGCATTCGTGTTTATCCCTTGGCCTTTGGTGCTAGCAAGTGACTGACACTAGAAAAGTTTTCCAGTATTCTTTTCTCTTATAGTACAATAAAGCATACTTATTCCACAAAATATGGGCACAGAAAGTTTTTATAAGAATATAAGACCGCATGTGATGTCCTCAATTAGAGACAGCATTTATTTTGTTCTTGTTCATTGTTTCATTTGACCGTATGTGTGAACTCATTTTCTCTCTCTCTCTCTCTCTCTCTCTCTCACACACACACACACACACACACACACACACTTTTTACAAATGAAGGTTAAATTATGAGCACCCTTTTAAAAAATCAGGATATGGAGGGGCCCCTGGCTGGCTTAGTCAGTAGAGCAAGAGACTCGATCTCAGGTTGTGAGCTCAAGCCCCACATTAGGCATGGAGTCTATTACAAAAAATAATAATAAAAAAGAAAAAAGAAAAAGAAAACCAATTTTTTGAAAGCTATAACTGGACATCTAATTTTTTAACTAAAGTGTTCGTCTCTGGGATAAATAAATAAATAAATATCAGGATATGGAATCACACGTTAAATATAAATAAAATAATGAACTTCTAACTTTAACTTGACAAGCTCTACCCCCAAAGGGAGCCTGCCAATGTCTCACAAAATACCGAAGAGTCACACAGAAAAAGAGGAAGTAGTAATACAGAAACTGGGCCAGGACTCTCTCTCTGCTCAAAAAGAATTCATGAGGACAGCCAAAGAAACATGATAGGATTAGCTAGTAGTAGTACGTGTCACTGTCAACTTCTCATTTTGAAGGTTGTGTTGCAGTTATAGGAGAGAACGTCCTCATATGTGGAAAACATACCCTAAAGCATTCAGCCATCTATCATGACAGCAGCTTTTTTGCAAATGGTTCAGAAAATGGATTTTTGCAGAGTTTTTGCAACTTTTCTTTAACATGGGAGTGTTTTAAATTAGAAAGTTAAATTAAACAGAAGGAAGGAAGAAAGAAAAGAAAAGGAAAATTTGCAATAAAAACAGCTTATTTGAAGCCCATTTCAATCGACTGTATCTAAACAAGATAAAATGCAGCCCACTCCCGCATAAAACCCGCCAAGCATTTGGTGACAGCGAAGCTCCTGTGTGTCCCTCCTGTCCTCCCTGTTCCAGGCTGGGCCTCCTCTGAGTCCAGGCAATGCGGGTGTCCTTTCTCTTCTCCCATAATGCTCCCCTCCTGTCTTCCCCATTTCTCTTCCTCAGACTCTTTCCCTCAATATTTTATTATGAAGCATTCTGTTAAGTCAAGGTGGTTTATGTGTTCAGATCTCTTGTGACTTCAATGAGTTTTCCTCTAATCATTCCAACAATGGTTTATAAAGAGGTGTCATAACCTCTCTTTCCTGTAGATTTTTGCGTCAGGTAGTTTGAAACTGTATTAGTCACATACACATGTATGATTAGGGACTCCCTGATGAATTAATCTTCTTAATGTTACAAAAATTCACTCTTACAAAGCTACGGAAGTCAAAACTGTATAGTACTGGCATAAAAACAGACATAGCATAAAACATGGATCAATGGAATAGAATAGAAAACTCAGAAATAAACCCACACATATATGATCAATTAATTTACTACAAAGGAGCCAAGAATACACAATGGGGAAAGGACAGTCTCTTTAACAAACAATATTGAGAAAACTGGACAACCACATGCAAAAGAATGAAATTTGATCACCATCTTACACCATACACAAAAATTAACTCCATGCAGATTAAAGACTTTGACCATGATACCCAAAGCCATAAAACTCCTAAAGAAAACATCGGAGGTAAGATTCTTGACATAACCCTTGGTAATTACTTTTTTTAATCTGACACCAAAAACAAAAACAACAAAAGCAAAAGTGAGATTACATCAAACTAAAAAGCTTCTTTGCAGCGAAGGAAGTGATTAACCAAATGAAAAGGCAACCTACAAAATGAGAAAAGCTACCTACAAATCATATATATATATATATATATATATATATAAAGAACACATCCAACTCAATAGCAAAAATATAAACAATCCAATTAAAAAGTAGACAGGGCATCTGAATCACCATTTTTCCAAAGAAGACATACAGAGATCAACAGATGCATGAAAAAATGCTCAACATCACTCATCAGGGAAATGCACATCAGAACCACAATGAGATATCACTTCACACTTGTTAGAATGGCTATTACAAAAAAAAAACACAAAAAACAAAAAAACCAACCCAAGAAATAATAACTATTGGCAAGGAAGTAGAGAAAAGAGAACACTTGTGTGCAGCTGGCAGGACTGTGCAGTGGTATAGCCTCTATGGAAAACAGTCTGGAAATTTCTTTAAAAATTAAAAATAAAAATACCATATAATCCAGCAATTCCACCTCTGGATACTTAGTCCAGAGAAATGGAAAATACTAACTTGAAAAGACATATCTCTTACCCCCCACCCTGTTCGCTGCAGCATTATTCACAATAGCCAAGACACAGAAGGATTCGATGGAAGAATGAATACAAAATTGTGATATCTATATTATTTTTTGTACATATTATGTATACATATAAATCTTGCCACTAGTGGCAACATGGCTGGACCTTGATGGCATTATGATAGAGGAAATAAATCAGACAGAAAGACAAACACCATATTATGTCACTTTTATGTGCAATCTTCAAAATCTCACTTATACGTGGAATCTTCAAAAACAAAACTTATGGACACAACAAACAGATTTGTGGTTCCCAGAGGTGGGAAGGCAGATGGATGAAATGGGTGAAGGTAGTCAAAAGGACAAACTTCGGGTGCCTGGGTGGCTCAGTGGGTTAAGGCCTCTGCTTTCGGCTCAGGTCATGATCCCAGGGTCCTGGGATCGAGCCCCGCATCGGGCTCTCTGCTTGGCAGGGAGCCTGCTTTCCTTCCTCTCTCTGCCTGCCTCTCTGTCTACTTGTATTCTCTGTCAAATAAATTAAAAAAAAATTTAAAAAAAAAGGACAAACTTCCAGTTATCAAACAAGTAAGTCCTGGGATGTAAATTACAGTATGCAGGTGGTAGTTAATAATACTATTTTGCCTATTTGAAAGTTGCTGAGAGAGTAGACCTTGAACTTCTCATCACAGGAAACAGAATTTGTAACTATGTGTAGTGATGGATGTTACGTAGACTTATTATGGTCATCACTTTACAATTATCCAAATGAAAAATCATTATGTTGTACACCTGAACCTAATATAATGTCATGTGTCAGTTATAGTTCAATTAAAAAAAAAAAAAAAACCACCCCCCCACCACATATCCAGCAACCACACTGCTCTGGGGCCACTGAGTCCCTCGTCCCTACCCAACACTCTCCTGCTTTGTAAAAACTATTTTCCAATGTCTCTTCTCCTCCAGCACTTCCTGACAACTTTCACTCTTGGCCAATCACCTTGCTTCTTAACCTTGGGGACAAAGTAGAAACTGTGTGGAAAACTTCCATGTGCTCCATTCAGGGAATCCCCCCATGGGCCTGATTCAGTGCCCACAACTTCTGTCTTCCCACCCATTAGAACAAATAAAGTTCCCTTTTTTTCGTGATATACTTTGGAAATCATCATCCAACATTAAGATGGCCCCAGCAGATTTCTTGCCCCTGCTATGTGCGTGGTATATCTTCTTCTATCCTTTTACTTTCAATATCTGTGTCATGCTTTTATATTTCATCTCTAATCGACAGTATGTGGCCGGTCTCACTCTCTCAACCCACTAATCTTTTCTACTTTTGAATTGTAGTGTTATATTACAAAAATTAATATAGTTGAAATAGATCTCTAAGTTAACCATTTCCTTTGTCCAGTCTTTTCCCCTCATCCTTCCTTCCCTGCATACTTTGATGTTAATTACCTTTTGGAATTGCATTATATATGTGTATTGGCTTTTCATCTACTCATATTTCTGTCAGCTCTATTTTGTTTAAAGATTTACTTATTTATTTGAGAAAGAAAAAGTGAGCACAAGCTTGAGGGGGCAGAGGGAGAGAGAGAATCTCAAGCAGACTCTAGGCTGATGTGGAGCCCAATGTGGGTCTTGATCTCACAACCCTGAGATCACAACCTGAGCCAAAATCAAGAGTCAGACACTTAGCTGACAGTGCCACTCAGGTGTCCCCATCTCTACTTTTTAAAAAATTTTAAGCAGGCCTCATGCTCAATGTGGGGTTTGAATTCACAACATGAGATTAAGAATGCCACGCTCCACTGACGGAGCCAGCCAGGTGCCCCTATACATATTTCCATTGGCAATACGCAATTGGTACAGGCAGTAAAATACACAGTCTTTGTGTCTATTGAAAGGTTCTTAAAAAGCAATTTATTGAGGAAGAATTGACACGCCATGAGCTGCACCTAATTAAATCACACAATTTGATAGATTTTAACATATGTCTGCAACTGTGAAACCACCACCACAGTCAGGCTAATGGCCAGGTCATCACCCCCAAAGTTTTCTCTTGCCCCTTCATAATCTTTCCCCCGCCCCGCCCTGACCCTTTTGGCCCTGGGGAACTATTAATCTACTTCCTGTCACAACAGATTGGTTTGAACTTTCTGGATTTTCACAAAAATGGAGACAGAGAATATTTATCTCTTTCTCTCAGTTTTCTTTTGCTCTGAATTATTATTTTGAAATTCACCCATTTTGTTCTGTGCATCAATACCTCATTCCTTTTAACTGCTGAGTTGTATTGCTGAATGAATGATGTAGCATTAGTATAGAAAGTAAGAGATTTATAACAAGATAGATCAATTCATCACCACTCTCCATTCTTTTTGCGATAGCTATCCTGGGAGTTGTTCATATACATGTTATAAACCACACAAACAATATTTGATCATGTGTACATTTAAGAAATTAAGAGAACATAGTGGTCTTTGTCATTTGGCTCCATCTTTCCTCTTTCTGGTGATCTTCCTTTCTTCCTTCCTTAATATGCAGGTTTCCATTCGTTGTCATCTGCAGGACCTGGAACCTTCATTCAGTCTGGTGGCAATGAAATGCTGCCTCTGTCTCCAGATTCTTAAGCCCTTTTCCACCCATTTAATCTTTGATTTTGTTGATGACCTCTGCCAGCACTCAGGTTACAAAACCTAGAATCCACCCTGAGTCCCTTCCCTCCTCTTACCAAACCCAAGTCATCCTCTGCCAGTGCTATCATTGTTTCCCTCACACCTGTGTCTGCTGCCACTTTCCTCTTCAGGCTGATACAACCTAACCACTTACCTTAACCACTAGGACCTGTGCCAAATGCTCTTCAGGTCACATTTGAGTTCATACCTCTAGTCCACCACCCAAAGGGCAAATTATTTTCTCTTTATAAACAAATATATTTACAAGAGCTAGTTTGATCAGGGATGACCCACTGAAAAGTTGACAGCTGGCTCCTGGATGGAGCCCATGGACTTGGGCAGTTCCTTGGGATGATATTCCCTGACTTCTGTTCTTTCCTCAACCTGCCTGTCCTGTTTCCCACCACCCACGTTAAACATACTGTAGAACAGGACAAGATCACATCAGCATCAGTACAGGGAATTAGAACCCAAGTCATCCACTCACCCAGGGAAGGCATGTCTGGAGCCTGGTCAGCCATACGGGACAAAGAGCATCAGTGACACGACATGGCCCTTCCTTTCTTTAGGACAGATGTGGGTCACAGGGAAAGGCAGAGTCACAGATCACCTCACAGTTGACAGAAGTGAAAAGGGCTTGGAGGGGCTGCCCAGGCTAAGGTGACAATACCATGGGTGGCAGGGACACTGGTGGACATAGAGGGGAAAGTCCACTCAGACAGGATCAGATAAGAGAGGTCAAAGTAATGGACAGGGCAGAGGATGAGACATTCTAGTTTGTAGTCATCTCTGCTCGAGGAGACTGGAGACACGGCTGGAGATCTAGACTGTGCTAACCTATAGACTTGGACTCAGGGGTGAGTGTGTGTGTGTAAAAGAGAGAGAGAGAAAAACAGAGGAATGCATGAAGAGAACAGAGCTTGGCGCATGTTAAGTGCTGTTTGTAAGTACACACTGTGACACATAAACATCAGCCATGAGGTTGACTTTAACTAAAACCACATCCTCCAGGCCAGCGATATCAGAGCTCTGGGCCTTGCAACAACTCTGTCAGAGTCCAAATACAGGTGAATAACATTCCCTGTCACCATCACAGCCTCTCTGGAGGTGAGATAAGTGGAGGGTGATGAGACTCCATTCCATTTTCCTTTAGGTATGTAGGTTCCTGGCCTCATCTCTTCTATTAGACTCTGAGCTCCCAGGACCAGGATAAACATGGGTCATTTGGATAAACATGGGTCATTTGTTCCCCTCCCCAAGACCCTGGATTTTCCTGAGTAAAGGGCTCATCAACTGCTTGGTGGGTTAATAAGAACACCCTCCCTTAGGACACAAAGAAGGTGAGCCTAGCGATGACCTCATCGCAGTGTCTAAGGACAGTTTCCAAGGGGCAGCAAAAGGAGAGGACCCAAAGGGAGTCCTGTGACTTCTCTTGAGGAGACATAGGCAAGAGTTCCAAGAGGCTGAATGCAGGGCAGTGAGCTGGAAAAGAAGTTACACAGAGACTGTTCTGGAGATGTGCAGAGGAGCCCATCTAGCACGTGGGTGTGTGCTGACCTGTGCATGCATGAGAGGGACCCACCCCCAGACTGAGGAGAGATCATCAGAAATCAGTAGGCTGGGGTGCTTGGGGGATCAGACAGTTAAGTGTCTGAATGTTGATCTCGGCTCAGGTCTTGAACTCAGGGTCCTAAGTTCAAGCCCTGCACTGGGCTCCATGCTGGGTGTGGAGCTTACTTAAAAAAAAATTCAGTGGCCTGGACAAGGGTTGAGATTCACCCAGGGCTGGGAATTGTTTTGCTCCCATTCATTAAAATGGATGAACTGCATAACGTTACTGGCTGGTTATTACAAGTTTATTATTAGTCTTAGTAGTTTATATTAGTCCAAGTAAGTTGACTGCAGCCCAGGCATAAAGTTTAAAAGGTAGTATCAGATGATCAAACTGATATTCAGTTTTCTTAACTTTGATGAGAACAATACCCAACATTCTTTAAATGAATACTACAAAGTTCAATTCCCAAAAAAGTAAAATTGCCAGTCACCTAATAAAAAATTATTTTGTAGATTATATTATTTAGATTAGATTATTATTTATCATCTAATAAAAAATTACCAGACATGAAAAAATTGAGAAAATATCTCCATAAACAGGAAAAAATTCAATCAATAGAAACATGAGCAAAATAATGGAATTTAGGCAAGGAACTTTAAACATTGGAGGCTAAGCTAGATCTTCCAAATGCCCTGAAGAATGTACAAAAAATACGAACACTATCAGGAGAGAAATGGATGATATTAAAAACATCCAATAAAACTTCTAGATTTTAAGAAAGTACAATGTCTGTAATGAAAAATACACTGGATGGATTTCAGCAAATGAAGTACTGCATAATATCAATGAACTTGTAGACAGAGCAACAGGAACTGTCCAAAATGAAACAAAGCGAAAAAGAGCAGATCCAAATGAACATATCCAAAATTAGTTCTGAAATAGTATCAAGGATTCTAACATAAATGCAATTGGAGGCCCATTAAAGAGAACAGACTACCAAAATATGTGAAGAAATAATGGTCAAAAATCTCCCAAATTGGGGGTACCTGTGTTGCTCAGTGGGTTAAACAATTGTCTTTGGTTCAGGTCACAATCCCAGGGTCCTGGGATGGAGTCCTGCATCGGGCTCCCTGCTCAGTGGGGAACCTGCTTCTCCCTCTGCCTCTGCCTGCTGCTCCTCCTGCTTGTGCGCTCTCTCTCTCTCAAATAAATAAATAAAATATTTTAAAAGAAATCTTCCAAATTGGATATAAACTATAAAGCCAAAGGTCAAGAAATGCAATCAACTGCAATGTATGTATAAAGAAAACCACACTGTGATGGTTAACTTTATGCCATCTTGACCAGGTCAGTGTGCCCAGATATCTAGCTATGGATTATTTCTCTGTGTGTCTGTGAGGGTGTTTCCATAGGGAACTGACATTTGAATTGGTGGGCTCAGGAAAGCAGTTTGCCCTCTCTTAAAGTGGGAGAGCATCCTCTAATCTTTTGAGGGCCTGAATAGAACAGAAAGGTGAAGGAAAGGAGTGCTCAGCCCTTCCTGCATAATCACTGACGCTGTGACATCCATCTTCTCCTGCCCTTGGAGCTCCTGGTCCTCAGGCCTTTAACCTAAACGAGAATCTATGTATCGGCTCCTCTGGTCCGCAGGGTATCAAACTCTGACTGAATGAAACTCTAAACTAAATTAAACTCACTTTCCTGGTTCTCTAGCTATTTCTCTAGGCATCAGATTGTGAGACTTTTCAGCCGCAACATTGGTGACCAACCATCTGGAGCCCCATCTGCTGTTCACTCTTCAAACTGTCCCTCTACAAAGCACTCACCAGCGGGACACCTGAAAACATCAGAACCCACCAGACCTGTGGCCCTGCTATGCCATCACTGCCATCACTTGATGTTTGGGCTCCTCTGTTTTCCTCCATGACCCCCTTGAGCAAGGCTCTGCACCCTGATTTTCAGAAGCTCCTGCTTCCCCCTTAGGGAGCCCATACCAAGGTGCCAACACAAGCAGGTGGCAGCCACTGCTGGGGTGGAAACCATGTGCCCTCTGAGCCTCCCACATCCCCAAGGATGTGATGTGTCCTCCCACATGGCCTCACACAGGTGCTCACTTAACTGAGCAGTTTACGAAGGGTCCTACCGGCTTTTTTCTCCTCTCCACTTTACACATGAAGAAGCAGGGCCAAACCAGGGGCACAACACTGGAAAGAAGCAGGGCAGGGCCACTGTGTCCAGCTCCAGTATGAGGACCCATACGGCCTAACGAGCTTCCAAGCCTCTGAACCTCACGGTTTCTACTGTCACAGAGAGAGGGACCTGGAAGGGAAAGACCTGGAAGAGCAGTGGACCCTTCCAGCACATACAGAGTAAGAATGTGGGGTTAGGAAAGAGCTCAGCATCTGATGTAATCCTTCCAACAGTCTGAGGACACAGGTGAAATCTCAATATAAGTGGAGCTGGGGCCAGTAACTGGTCCCAGGGAACATAGTTTCAAGTGAACAGCTGGGATTCCAGTCTTCCTGCCACCTAATCAAAGTACCCTGGTCATCTATTCCCAGAAATCTCATGGGCCCCAGAAAAATCTCTCATAGCTCCAAGGAATCAAAACTGTAACACTGGGAAGCATCAATTTTTACCTTCTAGATTAGCAAAGAATGAAAGTTTAGTGTAACAAGGGTAAAAGAAAATAGGCATACTTATGCATTCCTTTTTTTTAAATTGAGACTTATTCTGTGGCCTAACATGATCTATTCTGGATAATGTTCCACATGCACTTGAAAAGAATGTGTAATCCACATTTTTTAGACAAAATGTTCTGAATAGAGCTGTTAGGTCCGTCTAGTCCAATGTGTCACTCAAAGCCACTGTTTCCTTGTTGATTTTCTGCCTGGATGGTCTATTCACTGATGTAAGTGGGATGTCAAAGTCCCCTACAATTGTTGTATTACAATCAATTTCTTCCTTTATGTCTATTAATAGTTGCTATATGTATTTGGGTGCTCTCAAGTTGGGTGCATAAGTATTTACAAATGTTATAACCTCTTGTTGGGTTGTTCCCTTTATTATTACATAGTGTCCTTCTTTGTCTCATCATAATCTTTGTTTTAATGTCTGTTTTTGCTACCCTGGCTTTCTTTTCACTTTCATTTTCATGGCAAATGTTTTTCTAGCTCTTCACTTTCAATCTGCATGTGTCTTTAGGACTGAAATGAATCTCTTGTAGGCAGCATATAGATGGGTCTGGATTTACTATCCATTTCAGTCACCCTATGCCTTTTGATTAAAGCATTTAATCCATTTATATTTAAAGTGATTAGGTCTGTATATATTGCCATTTTGATACTTGTGTTATTTTTGTTTTTGTAGTTCTTCTCCTGCTTTCTTCCCTTGTGGTTTGATGGCTTTCTTTAGTGTTGTGTCCTTGGATTAATTTCTCTTTGTTTTCTGCATATCTATTATAGGTTTTGGATTTGTAGTTACCTTTGGGTTCATATGTAACAGCTTAGAGGTATAGCAGTCTATATTAAGTTGATGGCCACCCTAGTTTGAACCCATTCAAACAGCACTAAATTTTACTACCCCCACATTTTATGTGTATGATGTCACACTTCACTTCCTTTTATTTTGTGGATTCCTTGGACTGATTTTTGTAGACATAATTGATTTCCCTGCTTTTGTGCTTTGACCTCCATACTATTTTATTTAAGTGATTAATCCACTACTTGTATTATATTTTTACTTTTACCTGTGTATTTTTTTCCTTTCATAATTTTCTTACTCCTGATTATGGACTTTTCTTTTCACTCAAATAAGTCCTTTTAGCATTTCTTGTAATGTTGGTTTAGTGGTGATGAACTCCTTTAACTTTCGTTTGTCTGGGAAACTGTTGTCTCTCCTTCCATTCTGAATGATAATCTTGCTGGGTAGAGTATTCTTCATTGTAGGAGTTCTTCCTTTGAGTACTTGGAATGTATGATGCCACTTTCTTCTGGCCTGTAAAGTTTCTGCTGAAAAATCAGTTGATAGCCTTATGGGGTTTCCCTTGTATGTAACTGCTTTCTGAGAGCTGCTTTAAAATTCTCTCTTTATCACTACTTTTGCCATTTTAATTGTGTGTCTTGGTGTGGACCTCTTTGGGTTAATTTTACTGGGGGATCTCTGTACTTCCTGGATCTGGATGTCCACACTTCGGCATTTGTGAAGTGCATATAAAATTGGCACAAACTTCTTTTGGAGAAGGAATTTATTGATATAAAAACAAAATCCTAAAATCAATCATTTATCACATTGATACAAGCAAATTACTGCTGTGATGTTTGAATTAGAAGAAACAAAACCAGTATATAACCTAAGCAACTATGCACAGGAGGGAAATGTAAAATAAACTGTTGTTCTCTCATGCAATAAAATACTATATCATTATTTTAAAAATTAAGATAAATCTCAATGCACTGATATAAAACACCTAACTTAATTTGTTATTATCTCTATAATTTTAGAAAATAATTTTAGAAAAATCATTTAGAAAAATAAATTTCTATGCATTTTAACCCACTGAGCCACCCAGGCGCCCCCCCCTTTTTTTTTAAAGATTTTATTTATTTATTTGACAGACAGAGATCACAAGTAGGCAGAGAGGCAGGCAGAGAGAGAGGAGGAAGCAGGCTCCCTGCTGAGCAGAGAGCCCAAATTTTCTATGCATTTTAAATACATAGAAAAAGACAGACTTATGGGAGGCTGATGGGGGTATTTGTAATACCAGAAAGCTTAGGCTTACATTCCCCAAACCATCAAATCCAGATTTTGACCTTATCTACACAGATCATCCTTACATTTATCCTGGAGACATACAAGCCACTCATACAAGCCATTCAAAATAAGCCGTCAATCAAGCAGTATAAACATAGGTCCCGTCTAATATAGACTAATATTTTACTTATTTAATTTTTCAAAATTCTTAACTAGCATTTTTAAAAGATTTTATTTATTTACTTGTGAGAGAGAGAGAGCACAAGTGGGGACAGGAAGGGGGAGAGGGAGAGGGAGAAACAGATTTCCCCAGTGAGCAGGAAGCCCAATGCAGGGCTCAATTCCAAGACCCTGAGATCATGCCTTGGGCCAACAGCAGATGCTTAACCAACTTAACCACCTGAGTATCCCTAAACAGATATTTTAAAAATAAATTCTGAAATGTTACTGCTTTTCTTAATTTATTGCTAATTTATTCAATGAAAATATTTACAATTTTGTGATTCCTACAACCTCGATTTGGGTGTTTTTGTTTTTGTAACATATAAGTAACCTTGGAAAGGGTAATTAACTGGAGTTTCCATTAACCTGGAAAGTAATTCTGTAAGTAAGTGTATATTTTTGTAAGTGTCTTCAGGATGCACACCCTTACCAGTTTCAATCTCAAAATCAAAATCAAAACAGGAGCTTCACACCAGCCTCCTAAACTAAAGATAGATCCGGTATCCTGCTGTGTGATTATTGGTGGTTTACCTTGTGAGCCCTGTATGTGTTTCTATGGATGTAAGTGACTGGAAAAAAGTTTGGTAAATTGCTCACAGTGGCCACTCAGGATTACTGAATCAAAGGGAGGTGAGAAGTTTGCTTTTCTGTAAAAATCAATGGGAAAACTAGATACTGTGAGCATATTTTAGAATTTAAACTGTTAACCTTCACAATAAAACTCCTAGTTATTTTACCACCAAAAGCTGAGTTTATTTGAGAGCAGAAGAGAATTGTAATCCAGAACAAGCAAGCCAGGGCAAAACCATAGGCAACATCTCCCAGAGGAAAGCAGGAAGTTGGAGAAGCTCTTATAAATAAAAAGTCTATTTGATTTCACTCAGGTCATGATCTCAGGGTGGTGTGATTGAGCCCTGCCTCAGGCACCACTCTCAGTGCTGAGTTTGCTTGTCTCTCTCCTTCAGCTTCTCCTTTCTCTCTCTCTCATTAATAAATAAATTAAATCTTTACAACAGGTATTTTTCAAAGTGCTGAAACAATCCTAAAATTTGTATGGAACCAGCAAAGATCCCAAATCACCAAGGAAATGTTGGAAAAGAAAAACAAAGCTGGGGGCTTCACACTGCCTAATTTCAAGCTATATTACAAAGCTGTGATCACCAAGACAACAAGGTACTGGCACAAAAACAGACACATAGATCAATGACATAGATTAGAGAACCCAGATATGGACCCTCAACTCTATGGTCAAATAATCTTTGGCAAAGTAGGAAAAAATATCCAGTGAAAAAAAGACAGTCTCTTCAATAAATGGTGTTGCAAAAATTGGACAGCTATATGCAGAAGAATGAACTCAACCATTCTCTTACTCAAAATGGATTAAAGACCTCAATGTGAGACAGGAATCCATCAAAATCCTAGAGGAGACCATAGACAGTAACCTCTTAAACATTGGCCACTGCAATTTCTTTCATGACACGTCTCCAAAGGCAAGGGAAACAAAGGTGAAAATGAACTTTTGGGACTTCATCAAGATAACCTTCTGCACAGCAGAGGAAACAGTCAACAAAACAAAGAGACAACCCACGGAATGGGAGAAGATATTTGCAAATGACGCTACAGATAAAGGGCTTGTATCCAAGATCTATAAAAAGCTTCTCAAACCCAACACCCAAAAAACAAACAATCAAGTTAAAAAAAAAATGGGCAGACATGAACAGACACTTCTCCAAAGAAATACAAATGGCTAACAGACACATGAAAAAATGTTCAGCCTCATTAGCCATCAGGGAAATTCAAATCAAAACCACATTAAGATACCACCTTTCGGGACGCCTGGGTGGCTCAGTTGGTTGGACGACTGCTTTCAGCTCAGGTCATGATCTCGGAGTCCCCGGATCGAGTCCCGCATCGGGCTCCCGGCTCCACGGGGAGTCTGTTTCTCCCTCTGACCTTCTCCTCGCTCATGCTCTCTCTCACTGCCTCTCTTTCAAATAAATAAATAAAATCTTTAAAAAAAAAAAAAGATACCACCTTTCACCAGTTAGAATGGCAAAAATTGACAAGGCAAAAAGCAACAAATGTTGGAAAGGATGTGGAGAAAGGGAAACCCTCTTACACTGTTGGTAGAAATGCAAGTTGGTATAGCTACTTTGGAAAACAGTGTAGAGGTTCCTCAAAAAATTAAAATTAGAGCTACCCTATGACCCAGCAATTGCACTACTGGGTATTTACCCAAAGATACACATGGAGTAAAAGAAAGGGCCACATGGACCCCAATGTTCATAACGGCAATATCCACAATAACCAAACTGTGGAAAGAGTCAAGATGCCCTTCAATAGATGAATGGATAAAGAAGATGTTGTCCATATATATAATGGAATATTACTCAACCATCAGAAAGGATGAATACCCAACTTTAGCATCAATATGGTTGGAACTGGAGGAGATTATGCTAGGTGAAATAAGTCAAGCAGAGAAGGTCAATTATCATATGGTTTCATTTATTTGTGGAACACAAGGAATAGCGTGAAGGACATTAGGAGAAGGAAGGGAAAAGTGAAGGGCTAGAAATCAGAGGGGGAGATGAACCATGAGAGATTATGGATGCCGAGAAACAAACCAGGGGTTTTAGAGGAGTGGGAGGTGGGGGGATGGGTTAGCCCAGTGATGGGTATTAAGGGGGGGCATGTATTGCCTGGAGCACTAGGTGTTATACACAAACAATGAATTATGTAACACTACATCAAAAACTAATGATATGGGGCGCCTGGATGGCTCAGTGGGTTAAAGCCTCTGCCTTCGGCTCAGGTCATGATCCCAGGGTCCTGGGATCGAGCCCCGCATCGGGCTCTCTGCTCAGCGGCGAGCCTGCTTCCTCCTCTCTCTCTCTCTGCCTGCGTCTCTGCCTGCTTGTGGTCTCTCTGTCAAATAAATAAATAAATAAATAAATCTCAAAAAAAAAAAAACTAATGATATACTGTATAGTGACTAACATAACATAATTGAAAACAAATGAAACAAATAAAAAATAAACAGAAAGTCTATTGGAGTAAACTGGAAGCTAGAAGTATAGTGGCTTTTCATTGGCTACATTGTGACTGTCTCTCATTGGCCAGGCTGGAGGGTACCTGTCCTTCCTCCTGCTGGAATAGTAAACTAGTATCCCCTGCAAGATCTGTGTGTTTCTGTTGGGTCTGCAGTTGAGAAGGTGGTAGGGCATGAGAGCTCCCCTGGCTGAACCTCTTTACTCTATTTTAGTGAGGTTTCCCTTTATTAATTTTTATAAAATAGAGGCCATAAAAAAGAAAGGGAAGGGGGCACCTGGGGGGCTCAATTAGTTAAACATAATTTTGGCTTAGGTCATGATCTCAGGGTCGTGAGACCAAGCCCCGTGTCAGGCTCCATGCTCAGCACAGAGTCTGCTTGAGATTCTTTCCTCTCCTCCCTCTCCCTCCTCCTCTGCTCCTTCTCCCACTAGCGTGTTCTCTCTGTCTCTAAAACAAACAAACAAACAAACAAATAAGTCTTTAAAAGAAAGGGAAGAGAAAGGCCACATCAAGGCTTGCTAGTGTCAACCTAAAATTGTCAGGAAGCAATAATTTAAGTAAAAGCATTTATTTAGGATCAAAGAATTGGAATTTGGAGCACATAGATTTGGATAACAACCCAAATAGTGTCCCACTAGAGAGAAAGAGTCAGGGATTTCTAAAGACAAAGAGAAAAAGCTTGTATATGTTGCTTACAAGAATTTTGATTGATGTTGAAAGAGGACTTCTAGTAACAACTTTCTAATTGATGAAGTTCTTTCCAGCTTGTATTTCTTCTCCCCAACTTATCAGATAACTTAGGGAAAAGATCTCATGGACTAAACATTCAAGCCATAAAGCCTCCATCTGACTACTCCAAGACAATAATGGACCTGAGCTTTACTGCCCAACTGGACATACCCACCAACTTCTGTCCCCACGTCTTCCTTACATAAACCTAGAAGTATTTTCAGCACTTTGTAGACTGTTTTGAGGACACTATTCCACTGTCTTCCTGGTGTTGGCCCCACTGAATAAATTCCTTTCTTGTTTCACCACCTCTGGTCTCTCTGCCTTTGGATTTTATCAGCAGGGAGTGGCTGAACCTGGTGTTTGGGACATCTGAGCCATGCTCTTGCACCCTTGGACAAAAGTTACCCTGTTGGTGGCAGAAAGCTAATCTTGGCTAAATGTAATTGGTTGCTAAGGCTATTACTAAGCAAAAACCCATTACTGTAACAAGTTGTAGGTGTTCTTGCAGAATTCTTAGAATTTTTGTAATTTGCTCCAATTCAAATATTCATGGTTCTTTCCACAGTTTGGCAACTGTGGCCATTGCAGCTAAGAACATCAGGGTACAGATGGCCCTTCTTGTCATTCCATCTGTATCTTTGGGGTAAATACCCAGTAGTGCAATTGCAGGGTCATAGAGTAGCTCTATTTATGGTTCTATCTAGTAAGGATGAGGAAGACCTACATCTCCTAAATGTCCTTCTCACTCCATTTAAAAATCCTTTGACATAAGGGAGTCTATTTTGTTTCAAGTTTCACATAGGCAAGTCTTCCTTAATTCTGGAATTCATTTCCAGGACAGCCAGACCTGCTCGGGACCAGGGTCGGGGTCTCTGCTCCCTCTGGGTCTGGGCAGGTGCTGTTGCTAGAGGGCTCTTCCCTGGTTCCACCCACTGTTGGTCCTTCCCCAACTCACCCCTGCCTCTGGCGACCCAGGAAAGCACTACAACTGTGTTCCCTGCTCCTGGCCATGAGGCCCTCCTTCCTGAGCCAGGAACCACAGCAGGGACTCACCAGCAGCAGGACACCAAAGACAAGGAATAAAAAGGTCCTGGGACCCCAAAATAAAAAGGTCCTGGCCCCCCTAGTTGGCATGGTGCCCGCAGCTTACCTTTCCCCTGGCACCAGAGGCTGCTCTCTCCCCACTGCCCCAAGCCATTAGGGAGTGCTCCTCATCTCACCCACCTGGCCACCAGGCTCCTGGCAGTCAAGGTCTGCCTCTGTCCCTATACACTGCTCTGTGTAGGTTCTGTGTGAATGCCAGGAGCATCACCTGCTTCCACATCAGCTGGTGTTACACAATCAGTACGGAGCTAATTGAAAACACTGTGCTTTCTGCTCAAGCAGAGAAATTAGGCTCAGGTTCAGCATTCAAGGCCTTTCCTGATCTAGGTCCTTCTTAGGATCAATACCCCACATCTTCATAAACCTTGAACTTCCTCCCTTCACCTGACTACCATTTTCTGCCCACTCTCAGCTTCTGCTCCTCATCAACCATGTGCATGGATGTCACTCATCCAGAGTCATTTTGCTCTTCTGTCCCAGTGCGAGGCTTCTCAGTCAGAGGCTTGTTAGCATCTCAGTAGCCACTGCCTGGCAGGAAGCAGGTGGATGGTTGGAATGGACACAGAGGCCATGACCACTGGCTTTGAATTCAGATGGTTAGTAGGCTTCCACATCTTCACTCATCACCTCTTTGCAAATTCAGGTGATTCCATGTCCATTATCCATTTTTCTGTCTCAGGTTTTCACACTCTCATCTCAACACTACAGCTCCTGCTTCGACAAGCCAGAGGAACCCACTTCAGCTTTTCTTCTGGATTTTCCTTCCCTGTTAGATTCTTTAAAGTTCTTTGGATGCAGAACTCCTGGTGACTAATTAGCATATGAAACTCATGGGCCAACAAGAGGAGTCCTGTTGTGGTTCAGGCTCTTCTAGCTGTATCCACACACTCAGGGCGCTGCTGGACCCAAGTTGGTAGGGATGGTGGGGTCCACTATTCCATAAGTCACAAAAGTCTAGATCCTTCTTTGGTAATGCTTGCAGAGTGATTTAAGGGCTGGACAGTGTTTAGGAGAGAAGGGAACCCAAGGGAGCTTCCAGCTCCACCCCTTACATCAGTTTTGTATGTACAAGGGTAGTAGGAGTTCAAGTTTATTTTTCTTCATACATCGATCCAGTGGTTCCAACATCATTTATTGAAAAAACATTTTTCCCCATTGAATAGTCTTACTTCCTTTGTTGAAATTCAATTGACCATCTATATGGTCCATTTCTGTACTCTGCATTCTGTTCCACTGATCTATTATGTGTGTCAATACAGCATTGTCTTGATTACCTTCAAATATTTTTTTAATCTATTGAGATAATTATATGGATTTTCTCCTTTACTAAAGTGGTAAATGAAATTGGTGGACTTTACATCAATAGATGAGTGGATAAAGAAGATATACTATATATACACAATGAAATATTATTCTGCCATAAAAAAGAATGAAATCTTGTTATTTGCAATGACATGGATGGATCTAGAGAGTATAATGCTAAGTGAAATAAGTCAGTCAGAGAAAGACAAATACTATGTTTGTACTCATGTGAAATTTAAGAAAGAAAACAAATGAGCAAAGGAAAAAAGACACAGAGAGAGAGAGAGAGAGAAACCAAGAAACAGACTCTTAACTATAGAGAACAAACTGATGGTTACCAGAGGGGAGATAAGTGGAGGGATGGGAGAAATAGGTGATGGGGATTAAGGAGTGCACTTGCTGTGATGAACACTGGGTGATGTATGGAATTGTTGAAATACTATATTGTACACTTGAAACTAATGTAACACTGTATGTTAATTATGCGAGAATGAAAAAAATAATAAATTAAGATAAAATAACAAACTGATGGACTTTACAATGTTAAACCTACCTTGAATTCCTGGGCTAAAGTTCGCTTGTCATGATGTAGTATCCTTTTTAAGTATTGCTAGATTTGATTTGCTGATATTTTCTCAAGGATATCTTTGTGGGTGTGTGCACCTATTGTGAGGAATATTTGTCTATAATTTTCTCTTTCTGTGATGTCTTTGTAAGGTTTAGCTATCAGGGTTATGTTGGTCTTATAAAATAAGCTGAATTTCCTTGTGAGTTGTGTAAGTTTGGTATTATTTCTTCCTTTTTTCCTTCTTCTTTAAATGTTTCATAGCATTCACCAATCCCACCACCTGGACCTAGAAGTTATTTGTTGTTGCTTTTGTTTGGAGTTGTGTGTGTTCATGCATGCGTGTGTGTGTGTTTGTGTGTGTGTGTCTGAGAGAGAGAGAGAGAAAGAGAGAGAGTGTGTTTGATAATTCAAATACCTTAATAGATGTGGTGTTATTGAGATCTTCTATTTCTTTATGTGTCTATATTGACAAGTGAATGGTTTTTTGGGTTTTTTTTTATTTTTTAAATTTCTTTTCCGTGCACCAGAATTCATTGTTTATTCACCACACCCAGTGCTCCATGCAATATGTTTCCTCCATAATACCCACCACCAGACTCACCCAACTTCCCACCCCACCCCCTTCAAAATCTTCAGATTGTTTTTCAGAGTCCATAGTCTCTCATGGTTCATCTCCCCCTCCAATTTCCCCCAGCTCCCTTCTCCTCTCCATCTCCCCATGTTCTCTGTGAATGTTTTAAAAAAAAATTTTTTTTCGCTTATTTGAGAGAGAATGAGAAGAACAGGAGGAGCAACAAAGGGAGAAGGAGAAGCAGACTCCCCACTGAGCAGGGAGACTGACACAGGGCTCCATCCCAAGACCCTGGCAGATGGTTAACTGACTGAGTCACCCAGGTGCCCCTGACAAGTCAAGTTTTTTAAGGAATTTGTCTCTTATCTAGGTTATCAAATATATTGACATAAAGTTACTCATACTGCTCCCTTACTGTCCTTAATGATCATAGTGATATCCTCTCTTTTATCCTAATTTTGGTAATTTGTGTTTTTCTTTTTCTTGATGAATTTTGCCAGAGATTTTTAAGTTTTATTAGTCTTTTCAAATAGCTGTGCTATGTTAATTTTGTTTTTTACTTTATTCTGTATTTTACTTTACAGATTTCTTCTCTTTATTATTATTTTTCTTCTACTTATTTTAGGCTTATTTTGCTCTTCTTTTTCTAGATTTTTAAGTAGCAAACTAGATCATTGATTTTAATCTTGTCTTCTTTACTAATGTAAACATTCACACTCTCTCAAGACTTGCTCCAGCTTCCTCCCATAAATTTTAATATATTGCATTATCATTATCATTCAGTTGTAAATACTTTCTAATTTCCATGTAGTTTCTTCTCTGACCCATGGGTTTTTTAAAAGTATGCTCCTTAAATTCCAAATATGCTAATCTTTTATTTATATCTTAGTGTTATTGATTTCTAATTCAATTCCCTTAGCAACCAGAGAACATACTATGGTACAATTTCAAATCTTTTAAATTTACTGAGATTTGTGTTATAGTCTAAATGTGGTTTACCTTAGTGAACACACTATGTGCATTCAAAAAGAATAAACATTCAACAATTGTTGGGCATAGTGCTCCACAAATGTTAATAAGGTCAAGGAAATGAATTCCTCAGATCTATGACTCTGTTGATTTTTTTCCTGATGAGCTGTTCTATGACATGTTGTGTAAGAGGTGTTAAAAATCCTCTATGATTGTATATTTGTCTATTTCTCCCACTAATTCTATCAGTTCTATCAATAATTCTATCAGTTGCTTCTTGAAGTTTTAAAGTTCTGTTATTAAATACATGCATAATGAGGACTATGTCATTCTGATGAATTAACCATTTTATCATTAGATAGCCTCTTTATCTTTGGTAATATGTGCCAGTAATATTGAAACTACTCTGTTTGACTTTAAGAGAGCTACACCAAGCTTTCTTATGCTTATTGATTGCATTGTATATCTTTTCTCATCTTTTACAATATTTAGGATTTTGTATTTAAAGTGCATATGTTTTAGACAGCTTATAATTTCAGCTTACTTTTTCTCCCCCCAGAGAATCTCAGTCTTGTAATTAGATTGTTTATTCTAGTTACATTTATTGTTATGGCCACATTTGGAAAATACAATCTACCACAATTTCTCTTCTTTTTGTCTTTTTATTAAAGGATTTTTTCACAGCATAAATCAATAATGGAATAATAGGTTTTCTTCACCACTTTGAAGATTATGGGGTTCAATTTTTTTGTCTATTTTCATTCACTATTCTCTTGAGTGCAAAAAAACTTTTTCATTCACAAAATTTTCTTTC
Organism: Lontra canadensis; assembly: GCF_010015895.1. Lineage (NCBI taxonomy): Eukaryota > Metazoa > Chordata > Mammalia > Carnivora > Mustelidae > Lontra > Lontra canadensis. Next base: position 26,801,667 of record NW_022631004.1, on the reverse strand, counting down.
TCATTGGCTATGATGTGCACAGGTGGTATTTTCTTTATATTTGCCTTTCTTTGGAGATTTCTCAGCTTTTTGAATATGTAAATTGATTTTTTGTACTACATTTGATAAAATTGCAGCCAATTTTTCTCATTTGTTCAGTCATTTTCTCTGATTCTCTAACTTCACATATATTGCATGATATTACCCCACAGACCACCAAGACTCTGTTCCCTATTATCTTTTAATTCTTTTTGCCTCTGTTCTTCAGATTGAATGGTTTCTATTGTACTCTTTTCAAGTTCAGTCATTCTTTCTTATGCATGTTTAAACTGTTAATGACATTCAAGTGAATTTTTCATTTCAGATAATGGAATTTTCAGTTCTAAAACTTCTTTTTGGTTGTTTTATAGTTATCATTTCTTTGCTGAGCTATCCTATTTTCTAATCATTTTGACAATCTTTCCTACAGACCTACTGTATATTTTAAAATTTCTCCCTAAAAGGGATTCTATTATGAGTCACAGTTAAGAACCACTGGACAGGGGCGCCTGGGTGGCTCAGTGGATTAAAGCCTCTGCCTTCGGCTCAGGTCATGATCCCAGGGTTCTGGGATCGAGCCCCGCATCAGGCTCTCTGCTCAGCCGGGAGCCTGCTTCCTCCTCTCTCTCTCTCTGCCTGCCTCTCTGCCTACTCGTGATCTCTGTCTGTCAAATAAATAAATAAAATCTTAAAAAAAAAAAAAAAAAAGAACCACTGGACAGGCACTGGAAGTAAGAGATATATAATGGGGAATATCTGTAGCAGTAATGTTAAAATGTTTATTAGCAGCTGCATATAATAATTTCATAAGTATATATTGAACATTGATTATGTACCAGGTATAATACATACAAAGATGAAAATATATAGTACCCACTCCAAGGGACTTGCAATCTAGTAGGGAGGCAGTAAAACAACTATAATAAAATGTGGTATTAATATGACAAATTAAAAATGTTAATATCACTAAGAACTTTTCTTTGAAGAAAAAAAAAGAGTAGGATAATAGGAAAAAGAATGTAGCAAAGGAGAAGGAAAGAAAAATAAACAGAAGAATATTTCAAACTTTATTTATAAAGAAGTCTTAAGGGAAACCAAAAGACAGCAAAGAATAGAAAGATAATGGCAAGAGAGGAAATTTTAGCCTCTGACATTAAAAACTATAGCAAATAATAAACACATTCTAACTCCTAGGCAGATAAAAATAAAACCTCACACTAAAGACCTACATAGCTCAGGTCCTTTTACCAGTCCATCATGTGCAGTTTTCAACAACAACAAAAAACCAAGATGGCATACTAAAAGACAAAACAAAAACAAAAACAAAACCCAAGAGTTTGAAGAGATAGAGACAGAACCAGAATGAGAGACCAATATGAGAGAGATGTTGGAATTACCACAACAGGAATTTAAAACAGCTATAAATAATATGCTAGTGATTCTAGAATAAAAGTGGACAAACTGCAAGAACAGGTGGGAAATGTAAGCAGGGAGATGGAAACTTTAAGGAAAAAATCAAAAGGAAATGCTAGAAATAAAAAAAAAATACTATAACAGAAGTGAAGAATGACATCCAGGGGCTAATGAATATTCACTGCACATAACCAAGGGAAAAATCAGTAATGTCAATAGAAACTTTTAAAAACAAAGCATAAAACGGGGTGGTGGAGAATGAAAAGTGCAGAACAGACTATTCAAGAATTGCGGGACAATTAGAAACAGAGTAACATACACATAATGGAAATACCAGAAGTAGAAGAAAAAGAGAAGGGACAGAAGAAATATTTGAATCAATAATAATTGCAAATTTCCCCCAATTAATGATGGATAACAAACCACTTATCTAGGAAACTCAGAGAACACCAAACAGTATTAAATTTTAAAAAAATCTATGCATAAGCATATCATACTCAAGGTTCAGAATATGAAAGAAAAACTATTAAAAGAAGCCTGAGGTGGAAGGTGCCTAACCAATAAAGAAGGAAGCATAAGAATTATAATGAGCTTTTCTTCAGCAACCATGCAAGCAAAAGGAAGTGGAGTATAATATTTAAAGTGTGAAAGAAAAAAGCCCATCAACCTAAAATTCTGTATCCAGCAAAATTTACCTTCAAAAGAAAAGAGAAATAAGACATTCTCAGATAAGCAAAAATTGAAAGAACTGGTTGCCAGCAGTCCTGGATTGCAAGATACATTTCTAAAAACTTTTCAAAAAGAAGGAAAATAGTTTAGGTCAGAGATTTGGATCTGTATAAAGAAAGGAAGAGCATTAGAGAAGAATAAATGAAGGCAGATTAAAATGCTTTATTTTACTTATTCTTATTTAATAAAAATGTTTTGTTCAAATAATAATAGCAACAAAGTATTCAGTGATGATAAATTTTTGATGATAAAATTTTGATGATAAATTTTTGATGGGTAATATAAAGGAAGGCAATGAAATAATGGAAGGGAGGAAATGTTACTACACTGCTATAATGTACTTGCACTACCTATGAAATGACAAAGTATCATTTGAAAAAGGACATGTGACTAGTTTTAAATGAATATTATAAATTCAAATGCAACTACTAAAGAATGTAAAATAAAATAAATAAAACTTATGCTAACAGAGAACAAAAATGGAATCACATAAAATGCTCAGATAGAAGCCAGAAAATGCTCATAGAAGCCAGAAAAAGAGTGGAAGTAAAGAAACAAGAAACAAAAAACAAAGGCAATGGATAGAGAATAGTAACAAATATGGTATATTAATTCAACTATATGAACAATAATTTAAAAGATCAATGGTCTGAATATACCAGCTAAAAGACAGAGATTTCTATAGTGGGTAAATACAAACAACACTCAACTATAAGATGTCTTCAGAAGAGAGAGAGAGAGGCAATTTAGATACAGGTAGAAAAAAAGTACAGGCAAAAAGAAAAATACACCATGCTAACAATAACACTAGAAGGATGGAATATCTATATTAATTTCAGACAAAACTGGCTCTAGGGTAAGGGAAATTATGGGTGTTACAAAGGGGCAATATATGTTTTCTCTTTTTTTAAAGTTGACTCTCCAAGAAGACATAACAATCCTTGATGTATATGAACCTAACAACAGTGTCATATGTGAGGCAAAAACTAATGGAAATGCTAGGAGAAAGAGATGACTCCAATATTACAGCTGAAATCTTCATCAACCCTCTCTCAGTAATGGATAGATCCATCAGGCAAAAATCACTAAGAACACAGTTGAACCTAACATCAGTAATTGCATGTAACTGGCATCTATGGACTACGTGATCCAACAATAGCACAACACACAGTTTTATCAAGCTCACATGGAATATTCACCATGATAGACCACATTCTTGGCAACAGAAAAACCCCTAGGGGAGGCCCAAGATGTCAGAGAAGTAGGAGACCTAAATATCATCAGGTCCCAGGAGTTCAGCTAGATAGTTATCAAACCATTCTGAACACTTACAAACTGAATAGGAGATTGAAGAGAAGCACAGCAATTCTAGGAATAGAAAAGCGGCCACTTAATGGAAGGTAGGATGTATGGAGAAGTGAATCCTAGGCGATATATGGAAAGAGAGACCGCAGGGAAAGGGGTCAGCTCCCAGCAAGTGGTAAAGCAGCAGCGCACAAAATCAGAACTTTTAGAAGTCTGCTCCACTGAAGGACATCACTTCAGAGGCTGGGGGGGGGTGGAGCCTTGCAGACAGTGTGGTCTCAGGACCCACTGGTCACAGAAAGACGAGGGGTGTCCAAGTGTGGCAGAGCTCCCAGGTATCAGAGTGGGGAAGCCAGCAACAGTGATGGATCCAAGGAGACATACCACAGGATCCGAGGCACAGGTGGGCCACTGCTCTTCAAGAAGGGACCCCAAAAGGCACCTGGGTTGCTCAGTGGGTTAAGCCTCTGCCTTCAGCTCAGGTCATGGTCTCAGGGTCCTGGGATCAAGGTCCATATCGGGCTCTACGCTTGGCAGGGAGACTACTTCCCCCTCTCTCTCTCTGCCTGCCTCTCTGCCTACTTGTGATCTCTCTCTCTGTCAAATAAATAAATAAAATCTTTAAAAGAAAAAAAGAGAAGGGACCCCACAAGTACCAGATCCAGGGAAACCCTCTCCTTCCTCCTTCAGGAGGAGCATCATGAGAGTGCACTGCAGGAATCTGTTGAGTTTGGAGACTCCAAACAGGACTGTGCACCAGTGATAGAAATGCTTGGTCACAGACTTGTGAGCATGGAGTGCAGCCAGAGACCAGGGAGATGGGAGGGACTTACCGCTTTTCTCTGAGGGCACACTGAGGAGTGGGCCCCAGAGCTCTCAGTTCCTCTGGGGCCGTAGATTGGGAGGTCGCCATTTTCATTCCCATCCTCCAAAGCTCTACAGAAAGCATTCAGGGAACAAAAGCTCCCGAAAAGGAACACAAGCAGATTGCTTAGCCTGGTTCCTGGCAAGGGCAGTGCAATTCCACCTCAGGCAAAGACATTTGAGAATCATGGAAACAGGCCCCTACTCCAGAAGATCAGCAAGAACATCCAGCCAAGACCTAGTTCACCGATCAATGAGAACTGCAAAACTTCAGAGCTATGGGAATAAAACACATAGAATTCATGGCTTTTTTTCCCCCCATGATTCTTTAGTCTTTCAAAGTTAAATTTTTTAAATTTTATTTGTTTACTATTCCATTTTTAAAATTTTTTATCTTTCCTATTCCTAACCCACATATTTCCTGTTTTATCTTATCAATACCTTTTAAAAAATCTTTTACAATTCTCATTATTATAGTCATATTCTATCCCTTCATTGTATTCAACATTTTTTATACATATAGGTTTTTCTTTCTTTAAAATTTTAGGATACAGTTTCTTCTAATAAATCAGAATATACCCTAAATCTAGTGCATGGTTTTGTTCTAGTCTCCTGCTTGATCACATTCCTTCCTCTTTGTTTTTATTTTTTTTCTTTTTTCAACCAACATCTTATCAATTCCTTTTTTACAATCTTTTTTCATTTTCATCTTTACAGTCATATTCCATCCCTTCATCGTGTTTACCCGTATTTTTTTACATATATATATATATATTTTTAATTTTGGGAGGTAGTTTCTTCTAACAGATCAAAATACACCCCAAATCAAGTTTGTGTCTCTGTTCTATTCACCAGTCTAATATATAGTATTATATTATATTTTATTATATTATACATATATTTTTTTTTCTCCTTTCTCCCCCCCCCCAGTTTTGGGACTCTTCCAATTTGGTTAGTGTATATTTTTCTGGGGTCGTTGCTACCCTTTTAGTATTTTGTTCTCTCATCCATCTGTTCTTATCTGGATAAAATGAAAAGGCAGAAAAATTCACCTCAAAAAAAACAAACAAACAAACCAAGAGGCAGTACTGAGGGCTAGGGATCTAATCAATATGGACATTAGCAAGATGTCAGAACTAGAGTTCAGAATGACGATTATCAAGATGATAATGGGGCTTTAAAAAAGCATGGAAGATATTAGAGAATCCCTTTCTGGAGAAATAAAAGCCCTTTCTGGAGAAATAGAACCAAAATCTAACCAAGTTGAAATTTAAAAAGCTACTAATGAGGTGCAATAAAAAAATGGAGTGTCTTACTGCTAGGATAAATGAGGCAGAAGAGACAGTTAGTGATATAGAAGAACAAATGATGGAGAATAAAGAAGCTGAGAAAAAGAGAGATAAACAACTACTGGACCATGAAGGGAGAATTTGAGAGATAAGTGATACCATAAGATAAAACAATATTAGAATGATTGGGATCCCAGAAGAAGAAGTAAGAGAGAGAGGAGCAGAAAGTATATTGGAGCAAATTATAGCAGAGAATTTCCCTAATTTGGTGAAGGGAACAAGCATCAAAATCCAGGAGGCACAGTGAACCCCCCTCAAAATCAATAAAAATAAACCCACACCCCATCATCCAATAGTAAAACTTACAAGTCTCGGTGACAAAGAGAAAATCCTGAAAGCAGATCGGGACAAGAGGTCTATAACATACAACAATAGAAATATTAGACTGGCAGCAGACCTCTCCACAGAGATCTGGCAGGCCAGAAGGACTGGCATGATATATTCAGAGCACTAAATGAGAAAAATATCCAGCCAAGAATACTATATCCAGCTAGGCTGTCACTGAAAATAGAAGGAGAGATAAAAATCTTCCAGGACAAACAAAAACTAAAAGAATTTGCAAACACCGGGGAACCTGGGTGGCTCAGTGGGTTAAAGCCTCTGCCTTCGGCTTGGGTCGTGATCCCGGGGTCCTGGGATCGAGCCCCGCATCAGGCTCTCTGCTCCGCAGGAAGCCTGCTTCCTCCTCTCTCTCTGCCTGCCTCTCTGCCTGCTTGTGATCTCTGTCCGTCAAATAAATAAATAAAATCTTTAAAAAAAATGCATTTAAAAAAAAAAAGAATTTGCAAACACCAAGAAGCCTACTGTAAGTGTTTAAAGGGGCCCTCGGAGCAAAAAGAGCCTAAAAGTAACAGACCAGAAAGGAACAGAGACACTATACAGTAACAGTCACCTTACAGGCACTACAATGGCACTAAATTCATATCTTTCTTTAGTTACCCTGAATGTAAATGGGCTACATGCCCCAATCAAAAGACAAAAAGGGTATCAGAATGGATTAAAAAAAAAAAAAGAGCCATCGATATACTGTCTACAAGAAACTCATTTTAGACCCAAAGATACCTCCAGATTTAAAGTGAGGGTGTGGAAAACAATTTACCATGCTAATGGACATCAAAAGAAAGCTGGACTGGCAATTCTTATATAAGGTAAATTAGATTTTAAGCCAAAGACTATAATAAGAAATGAGGAAGGACACTATATCATACTTAAAGGGTCTGTCCAACAAAAAGATCTAACAACTTAAATATCCATGCCCCTAACATGGGAGCAGACAATTATATAGACCAATTAATAAAAATATCAAAGAAACACATTGACAATAATATAATAATAGTAGGGGACTTTAACACCCACCCTCACTGAAGTGGACAGATCATCTAAGCGAAAGATCAAAAAGGAAATAAAGGCTTTAAATGACACATTGGACCAGATGGACATCACAGATATATTCAGAACATTTCATCCCAAAGCAACAGAATACACATTCTTCTCTAGTGCATGTGGAACATTCTCCAGAATAGATTACAACCTGGGTCACAAATCAGGTCAACTGGTACCAAAAGACTGGGATCATTCCCTGTATATTTTCAGACCACAATGCTTTGAAACTAGAACTGAATCACAAGTGAAAACTTTGAAATAACTCAAATACTTGGAGGCTAAAGAACATCCTACTAAAGAATGAATGGATCAACCAGGAAATTAAAGAAAAAAAATTCATGGAAACAAATGAAAATGAAAACACAACTGTTCAAAATATGTGGGACACAGCAAATGCAGTCCTGAGAGGAAAGTATATAGTGATACAAGCCTTTCTCAAGAAACAAGAAAGGTCTCAAATACACAACCTAACCCTACACCTAAAGGAGCTGGAGAAGGAGCAGCAAATAAAGCCTAAACCCAGCTGGAGAAGAGAAATAATGAAGATCAGAGCAGAAATAAGTGAAATAGAAACCAAAAGAACAGTAGAACAGATCAATGAAACTAGGAGCTGGTTCTTTGAAAGAATTAATAAGATTGATAAACCCCTGGCCAGACGTATTAAAAGAAAAGAGAAAGGATGGAAATTAATAGAATGATGAATAAAAGAGATCACAACCAACACCTAAGAAATACAAACAATTATAAGAAGATATTATGAGTAACTATACACCAGCAAATTTGACAATCTGGAAGAAATGAATGAATACCTAGAGACATATAAACTACCAAAACTGAACCAGGAAGAAATAGAAAACCTGAACAGACCTATAACCAGTAAGGAAATTGAAGCAGTCATCAAAAATCTCCCAAGAAACAAGAGCCCAGGGGCAGACAGCTTCTCAGGGGGATTCTACCAAACATTTAAAGAAGAATTAATACTTATTCTTCTGAAACTGTTCCAAAAAATAGAAATGGAAGGAAAACTTCCAAACCCATTTTGTGAGGTCAGCATTACCCCGATCCCCAAACCAGACAAAGACCCCATGAAAAAAAGAGAATTACAGACCAATATCCCTGATGAACATGGATGCAAAAATTTTCACCAAAATACTAGCCAATAGTATCCAGCAGTACATTAGAAGGACTATTCACCACAACCAAGTGAGATTTATTTCTGGGCTGCAAGCTCGGTTCAACATCTGCAAATCAATCAGTGTGATATGATACATTAACAAAAGAAAGAATAAGAACCATATGATACTCTCAGTAGATGCTAAAAAAGCATTTGACAAAGTACAGCATCCTTTCTTGATCCAAACTTCACAGTGTAGGGTTAGGGGTACATACCTCAATATCATAAAAGCCATCTATGAAAACCCCACAGCGAATATCATTCTCAATGGGGAAAAACTGAGAGCTTATCCCCTAGGGTCAGGAACATGGCAGTGCTGTCTACTTTCACCACTGCTATTCAACATGGTACTAGAAGTCCTAGCCTCAACAATCCGAAAACAAAAAGAAATAAAAGGCATCTGAATCAGCAAAGAAGAAGTCAAACTCTCACTCTTTGCAGATGTTATGATACTTTATGCAGAAAACCCAAAAGACTCCACTCCAAAACTGTTAGAACCCATTCAAGAATTCAGCAAAGTGTCAGGATATATATAAAATCAATGCACAGAAATCAGTTGCATTTCTATACACCAACAGCATGACAGAAGAAAGAGAAATTAAGGAGTTGATCCCATTTACAACCGCACCCAAAACCATAAGATACCTAGTAATAAACCTAACCAAAGAGGCAAAGAATCTGTACTCAGAAAACTATAAAGTACTCAAGAAAGAAACTGAGGAAGACACAAAGAAATGAAAAAATATTCCATGCTCATGGATTGGAAGAAAAAATATTGTGAAAATGTCTATGCTACCTAAAGCAATCTACACACTTAATGCAATCCCTATCAGCTTTTTTCAACGAAATGGGACAAATAATCCTAAAACTTATGTGGAACCAGAAAAGACCCCAAATAGCCAGAGGAATGTTGAAAAAGAAAGCTAAAGTTGGCAGCATCACAATTCCAGACTTCAAACTCTATTACAAAGCTGTAATCATCAAGACAGTATGATATCAGCACAAAAACAGACACATAGATCAATGGAACAGAATAGAGAGCCCAGAAATGGACCCTCAACTCTATGGTCAACTAATCTTCAACAAAGCAGGAAAGAATGTTCAAGAGAAAAAAGACAGTCTCTTTAACAAATGATGTTGGGAAAAATGGACATCCCCATGCAGAAGAATGAAACTGGACCATTTCCTTACACCACACACAAAAATAGACTCAAAATGGATGAAAGACCTCAATGTGAGACAGAAATCTATCAAATCCTTAAGGAGAACACAGGCAGCAACTCTTCAACCTTTGCTGCAGCAACTTCTTTGTCAAAAGACAAAAAGGCAAGGGAAAGGGAAAGGCGAGGGAAGGGAAGCAAGGGCAAAAATGAACTATTGGGATTTCATCAAGATCAAAAGCTTTTGCTCAGCAAAGGAAACAGTCAACAAAACCAAAGACAACTGACAGAATGGGAGAAGATATTTGCAAATGACATATCAGATAAAGGGCTAGAACTTTATAAAGAACTTATCTATAAAGAACTATAAAGAACTTATCAAACTCAACACCCAAAGAACAAAAAATCCAATCAAGAAATGGGCAGAAGGGCGCCTGGGTGGCTCAGTGGGTTAAGCCGCTGCCTTCGGCTCAGGTCATGATCTCAGGGTCCTGGGATCGAGTCCCGCATCGGGCTCTCTGCTCAGCGGGGAGCCTGCTTCCCTCTCTCTCTCTCTCTGCCTGCCTCTCTGTCTACTTGTGATCTCTCTCTGTCAAATCAATAAATAAAATCTTTAAAAAAAAAAAAAAAAAAGAAATGGGCAGAAGACATGAACAGACATTTCGGCAAAGAAGACATCCAGATGGCCAACAGACACATGAAAAAGTGCTCCACATCACTTGGCATCAGGGAAATACAAATCAAAACCACAGTGAGATACCACCTCAAACCAGTCAGAATGGCTAACAAGTCAGGAAATGAGAGATGTTGGCGAGGATGTGGAGAAAAGGGAACCTTCCTACACTGTTGTAGGAATGCAAGCTAGTGCAGCCACTCTGGAAAATAGTATGGACACTCCTCAAAAGTTGAAAATAGAGCTATCCTACAATCCAGCAATCACACTAGGTATTTACCCTAAAGATACAAATGTAGTGATCTGAAGGGGCACGTGCGCCCAAAAGTTTCTAGCAGCAATGTCCACAAAAGCCAAACAAAACAAAACAAACAAACAAAAGCCAAACTATGGAAAGAGCCTAGATATCCATCAACGGATGAATGGATAAAGAAGATGTTATATAAATATATATTGCAGCCATCAAAAAAACCAAAATTGCAATGATGTAGTTGGACCTCGAGGGTATTGTGTTAAGTGAAATAAGTCAATCAGAGAAAGACAATTATCATATGATCTCTCTGATATGGGGAATTTGAGAGGCAAGGTGGGAGGTTGTGGGGGGGAAGTAAGGGAAAAATGAAACAACATGGGGCTGGGGAGGGAGACAAACCATAAGAGACTCTTAATATCAGGAAACAAACTGAGGGCTGCTGGAGTGGAGGGGGAAGGGTGGCTGGGTTATAGACATTGCGACGGTATATGCTATGGTGAGTGCTGTGAATTGTATAAGACTGATGATTCACAGACCTGAAACAAATAATACATTATATGTTAATAAAAATTAAGAAAAGAAATGAAGAGTGCAATAAATAAGATTAGAAGCACACTTCATGCAATAGACAGCAGGCTGGAAGAAGCAGAAGAATAAATTATTAATCTAGAAGACAGAGTAATGGAAAGTGATCCAAGTGAACAAAAGAGATGGGAAAAAAATGCAAAAGGATATTAGACTTAGGGAACTCAGTGACTCTATAAAATGTAATAACACTGGTATTATAGGAGTCCCAGAGGAAGATGAGAAAAGGGGGCAGAAATTTTATTTTAAGAAATAATAGCTGAAAACTTCCCTAATCTGGTGAAGGAAACAGATATCCAGATCCAGGAAGCACAGAGGACCCCAAACAAAATCAACAAAAGCAGATCCACACCACAACATATTGTAATTAAATTGGCAAAATACAGTAATAAAACAAAAAATTTAAAAGTAGCAAGACAAAAGAAAACAGTAACATGCAAGGAAAACTCCTGCAGGCTATCAGGGGTTTTCCAGTAGAAACATTCCAAGACAGAAGAAAGTGCCATGACATATTCGAAGTGCTGAATGGGGAAAATCTGCAGGCAAGAGTACTCTATCCAGCAAGTCCATCATTCAAAAGAGAAGTAAAGATAAAGAATTTCCTATAGACAAACAAAAACTTAAAGGAGTTCGTGACCACTAAGCCAGCCCTGAAAGAAATATTAAGGGAGACTCTTTGAGTAGAAAGATCCAAGTGACAGTATCAAGGTAGGAAACACAAAAGCAATAAAATATGAATATATAAAAATGAATATTTCTGTAGAAAATCAGCCAAGGAACTCACAGAATAAAATTATGTAAAATACGACAGCATATATCAGGGTGCCTGGGTGGCTCGGTTGTTAAGCATCTGCCTTCAGCTCTGTTCTGATCCCAGAGCCTTGGGATCAAGTCCAACATCATGTTCCCTGCTCAGCAGGGATTCTGCTTATCCTTCTCCTCCTGTCCCTCTCCCCTATTAATGTTCTCTCTCTCTCTCTCTCTCAATCCTTCTCTCTCAAAATAAATAAATAAATCTTTTAAAAAATAAAATAAAACAAAAAGACAAAAAAGACACTATGTAAGGGGGACACTATAAAGGGACAATACAATAAGAAAATATAACAATTGTAGGTAAAACACCCAACATGGGAGCAATCAATTTCATAGAATAGTTAATTACAAACATAAAGGAATTAATTGATAATAATACAATAACAGTGGAGGACTTTAATACCCTACTTATGACAATGGACAGATCATTTAAAGAGAAAATCAAGAAGGAAACAAAGTCTTTGAAGACACACTGGACCAGATGGAATTAACAGATATACTGAGAACATTCCATCCCCAAATAGCAGAATACACATTATTTTCAAGTGCACGTGGAACATTCTCCAGAATAGATGACATATTAGGCCACAAACCAAGCCTCAATAAATTTAAGATCAAAGTCATACCGTACATCTTTTCTGACCACAAGGTTATGAAACTAAGAGTCAACCATAAGAAAAAAATCCAGAAAGACCACAAATACATGAAAGTTAAATAACATGCTGCTAAGCAATGAATGGGTCAGCCAAGAATGCAAAGAAGAAATCAAAAAGCACACGGAAACAAATGAAAATGAAAACACAATGGTCTAAAACTTTGGGGGTACAGCAAAGGTGATTCTAAGTGGGAAGTTTATAGCAATACAGGCCTACCTCAAAGAAGCAAGAAAAATCTCAAATAAACAACCAAGCCCTATACCTAAAAGAGCTATTAAACACACACACACACACACACACACACACACACACACACACACACACACACAAAACCAAAACCTAAAGCCAGTAGAAAGAAGGAAATAATAAAGATCAGAACACAATAAATGATATACAAACTAAAAAAGAGAGAGAGAGAGATCAATAAAACCAGAAGCTGGTTCTTTGAAAAATCAATAAATTTGATAGACCTCTAGCCAGACTTATCAAGAAAAAAACAGAAAGAACTCAAAATAAATAAAGTCACAAAATGACAGAGGAGAAATTTTAAAAATACAGAAATACAAATAATTATAAAAGAATATTATGAAAAAAATATTATGAAAAACCTAGAAGTGGATAAATTCTTAGAAACATATAAACTACCAAAACTGAAACGGGAAGAAATAGAAAATTTGAACAGACCAACAAATAGCAAAAAGATTGAATCAGTAATCAAAAAACTCCTCCCCCCTCCAAAAAAAAGCCAGGGCCAGATGGCTTTACACACAAATTCTAACATTGGAAGAAGATTTAATACCCTATTCTTCCAAACTATTCCAAAAAAAAAAAAAAAGAAGAAGAAGAAGAAAAGGAAGGAAAACTTCCAAATTCATTTAGTGGGACTAGCATTACCCTAATATCAAAAAAGATGAGGACATTACAAAAAAAAAAAAAAAAGAGAGAGAGAGAGAGAGAGAGAACAATAGGCCAAAATCTCTGATGAATGGATGCAAATATCCTCAATAAAATACTAGCAAACAGAATCCAACAATACATTTTAAAAAATCATTCACCATGATCAACTAAGATTTATTCATGGGTTGCAAGAATATTCACAAATTAATCACCGTGATACATCACATCAGTAAGAGAAAGGATAAAAGCCATATGACCATTTCAATAGACACAGAGAAAGCATTTGAGAAAGTACAACATGCATTCATAGTAAAAATCCTCAATAACGTGGATTTAGAGGGAACACACCCCATCGTAATAAAGGCCGTATAGGAAAAACCCACAGCTAACCTCAACCTCAATGAGGAAAAACTGACAGCTTTTCCTGTACAACAGGAACAAGACAACGATGTCCATTCTCACTTTTATTCAACACAGTTCTGGAAGTCCTAGCCATAGCAATCAGACGACAAAAAGAAACAAAAGGCAACCAAATCAGTAAGAAAAAAAGTAAAACACTCACTATTTGCAGATAACATGATACTACTATATATAGAAATATATATATATATATATCTATATATATCTATATATATAGATATATATATATAGATATATATAGATATATATATATCCCAAAAGACTACAAAAAAAAAAACGCTAGAACTGATAAATTCAGTAAAGTTGCAAGATATAAAATCAATGCACAGAAATCTTTTGTTGCATTTCTATACATCAATAATGAAGTAGCAGAAAGAGAAACTAACAAAACAATCCCATTTACAATTGCACCAAAAATAAGATACCTAGAAATAAACATAACCAAAGAGGTGAAAGAACTGTACTCTGAAAACTATAAAACACCAGTGAAAGAAATTGAAAATGACACAAGGAAATGGAAAGACATTCCATGCTCATGGATTGGAAGAATAAATATTGTTAAAATATCTATACTCCCCAAAGCAATCTACACATTTAATGCAATCCTTATAAAAATGCCACCAACCTCTCTGCTTAGCAGGGAGCCTGCTTTTCCTCTCTCTCTATCTGCCTGCCTCTCTGTCTACTTGTGATCTCTGTCTGCCAAATAAATAAATAAAATCTTAATTTAAAAAAATGCCACCAACAATTTTTACAGATCAAAAACAAATAATCCTAAAATTTGGAAGGAAACACAAAAGACCCCAAATAGTCAAAGCCGTCTTGAAAAATGAAGAGTAAACTGGAGGCATCATAATTCTGGATTTCAAGTTATATTACAAACTATAGTATTCAAAAGAGGCACAAGAATAAAAATAGATCAATAGAATAGATTAAAAAAAAATAAGGGCACCTTGGTAGCTTAGTCAGTTAAGCATCTGACTCTTGGTTTCAGCTCAGGTCATGATCTCATGGGTCATGGGATTGAACCCGTGTCCAGCTCCATGCTCAGCAGGGATTCTGCTTGAAGATTCTCCTCTTCTGCCCCTACTGCTCCTCAAATAAATAAATCGATCTTGAAAGAAAGAAACAAAGGAAGGAAGGAAAGAAGAAAGGAAGGAAGGAAGGAAGCAAGCTCCAAAATCAACCCATAATTATATGGTCAATTAATCTTTGACAAAGCAGGAAAGAATATGCAATTGGGCATAAGACAGTCTCTTCAACAATTGGTTTTGAGAAAGCTGCTCAGCACCAAGCAGAAGAATGAAACTGGACCACTTTATTATACCATACACAGAAATAAATTCAAAATGGATTAAGGACCTCAATGTGAGACCTGAAACCATAAAAATCCTAGGAGAGAGCACAAGCAGTAACTTCAGATACTGACCATAGTAACTTCTTACTAGACACATCTCCTGAGGCAAGGGAAACAAAAGCAAAAATAAACTCATAGGACTACATCAAAATTTTAAAAATCTGCACAGCAACAAAAACAATCAACAAAACTAACAGGTAGTCTAGGAATGGGATAAGATATTTGTGAATGACATATCTGATAAAGGGTTAGTATCCAAAATATACAAAGAACTTATATAACTCAACACCTGAAAAACAATAATCCAATTAAAAATGGACAGAAAGGGGTTCCTGGGTGGCTCAGTGGGTTAAAGCCTCTGCCTTTGGCTCGGGTCATGATCTCAGGGTCCTGGGATTGAGCCCCACTTTGGGCTCTCTGCTCAGCGGGGAGCCTGCTTCTCCTCTGTCTCTGCCTGCTGCTCTGCCTACTTGTGATCTCTCTCTATGTGTCAAATAAATAAATAAAGTCTTTTTAAAAAATGGACAGAAGACATGGACAGATATTTCTCCAAAGGAGACATACAGATGACCAACAGACACATGAAAAGAAGCTCAAGGTCATTCATCATCAGGGAAATGCAAATCAAAACCACAAGGTGATATCACCTCACACCTGTCAGAATGGCTAAAATCAACAACATAAGAAACAATAAGTGTTGGTGAGGATGTGGAGGAAAAGGAACCCTTGTGCACTATTGGTGGGAACACAAACTGGTGCAGCCACTGTGGAAAACAGTATGGACGTTTCTCAAAAGTTAAAAAGAGAACCACCCTATGATCTAGCAATCACACTACAAGTATTTACCCAAAGACTATAAAAAGGGACTGAAGGGACACATGAACTGCTATGTTTATGGCAATATTATTTGCAATAGCCAAGATACAGAAGCAGCCCAAGTGTCCATCAATTGATGATGGATAAAGAAGATTGGACAACTATGTATAGAAGAATGAAACTTGACCATTCTCTTACACCATACACAAAGAAAACTCGAAATGGATAAAAGACCTCAATGTGAGGCAGGAATCTATCAAAATACTAGAGGAGAACATAGGCAGTAACCCCTTCAACATTGGCCACAGCAACTTCTTTCAAGACATGTCTCCAAAGGCAAAGTAAACAAAAGTGAAAATGAACTTTTGGGACTTCATCAAGATCAAAAGCTTCTACACAGTGAGGGAAACAGTTGACAAAACAAAGAGACCACCCACAGAATGGAGGAAGATATTCACAAATGACACTACAGACAAAGGGCTGATATCCAACATATATGAAGAACTCCTCAAACTCAACACTCAAAAAACAGATAATCATGTCAAAAAATGGGCAGAAGACATGAACAGACTCTTCTCCAAAGAAGACATACAAATGGTTAACAGACACATGAAAAAATGTTAATCATAACTAGCCATCAGGGAGATTAAAATCAAAACCACATTGAGATACCACCTTACACCAGTTAGAATGGCCAAAATCAACAAGACAATAAACAACTGGAGAGGCTGTGGAGAAAGGGGAACCCTATTACACTGTTGATGGGAATGCAAGTTAGTGCAGCCACTTTGGAAAACAGTGTGGAGATTCCTTAAGAAATTAAAAATAGAGCTTCCCAATGACCCTGAAGTTGCCCTACTGGGTATTTACCCCGAAGATACAGATGTAGTGAAAAGAAGGGCCATCTGTACCCCAATGTTCATAGCAGTAATGGTCACAATTGCCAAACTGCGGAAGGAACCAAGATGCCCTCCAATGGATGATGGATAAAGAAGACATGGTCCATATATGCAACGGAATATTATGCCTCCATCAGAAAGGATGAATACCCAACTTTTGTATCAACATGAATGGGACTGGAGATTATGAAATGATCTGACTGAAATAAGTCAAGCAGAGAGAGTCAATTATCATACGGTTTCTCTTGTGGAGCATAAGGAATAACATGGAGGACATTAGGAAAAGAAAAGGAAAGGTGAATTGGGGGAAATTGGAGGGGGAGATGACTCATGAGAGACTGTAGACTCTGAGAAACGAACTGAGGATTTTGGAGGGGAGGGGGGCGAGGGGTTAGGTGAGCCTGGTGGTGGGTATTAAGGAGGGCACATATTGCATGGAGCACTGGGTGTGATGCATAAACAATGGATCTTGGAACTCTGAGAAAATAAAATTAAATTTAAAAAAGAAGGTGTGTTATATAGAGACAATGAAATATTAGCCATAAAAAAGAATGGAATCTTGTGATTTGCAACATGGATGGAACTAGAGAATATATTGCTAAGCAAAATAAGCCAGTCAGAGAAAGAGAAATACTATATGATTTCAATCACATGTGGAACTTAAGAAACAAAACAAAGGAGCAAAGGAAAAAAAGAGAGAAAGAGAGAAACCAAGAAATAGACTCTAACTATAGAGAAAAAAGTGGTGGTTACCAGAGGTGGGTGAGGGAATGAGTGAAATAGAGGATGGACATTAAGAAGTGCACTTGTGGGGCGCCTGGGTGGCTCAGTGGGTTAAGCCACTGCCTTCGGCTCAGGTCATGATCTCAAGGTCCTGGGATCGAGTCCCGCATCGGGCTCTCTGCTCAGCGGGGAGCCTGCTTCCCTCTCTCTCTCTCTCTCTCTGCCTGCCTCTCTGTCTACCTGTGATCTCTCTCTGTCAAATCAATAAATAAAATATTTAAAAAAAAAAAAAAAAAAAGAAGTGCACTTGTGATGAGCACTGGGTGTTGTAAGTGTTGAATCACTATATAATACACCTGAAACTAATATAACACTGTA
Organism: Lontra canadensis; assembly: GCF_010015895.1. Classification (NCBI taxonomy): domain Eukaryota; kingdom Metazoa; phylum Chordata; class Mammalia; order Carnivora; family Mustelidae; genus Lontra; species Lontra canadensis. The sequence goes on along the minus strand of NW_022631004.1, from coordinate 26,783,802 downwards.
CCTTAATTGGAATTAATATAAAATCTTAAAATATTTTTAATTAAAATAAAAGGGAAGAGTGGAAGAGAAGACAGTGAGCTTAAAAAGGGATAAGTTATTTGGCGTAAAATTAAACAACTTCATAAATGGTTACTGAGGCATCCTAGAAGATCGTAGTTATGAATGGGTAGATAGCAACAACCTCCTGTGATTTGCATTCTTTGAAAGGAGAAGCCAAGGGAGTTCCCACAGCTGTAATTGCTCTAACCAGTCTGACTATGTAAGCAATTAAATTTAGAGGCATATCAGCTCAAACCAGTTAAGAAACAGTAAGTCATCCAAATAAATAAAAGGTTTGATTTTTGTACTTGTACATTATATTGTGATCAATGTTCTTATTTTTTATTTAATTTTATTTTTTCAGTTGTTCCAAGATCCATTATTTATGCACCACACCCAGTGCTTCATGCAATATGTGCCCTCCTTAATACCCACCACCAGGCTCACCCAACCCTACTCCCCCCTTCCCATAAATGTTCTCATGATATAAAGCATAGGCAATGATGATATTGTTTCTTCATTCTTTCTTCAAACTCATGGTTTGACTAAATTCATTCATTTATTCATACAGCAATCTGAGTCCTTATAGATGTGCACACATTGTGCTAGAAAAAACAAAATTAAAAGCATCGTCCCTGCCAGTAAGGCACTTAACCTACTTAGAGAGACAGGCACATAAATGGAAATGCAGACGACAATGTGGGACATGAAATGATAGAGAAGTATACAGGTATAAAAAGATAAGACACCCAATCCAGCATGGAGCAGGAAGGAAGGAAGAGCAAAGAAAGAGATCAAGAAAGACTTCTAGAACATAGTGGTGCTGGAACAGAATATTAACAAGCCTGGCTTCTCCCTCCATAAATTTCGTAGATCATGAATAATGTATTTTTTATTCCTCCTTTAGCCAAGTCCTAAAGGCTGTGAATCCAAGAGATAAGAACTAGAAATAACTGGAAAACATAAGAGGGCATGCATATTTCCACAAAAATAATGAGGCATCCCCAAACCAGCTGGAGAGGCGACATGGAGCCCTGTGCAGCTTTACAGAGGTGATGCAGGGTTTGAAGGCTCTGTGATGTTTGCACATTATCCCAGAAGTGAGGCTTCTCAGGCATCTGATCAAATACAAATCAGGGTATCAGTAAATAAATATCACTGCAGGGCGCCTGGGTGGCTCAGTGGTTAAAGCCTCTGCCTTCGGCTCAGGTCATGATCTCGGGGTCCCGGGATCGAGTCCCGCATCGGGCTCTCTGCTCGGCAGGGAGCCTGCCTCCTCCTCCTCTCTCTCTCTGCCTGCCTCTCTGCCTACTTGTGATCTCTCTCTCCGTCAAATAAATAAATAAAATCTCAAATAAATCAATAAATAAATGTCACTGCAGTGAGATGATATGGTTGTTCTTGGTCGTCAGAATCCCCACTACTGAAGGGTTCCTGCAATCACTCACACCTACAATAAATATTACATTTAGAATCAGAAAGTGGGCACAAGAAAAAAAGTCCTCAAGATCATAGTGTAGAACATTTAATTGACAGAGAAGGAATCGGGAGAGAAAGCCTGCTTGCCTGAGGTCATGCAGCTATTTACTGACATGAAACCAGGATGCGGGTTATGGTCATTTATTCATTTAAAAAAAATTAAATGAGGGACGCCTTGGTGTCTCAGTCAGTTAAGCATCTGCCTTCGGCTCAGGTCATGATCCTGGGGGGGGGGGGGGTCCCTGCTCAGTGGGGAGTCTGCTCCTCCCACTCATGTTCTCTCTTTCTTAAATAAATAAGATCTATTAAAAAATTAAATGATATCTAAGCGCCTCGCTCTGTGCAGGTACAGAGTATGAAATTTAGACTCATTGATACATCCCTACTCTCTCCCATCCAACCTGCCACAAACTTCTTATGGTTTCAGTCATAAATACTTCAGATATATCTTCAAAATATACTTTCAAGAAAACATAACCCCCATATTAGTTCATTCGAAGTGATTTGCTAAATATCAAATGTCCAGTTAATATTGAAAGTATCTGGTTACCGTTGGGGTCCGTGATCAAAGGAACGAGACTGATACAAAGCGAAGGTCAAGCAAAGCTTTATTTCGCTCCAAGCATCAAGAATCAAACTGACTGGTCAGGGCTGTCTCTTACGAAAAGGTGACGACAACGACCCTGGCAAGGCCACTCCCAACGTGGCTGCTCTGGACGAGGCTGCTCCCCAGACAGGGCCGCTCCCCGGACAGGGGCTGCTCCTGTGAGGCTGCTCCCCAGACAGGGGCTGCTCTGGGGAGGCCGCTCCCTGAGGCCAAGGCTCCAGGCGGCGGGGCTGCTGGGGACTCTGATGGCTCTGACAGCTCTGACAAGAGCTCTGACAGCTCTCTCGGCTCTGATGACTCTCCTACTCCTCCGACAACTCTCCTACTCTTCCGAAGACTCTTCTACTCCTCCCCAGCCTCAGCCTCACAGACTAACATTTATAGGGGTGGCTGAGCCCCGCCCACACACAAGTGGCCAATGGGATCTCACCTCAGTAAATATATGGGCGCCCCTCTGATTGGATGTCTTCACCTGGCCTGACTCGCCCTTGTATCTAGGCTTTGCAAGTATGTTCCTCTGGGAGGGGCAGGGTCAATCTAAGTTCACTGCAACAAAATGGCTCCCTCTGGCCAACCAGGCCCTTACAGTTACCATTGATGAGTTTCTCTGATTATTCATGAAAATTGGATCTAAATTAGATGAATAAGATCTAATTCTAAGTTCTAGGTAGAACTCCCCAGTCTGGATTTTGGAATTGCAACCTCAGTGTTCATTTAACATGTACCTCTCTCTACCTTCTGATTTTTTAACTTCCACGAGCTAGGATTTAGATCTAGTAGCTTGATAACTTTCAGGTTCAATTTTTTTTTAATACAAATACTTCCCCGTGGCTCTATGTACTTGCTATCACATGACTTCAGGAGACAGGTATGTCTGGTTGTCTTTCTGTGATGTTCAGATAAATCAGCAGGTGTTGTCAAACTGACCCATCCATTCTAAAATGCCACGGGCACTATGTTACATAGAATGTTCAGACAAGGCCTTTCTGAAGAAGTGAATTTTATGCTGTGACCTAAAGGATGAAAAGGAGCCAGTCGTGCAGAGCAGAGGAAAAATATAGCAGTGGAAGCCCTGAGATGAGAAAGAGCTTGACATATCCCCAGTCTCTCCTTTGAGGATCATTGGAGCTTTTCTTTCTGTTCTCCATTACTCCCAGTAACTCCCCCAATTTCCAAAAGGTGGAGGTGGAGAACCCTCTGCTTAGAGGGTTCAGGAACCCAGTGGCGCTTTCAGTACAGGTGGCTACAGATACTTAACTTTGCTCTCCTGAAAATGTTTAGGACGGGGTGCCTGGGTAGCTCAGTGGATTAAGCCTCTGCCTCTGGCTCAGGTCATGATCCCAGGGTCCTGGGATTGAGCCCTGCATTGGGCTCTCTCCTCAGCGGGGAGCCTGCTTCCTCCTCTCTCTCTCTCTCTCTCTCTGCCTACTTGTGATCACTGTCTGTCAAATAAATGAATAAAATCTTTTAAAAAATGCTTAGGAGCAGAACTCTTTTGACTTGGACTCAGAGACCGAGGTGAGAAAACAAGCTGGTCTCTCCCATGACACACACCAACCAGCCATTTTATTGAGTATGCTAGCATGGCAGAAACGTGCTTCTTAGGGTAACCCTGGGCACTAGTTAAAGTGGTAAGGATAGATTTTAATCAGTAATATACTATTACAATAGGGAAAGCATCCAGTGCAAATTTATACAGAGGTGACTAGGCTTTTCAAAGGGCAAATACTGGAATAGGCAGGAGAGTGAGGGGGTCTCAGTAGAGTCTGGCCAGAGATAAATTACAAAAAGCAGGACGGGGAGGTGGTCCCTGTGAAATGTATCTGGGTTTGCCAACTGACTTGTGAAAATTAGTTTTCCTCTCCCACAGAGGCTGGGAGACAAGGGCCCCATCTTTAGGTGTTGCCTGGAACAGACAGTAAAATTTTTTGACAACCTTGAGTTTTCTGAGACAGCAGCACTTTGGGAGGGCCTAGGGTCTTCCTAGAGATGTGGTCTTGAGCTGTTAGAAACTATAGTAGCATTTGCTCAGGTCTTTATAGGCCAAGGTTGGCAGGCCTAGTCAAGAACAGGGTTCAGAGAAACCTATCTAGAGTGTGGTCAAGGAGAGACTTTTTGTCAGTTGTCATAAATATCATATGGGATATTGACCTGAAAATGCTTGAAGGAATGCAACACATCAATATCAGTTGACACATCATTTATATAGCCAAGCATATCCCTTTTCGTATTTCAAAATCCTCATTAAAATTCTTCCTTATAACTGAGTTCCAACTACTAAATATTCTGCCACATGGTGATAATGATATGGAATACAAAGTCAGAAGAAAAATTATTAAATTTCCTTACTACTTACAGCCCATTGACAAGTCCTTGAAACGATGAGAGTGACATTCCTTTAGGGACTCAACTGTCTCAATACTGACACTTTGCTAAGGGCAAAATTCAATCTTAGCCCAACCCCTGGGACCCTGTAGGTGTTCTTTAACATATAAAAATTCCTTTGGAAGCTCACTTTATCTCTAACCCCTCCCCCCTCCAAGATACAGGTTAGGAATCATCTTCCAAGCATATGGTCCACTGATACACATCTGAAGGGTCTCATGACTGAGGGTTTACTAAACAGTAATAAACACCTTTCCTAGCAAACGCTAGCCCCCTCAGGGCCTTAGAAACCTTGTTTCCAAAATACCTTGGAGGTTTGTTCGGTCCCTAACCCCCTTTCCAATTTGCAAGTATATAATTGCCCACTTTCGTGACCCAGTGCACTTCTTTCTGCCAACGGAGCCTGTCTCCGTGTTTTAATAAAACCACCTTTTTGCACCAAAGACATCTCAAGAATTTTTTCTTGCCCTTGGCTTCAAACACTAACATCTTCTGTACATCAATAACACCTATAATACTATACTAGGTATTTTACATATATCATAGTATTTCTTTCAAATAGAAAGGTTAAATACTTGACCAAGGTCATACAGCCAGTGAATGGCAGAGGTCAGATTCATACTCAACTCTGGGGATTGTTACCCAGTTCCATTAAACAAGAAACTCCTTTCATCTTTTAAATCGTTCAATTAAAAAGAAAACCAATTTATTCTAAACACCTTGGACACGTTCATTGCTCAAAAGATTTTTTTGGTAAGAATCTTATATATGTGAGCTCTCATTCATTCCAGCAAGATTCTAAGTTATTAGAAGGGCAGAGGTCAAGCCGAACACCTTTCAGTTTATCACAATTTCTTTAACACCACTATGTATCATAGCATCATATTTAAGCCATTGCACCTGCCCCGAGGGAACTAGGGAACAGATACAGAATAGTAAATGCTAACTGTGCAGTCCGGGAAAGAGATCAACAGTGAGTCAGGTCAGTTGGGGTACGTTTCAACGAAGATTAGAATTGAGCTCCAGCTTGAGGATCAGCAAGATACTGACACTGAGAATGAAACGCAGGGCGCTCCAAGGATGAAGGTGAGAAGCCAGAACAGTAGAAGCTTATATATCTTTTAAAAGTAGTGTGGATACTGTCACAGAGCTTGAGTGGCCGACGGCTGTCTATCCGGTGACATTACTGTAAAAGGAAGGTATCCTGGAAGTTTAAGTGTCTGAAGTAAAGGCTGTTGGAGGAACTGCATAGTGATGCACCAGCGAACCCGGCTCCTCTGGCGCCTCTCAGCGGGACTCTACAGTCCCACTATCTGAAACCTCCACAACCCAGCGCAGAAGCGTTAGGCTCTCTATGACGCGTGGTTAAACTCTATGATCAGTCAAGGGGGCGGGACGCTCACCTACCCGCCGCGCACGCGCGAAGCCCCACTTGCCGCACAAAGACTGCGGGAGGAGGTGCCGGCGCAAGCGCCTTGAGCCTGTCAGAAAATAGGGTCATCATCCCGCCTCCTGGCGCAGGGAGGGCAGAGAGAAGCATGCGCTTAAGAAGGCGCGGGACTTATTTCACGCTGGGGGTGGCGATGACGTAATGACAGAGGAGGAGGCGGTCAAGGAACGGAAGCCGGGAAGGAACCAGGGCGGAAGGGGACCAGGGCCGGGGTTGTGTTCGGAGCCTTGGCGGGGCTGGGGTTCCGATGTGGTCCCCGGAGCGGGAGGCCGAGGCCCCGGCCGGGGGAGACCCGGCGGGCCTACTGCCCCCCGAGTGGGAGGAGGATGAGGAACGCATGTCTTTCCTGTTCTCCGCCTTCAAAAGGAGTCGCGAGGTGAACAGCACCGACTGGGACAGCAAGATGGGCTTCTGGGCTCCGTTGGTGCTGAGCCACAGCCGCCGCCAGGGGGTGGTGCGCCTGCGTCTGCGGGACTTGCAGGAGGCCTTTCAGCGCAAGGGCAGTGTCCCACTGGGGCTGGCCACGGTGCTGCAGGATCTGCTACGGTGAGGGCGGGCCCGGGCCAGGGGGCGGGGGTGGCTCCCTGAGGGTACCGCGCCCAGCCCAGGGTCTGGAGGGCAGGGGCGGGTCTGTTTGTTCAGTACGCACAGGAGGACCAGAAAGGAGGCTGGGTTAGGGGTGTGGAGGGAGACGGAGACGGGGCATCGGGCAAATTGGGGGGCGACGATTGTCCGATGAGATTAGATTCAGACGGTAAGAGGAGAAACCCGTCTGGCAGAGGTGACAATGACTTGTCTGGCTTGGAATCCCGTTGTGTAGTTATTTTGTAGGGGCTTCCAAATTTGAATTACCCCGGCACAGAAGGTGTGTGAGATAGATTTATTGAACTAAGGAAGGTCAGGACTAACGAGAGGGCAGTCGTGGGGAAGAGGCCTGTGGGGATCTTGCCTGCAGCACCCCCGGCACAGGTCATGTGTCTGGACTGTCTTGGCTTGTCCTTGGCACAGGCTGGTTGAAGCAGAGGACAGGAAGCAGGCTGAGGGCTTTACTGGGTACCTCGGTGCTCTGAGAAGGGTCTGTAGGTGTCCCCTGTGCGACCGGTGCAGGGTATTGGAGGTACCTGCGGCGGCGGCATGGATATCTGTCTAATAGATGTACCGCACTTAACAGTATGCAGATACTTTGCATACACCATCATCTGACCTCCTCAGCAGTCCTGAGGGCGAGATGATAGAATTATCCTCAACAGACAGAAGAGGGGACTGAGACTGAGATCAAGCTACTTACTTGAGGTCACTCAGCTAGTGAGAGCTAATGCCAGGCCTGGACCCCCTAGTCTCCTGGTTCTAAATCATTTGCAGGGGCGCCTGGGTGGCTCAGTGGGTTAAACCCTCTGCCTTCGGCTCAGGTCATAATCCCAGGGTCCTGGGATCGAGCCCCATATCGGGCTCTCTGCTCGGCAGGGAGCCTGCTACCTCCTCTCTCTCTCTCTCTCTCTGCCTGCCTCTCTGTCTACTTGTGATCTCTCTCTGTCAAATAAATAAATAAAATCTTTAAAAAAAATAAAAAAAAATCATTTGCAGATCACATTTGTACCTACACTGAGAGCAGCCTAGCTAGCACAGTACCTGCTTCAGTGAATGAAGAAAGTCAACTTTCATATGTTCCTTTGAGGGTGCTGCCCAGTGAATGAGGAAAGTCAACTTTGCTATGTTCCTTTTAGGGGTTTGCCTTCTCCCCAGTACCTTTCCATTGGCTGACGCTGATGGGACAAGCCATTTCTGAAACTTACTGTGTCTGAGAAAGTGAACTGTGCCAAGTTGAGGACCAAACCGTCTGGGCTCGAATCCTGGCTCTGCCACTCGCTAAAATTATGTGCCCCTCTTTAAGCTTGAGCTTGACCAAGTATAAAATGATGATGATAACTGTCGTTAGGTTTATCGTGAGGATTTGAAACATATTCCTTACGTAGCCCTTAGCATAGTGATTGGTCGATGGTAAACATTCATTAAATGTAGGTGCTTAGTACCAGTACCATAAAGTACTTGTGTCCTGTCTCCACCTTAGCTTAGGAATAGCAGAAAATCTTTTCTCTGACCATCTTTGTATATTTCCTTAGGTCTTGCATTGACAGTAATTGACATTGTGGTTATTTTCATTTTATCATATGGAGCCTCATTTGTACAAGGAAGTCCCAAGGTAGGCTCTGTAGCCTTAGTGGAGAGCTTGCATTTTGGAGCCAATTATATTGGCCTCTCTCACCCCAGTCCTCCAGTTTTCTCATTGACCAAAATGCTAGCAACAATGTCCATCTCACAGAGTTGTCGTGAGGTTTTCAGCTGGAGCATAAACATTGCTGCTCATAATCGCTGGCACAGAGTAGGTACCTAAGAAATGGTGTTTATGATGATGGTGATGATCAAATTTGTCTCTTAGGGGAGGATTCAGATTGGAATGGGACATTGCATTAAGCCTACTCTACGCCCTTTTCTTTCTTTGCCTGCAGTCGAGGGGAGCTGCAGCGGGAGTCAGACTTCATGGCCAGTGTAGACAGCAGCTGGATCTCCTGGGGGGTTGGAGTCTTCCTGCTGAAGCCCCTCAAGTGGACTCTTTCCAACATGCTAGGCGATAATAAAGTTCCTGCCGAGGAGGTGCTCGTAGCCATGGAGCTGCTTAAGGTGGGTGCTCAGAAGGCAGAGGTCCGGTCCGGATGGCATCCGCCATGATGACAGGATCCTCCACGTTCCTGTGTGTATCCTTAGAGAAACAACATCTTTTTTTGCATGGTGACGGAGTTGATAATGGAGTTTATCTGACCTTTTATATGGAGTTGTTAGTTGGATTGTACATTTCAAAGGCGATGGCTGTCCAGGAATTGTCCGTAACATACAGTTGATTACTTTTTGTATTTGTAGATATTAGTGATAAGCTAAAGTTTAGAAAATTCTTTGCCTTCTGTAGTTTACTGGTTAAGCATTTCTGAGGATTTCTAAAGACCTTGTGACTTTAGCTAGGCCTTCTCTTAAATCAGCAGACCAGGTTCAGAGTTCCTCCTCTGTGACTGTAACCCTCTCCCCTTCAGCTTACTGATGCTCTTAGTTTCACTGAAGAGGCCACCAGGCCCTTGGTCCCTTCATGCTGTCCTGGTCGGTCAGCTTCCTCCTGGCCTGCCTTCCCTAGCCAGCCTAGAGCATGCACCCAGCTGCTTTGCTGCTCTCTCGGGCCACCCGAGACACCCAGCACAGCCACTGCTATAGACCGGCCCCACGGCCTGCCATCCCTGCTAGAGAAAATCACCCTGTCACCAAGACTGGGGTCCCTTTCATGGGGCCCTGCTCTAGGAGGGCCCTCGTAGCCATTCCTCAGCCCAACTTCTTGTCCTTTCCCAGCCCCCTCACACTTGCCTTCCATACGCCACCCCCATGACTCTGCTGACATTTCATTGAGCAGGTAGAATCTCCTAAGTTAAGCCTTCAGTTTTCTGTCCTTCTACATCCAGTTTGAGCCTTCGTTTCTCCCCAGGCTCAGAGGGTGAAGGGTCCGTCTTCTCTTCCATATGGGCTCTTGAGTCTGTGTCTACCCGGCTCTCCCCTCATTCCATCAGTCCCTCTTGATATATATTCTGTCTCCCTTGCTTGGTGCTCTCCTTCCTCAGCCTCTAAACCCTCCCGAGTTTTTCCCATCACAGAATGACTCCTTTGTAGGGCCTGGCCACTCTCTCGTTAGTGCTGTTTCTCTCCTTCTTGACCAAGCTTTGTTGTCACCACTTCCTGACCTTCCCAGTGCGCTTTAACCCAGTGCACACCCACTTCAGCCCCACCACTCCACCAGAACTGCTCTGTGTGTGCATGTTTACAGATTCACTGACCACCAGGTAGCAGAAGTACAGCGTAGACAGTACTTATTTTTTGAAACTCACAGACTAAGCCCAACCTCAGGACCTTTGCATAGCCCCAGAGGCTTCCACACAGCTGGAGCCAGCTCAGCATCTTCATCCCTTGTCCCCACAAAAGCTCCAGTTTCTCTTCACCTTGACAGACTCCCCACCCTCTCTAACTCAGACTGAGATGGAGGTCTCCAAAATCTACCCCCTCTCCCTGTCCCTCACAATTTGACTGAGCAGTGTGCATCTGCTTCAAGGGAAGGGCTCTTTGCCTTCACCCACATGGCTTTCCTCCCACCCAGCACCCTGACCTCCAGGATTTAGCCAGGGACCCACAGAAACTACAGGATAGTTTGTGTGACTATGGGCCAAGCTCCATTCCTCTTCGCAGTCTTTTACTGCAAGGTTTTCCAACCTGGAACAAAGGGAGATAGACTCATTTGTCCCCACAGATGTGGTTTTGGATTCATAGGCTTTTGAGAGCAAAGGCAGATGGGGGAGGAAGTGGAATTAATAACGTAGATCTTCCAAGAACCAACAGTAATTTTTAACTGCAGTGTAGTTTACTCTTATTTAAGTAGAAAAATAAATCTCGCTCTACAGCAGCATGGTACCATTAAACCTATACCCAATTTACATCACGAAACAGAGTGCTTAACACTTGAGCTCATTCCGTGACATCTGCTTTCAAATATATGGTGACTTTGCTCTTTTCTCCTGAGAGGGAACCTTGTTTCCCTCTATGAAACTGAAGAGTCTTCTCTAGATATAAAATAAAGCCTACTTCTGAGGTTAAGTGATTTTCCCAAGTCCATACATAGAAAGCCAGTAAGTTTTTATTTGAAAAAAATGCAGAAAAGTAAAAATTGCCCAAAAGGTTTGCTATTTAAAATAATTATACAAAGAAACAAACATTTCCTTTCTGTTCATGCCATTTCCATCTCTTTAGGTGTGTTCCTTTCTGTTTGTGTGTGCACACACACGTACTCAGGAGCTCCTATATTTTCTTATAGGAAATGTTTTGTTTTATTTTATTTTACCTTATTTTTAGATATATTTATATATTTCATACAGGTAAAATATATATTTTTTATATTTATATTTTTATGTTTTTATTTTATTTATTTTAGTTAGCATTTAATCCTTCCTAAAAATATTATTTACTTGTTTATTTATTTATAATCTGTCTCTCCTACCAGGAGGGAGAATTTCCATTGGCACTGGGACTCTAGGAACAGCACCTGCTTCATAACAGAGAGTCAGTAAACATTTGTTGAATAAATACATGAATGTATCCATACATACGAAAATATGCATGCACACATGCCTTTTTTCCAAAAATAGAATCTTATTTTACTTATTGATCTGCAACCTGCCTTTTTTTCTTTACATTTCAGTATGTTACGAGCGTCTTTCCAGACCCCTACATAACATTCTTTCGGATAGCTGCATGATAATCTATTGATATGCCACAATTTAACCAGTAGTAACCACACAGTTGGACATGGAAGTCATTCTAATTTCTCTGTTACAAAAAACCAAAAAAATACTCCTTTGATAGCTTTGTGTATACATCTGTATACTTCTATTTTATTTTTATGGAGTTGATTTCTAGAAATGCATATGTACAGAAATTGCCAAATTACCTTTCAGAAGTTTGTACTAATTCACACATTAACGTGTTCAGTCTCCCCACATCCTTGCCAGCACTGGATAACATGAGTCTTTTAAATTTTGCCAGTATGATGAACAAAAATGATGCTTCCTATTTGGGGTTTGAGCGGCTTTTCCCCTGTCTGCTGGCCATTTACAAATCCCTTTCTGTGTGTTGCCTGTTTATATTTTTTGCTTATTTTTATATTGGATTGTTTGTCCTTTATATTTAGGAGAGGTATTTTTGCGTATTAGGGGTAGATAGATAGAATATATTTAGTGTTAGGGATGTAAATATTGTTTTCTGGTCTCTCTTTTGCTTTTCATTTTTATTTATGATGTCTTTTACCATATAAAAGTTTACATTTCTATGGTCAGGTCTCTAAAAATTTTCCTTTATGGCTCCTGAATTTCTGGTCTTGCTTACAAAGGCATCCTCCACAAGGTTAGTTAGATTTTTAAAATACTTCCTCAGGAGTGTCTGGGTGGTTCAGTTGGTTAAGCATCAGACTCTTGATTTCAACTCAGGTTGGGATCTCAGAGTCAGGAGAGCAAGCCCTGCATTGGGCTCTGTGCTCAGCGGGGAGTCTGCTTAAGATTCTCTCTTTCCCTCTGCCCCTCCCCCCACCCTGTCTGTCTTTCTCTTTCTCTCAAATAAATAAATAAAATCTTCAAAAAAATGTTAAAAAAAATATTTTCTTGGGTCCTGGGTGGCCCAGTAGGTTAAGCATCTGCCTTCGGATCAGGTCATGATCCCAGATGTTGGGATCGAGCCTCACACATCAGGCTCCCTGTTCAGTGAGGAGTCTGCTTCTCTCTCTTCCTCTGCCCAGCACTACCCCCAGCCCGGCTTGTGCGCTTGTGCTTGCTTTCTCTCTCTCTTTTAATCTCAAAAATAAATAAATAAGTAATCTTTAAAAAAAACAAAAACAAAAAACATTTTCTCAATTTAAATTCCAGTAATTTGAGCGTGGCTGTGTGATGGACACTGGGGAGAGTATGTGCTATGGTGAGTGCTGTGAATTGTGTAAGACTGATGATTCACAGACCTGTACCCCTGAAACAAATAATACACTATATGTTAATAAAAAATAAATTAAAAAAATAAATTTCAGTAATTTGGCACTCGTTTCTGTATATCTGGTAAGGAAAACTGATTTTCTTCCAAACAGATAGTTGTCTTAACATCATTTTTTGGTGTTTTTGGTTTTTTTTTAATTTATTTTTGGGGCACCTCAGTGTCTCAGGTGTTGGGCGTCTGCCTTTGGCTCAGGTCATGATCCTAGGGTCCTGGGATCAAGCCCCACATCAGGCTCCCTGCTCAGTAAAAAAGATTTATTTTTTTATTTGAGAGAGCCCGCACAAGCAGCGGGACGGACAGAGGGACAGAAACTCAAGCAGCCTCCTTGCTGAGCGCAGCGCCTGACATGGTACTTGTCTCACAACCCTGAGATCATGATCTGAGCAGAAATCCAGAGTCGCATACTCAACCAGCTGAGCCTCCCGGCTGCCCCAACATCACTTACGGTTGCTTGCCGTTCATCTGTTGGCCTGGACACCGCACTGTTCCCACTACAGAAGCTTTATAGTAAGTGTTCTTATCCGACAAGGCAGGTAAATCACATGAAAAGTGGAGTCTCTGTCTTACTAGACTCTTCTGTTGCCTTTGACACCGTTGCCCCCTCACTTCTTAAAATTTTCCATTTCTTTGATTTTGTTGTCATTACACTGAGGATTCTCCTTGGTTCTCCCTAAGTGTTGCTCTGGGTCCCTTTTGTGAGTTCCTTCGTCTCTTAAACCTGGATCTTCCTTCAGCTGATTACTTTTCTCTGAGTTTCCTTGGGTAACTCGTTTGCACTTGGGAATTGAATTACCTTCTGTGTGCTTGAGGAGTTTCAGAGTTACATATCCTGTTTTGGTGTCTCCTTTGAGCTTCAGGTTTGTGGATCTAGTTATCCGCTGGACGTATTTTCTTGTATATACTTCAGGCATCCCAAACAACGTGTCCAAAATGGGAGGTTTTACCTTTCCTGTAGAATACACTCTTCCTTCTGTGTGCTTGCTGTTAATTAAAACCATCATATCCACCTGGTCACTCAAGCCAGAACTGAAGCATCATCCTGGACTCTTCTGTCTCCTTCCACCCCATGCCCGGCTACTGAGGACTGCCTGTTTTATCTTTTGAATTTTTCTTGAACCCATCCCTTCTCTGTCCCTGTCACCACTGCCCCGTTCAGGCCCTCCCAGTCTCTGGCATAAATGGTCGCCCTGCCTTTAGACTAAGCCTTGCTCCTACAATCCATCTTTCCCGCTTGCCAGCTAGATTCTGTTAATCCAGGCTTGTCATTTCGCTTCCAAGACTGTCCACCATCTGCAGAGCAAGGACAGCAAAGAAGAGACTACAGCTTGTGTAAGAGAGAAGGGCTTCTGTTCTCTCTCCCCTTCCTGTCCACATCTGTAAACACCATATTGACTGATACTCTATGCCGTTGCTCAGGACCTTCCCCCTTCCTGAGATACCTTCCCACCCACTTCACCTAGGAACTTACCCTTTGGAATTCTCCTCAACAACCGTTCATCCTCCTCAAGCAATCTCCGAACTCCTAGGTGTTCCTTCCTTAGATTTTCATAGCACTCTGTTCATACCTCAGTAAGTATTTCCTATTTGCAGAAGTCTGAGAGAGTGCTTTCCATGTAAGAGGAACACGGTGGCATTGTTTCTTGAAACTTCTATTTCTTAGGCTCCCACACAAACCCTGTCCCACCTCATTGTCACATCCTTCTCTCCTGAGACTCCTTAGAGACTCAGTAACACTCTTGCTTGCCGTATCGCCAGTTGGCTTAAGAATGGGAAGACCAGCTTTGGAAGGAAATATGGATGTCATCTCTCCCCCTTCTTCAGTCTGTGAGAGGGATGCTGAGGACCGGTAAGACTGACTGGTCCCGGGCTCCAGAGGCAGAGCTGAAAAGCAGGCCTCAGCTCTCAGTCATGGCCGTGCCACCACACCACCTTGGGCTCCTCCTCCTTCCCCTGGGCTGGGAGACCCAGCAACACAAAGTCCCACACGGATAGGCGAGCACGGAGCCAGCTCCTGATACACATACCACGTACTTTCTTTCATCTGTATATACCAGACTTCCCTCCGAGGTTTAAAAAAACTCAAGTTCTTTTTCCTTTCCAAAGCTGCTACTTCAGGGGAGACAAGGCCAGCGCCCCCTGCTCTGGTCTTGCATGATCCTGGTTGGGAACATGGGGCCAGGGCTTCTGGGGCGCTGAGGGCAGCAGCCAGGCTTGTAAGCACGTTTGCCTCCCCCCCGCAGGAGAAGGCCGAGGAGGTGTACCGTCTGTATCAGAACTCCCCCCTCTCCTCCCACCCCGTGGTGGCCTTGTCAGAGCTGAGCACCCTCTGTGTGGGCTCCTGTCCGGACGAGAGGACCTTCTACCTAGTGTTGCTGCAGCTGCAGAAAGAGAAGAGAGTCACGGTTCTCGAGCAGAATGGGGAAAAGGTACGGAAGTCCAGCTGTTCGTTCAGTGACTCAGCGACGGCTTATCGAGAGCCTACTGCACGTGCCTCCTGCCCTTCCTGCCGGGGGGATTTCTGAGCGTTGGCAGTAGGGGCCCCAGTAATTTGTCCCTGTCCCTCAGATTGTGAAGTTTGCCCGAGGGCCACATGCCAAGGTCTCTCCGGTCAACGACGTAGATGTCGGGGTGTACCAGCTGATGCAGAGTGAACAGCTGCTGTCGCGCAAGGTGGAGTCCTTGTCCCAGGAAGCAGAGAGGTAACTACCCCGGAGCTGAGCAGCCCCATTCCCCCACCCGGCAAAGCACTGGTGTCCGTGGGCTCGTCTCAAAAAAAAGGAAAAAAAAAAAGGGAGCATCTGGGTGGCTCAGTGGGTTAAGCCTCTGCTTTCAACTCAGGTCATGATCCCAGAGTCCTGGGATCGAGCCCCGCCTCAGGCCCTCTGCTCAGCAGGGAGTCGGCTTCCTCCTCTCTCTCTCTCTCTGCCTGCCTCTCTGCCTACTTGTGATCTCTTTCTGTCAAATAAATAAATAAAATCTTAAAAAAGAGAAAAAGGAAGAAAAGTTTTTTTACTAATAGCAAAGTCCTCGCTACAGGGTCATGCAGAAACACGGACTATCACAAAGGAGAAAAAAAGGGATTTCAGTTCTTCCCCCAACAAGATTACGTCTGTCGGCGTTAACGTTTCTGCTCCTCCCTGCCAGGATCTTTTTAACAGTGTGTGTCGAGCGGGGTCTTGTCTTAGGTTCTTAGGAATACTTCAGAATACCGTAGTGAGCGAGGCGAGTGTCCGCCTTCCAGGTTCTTTCTGAGGGATTCCTGCTCGTCCCCTCAGATGGGGAAAGCACTCCTGCTAAAGGCACACGAACCCTTCTCCAAACCGTAGGCTGTGTGGACACTGAATGAAAATGCTTGCTCCTCCTTAACAGCGAGAGAGACCCAGCGGTGCAGGGAAGCCAGGGACTACATCCAAGGCCACCTTGTCTACGGCTGCTGAAATGGGACTGTGCTGTTAAGGTGCCTTGTTGGCACGTTCTCCTTCCCTGGTGGCTGAAACCGCTTATCCTCGGTCGGTTTGGCTTTCTCGCCTGCATATATGTTCCATTTTATATCTCAGCTTGCTGCGGGAGTTTGCCAGCGGGCTCTTGGGCGTCGTTTTTCTGGCCATTGGATGGAATTGATTTGATTTTCAGATTTGAAAGTACCTTCATTAAGTGGGACTCTTGGGGACTATTCAGGACACTACCACCCTCATCCTGCGCCACAGTCATCTTGATCTGTCTGTCCCCTGTGTTTGGTAGGTGTAAAGAAGAAGCCCGCCGGGCATGCCGAGCAGGAAAGAAGCAGCTGGTGAGTTTCCGCTCTTCCCCTCTAGTTGTGTACCTGTGCCTGGGTCCGACAGTGGGTGGTGGTGCCCCAGCGGTTCAGAGACGAGCTTGGGGCACGATGGGAAGCGTCTGCAGGTGGTCCAGGCACCACAGCTTGCTTTACAAATGAGGGAGGAGGAGGAAGCCTGAGATGGTCTTACCATCAGAGAAAGCCTTGCTTCCTCTGGCCCTCTGGCTTCCTGACCAAGTCTCCATGCTCCTCCCCCCACCCCCGCCAGGCTCTGAGGTCTCTCAAGGCCAAGCAGCGGACAGAGAAGCGCATCGAGGCCCTGCATGCCAAGCTGGACACTGTTCAAGGCATCCTGGACCGGATCTATGCCTCCCAGACAGATCAGATGGTAACCACTGCCCCTCTAGTTCCGGGATCTGGGTGGTCTCTCCAGCAAACACTCCTCATTCCCTCCACTGTGGCTGTGCTGTTTGGAGGAGGCCTGGGTGTTTTCAGGATAGGGCTGGGAGTTCGCTTCTCCTTTTGGGAACTTTTGGCTTCGGTGAACATGGGCTGAATCAAGGGCGGGTGGTTAAAAAAAACCCTAAAGTCCTCATTCGGAGATGAAACAATATTGGTACATATTTTGCCCAGTGTTTTTTATTTGCACTGATAACTTCGTTTCCTCTTTAGGTTTTCAATGCCTATCAGGCTGGGGTAGGAGCACTAAAACTCTCCATGAAGGATGTCACAGTGGAGAAGGCAGAGAGCCTTGTGGATCAGATCCAAGAGGTACAGGAGGGGGCCAGGGAGGAACAGCTACAGAAGGAAGTTAGTGAGGGCAGGTGTGACTTTGCTGTGCTTCTTCTTTTCCCAAACTGGACTCCTTCACTTGTGCACTTGAGGAAGATTGTCTTGATTCTCAGGCGGGGCAGCATTACTTGGTAACCCTGAACCTTGAGCCCAAAGACCGAGACCCCCAGAAGTGCCGCTCCGCCTTCAAGGCCTTGTGCTTTTCTCTTCCAGCTGTGTGACACCCAGGATGAAGTTTCTCAGACTCTGGCTGGTGGGGTTACCAATGGCTTAGGTGAGTTGACAGGGCGGTTCTTTTCTTCCTTCCTTTCTAAGAGGCCTTTGCTTCCTTGTGCTGTGATGGCTTGGGTCATAGATCTGCTTTTCCTGGTGCAGGCAGGACTCTCGCTGGGGGTGAACCCCCAGCAGTGGTTAGAAGGAACTGTCCTCTCCTCTTGGTAGACTCTACCGTTAACCTCTCTGAGCTGCAGTGATCTTGCCTCAGTAGACTTCCTACTGCAGGATCCTCCTTTATGGGCAAGGGGAAATAGGGTCAGTTCTCTGGTGTTAGCAAATATAGGCCCTCGATGACTTAGCTCTGTGTGTGTGGGAAAAGAGTATTTGCTTGGAGGTGCCCTCTGCCTCCCGACTCATACGATTTTTCGGACCTGCAAGGAAGCCTGGACATCTTTTGTAGAGCTGAGCTGAGTGATGCCATCCCCAATCCTTGACTCATGAACGCATTTGCTCCCTGGACTTTATATGTCCTCATGCCACCTTTTCTTTCCAGATTTTGACAGTGAGGAACTGGAGAAGGAACTGGACATCCTTCTTCAGGATACCACCAAAGAACCTTTGGATCTGCCCGAAAACCCCCCTGAGACATTTTATACCAACAGTGTGCCTAACCCTAGGATCTCGGACGCTGAACTTGAAGCTGAACTTGAGAAACTGTCCTTATCAGAGGGAGGTATGGAGCTGTACTCCCAGGGTTGCCGGTGGGCGTGGGTCCCTCTGGTTGACAGTAGCCAGGCACAGGGCTGGTGAGTCCAAGCCCCGGTACTCAGTCTGTCAGGGTGCCAGACCCCAAGGGGTTTGTGGGAGGGAGGGAATTGCAGGCTCGTTATTTAGGTGAAGACTCAACCGCTTACACACTGGGATGCTTTCACCCTAAAGGTCTGCTTGGTGTAGAACTCAGTCATTTCTTCTCCTTACAGGTTTGGTCCCAAGCAGTAAATCTCCAAAAAGGCAATTGGAACCGACTCTCTAAAGCCATTCTAGGACCCTCAAGTGAAGGACCCTCATGTAAAAGAGAGACCAGGCTTGTGTGTGTGTACATAGTTATTTAAATGAGAAACTCTCAGAATTTGTTGGGAAGAGGAGGAAGGAGAACTGCTTCGATGTATCTGGATGCCACCACTCACTACAGGACAGATGTAATTTCTGGAAGCGTGCTCGCGAGGCGTGCTCCCAGCTGGTGTCATGGACCTGCCTTCTCATCTTTATAGTGCCACAATTTATACAGTTCTGTGTTTGACCTGTCGTCTCTCATAGCCTGCAGTCCTTGCCGTTGGCTCAGTTAGGTTTGTCTTTACCCGCCAGCTTTGTTCCAGCCCATGAAGGCGAAAGAGTTGCAGCTTTGCCAAATCAAAACAGTCCCTTCTCCCTACCCCCACTGTTTTTTCCCCCTGAGGGAGGACTTTATTCTGTAAGGTCAGGTAAGCGACTTGTTCTGGTCCTACTCTGTTTTCACTGGTAACGCGAGGAAGGAGAATCAAACAGCTACCACTCGATGGAGGAACGTACGGTGTGAAAAGGTGTTCTGTGGGGCCGCTGGCCAGATTCTCCAGGTGTTCAGAAAAAGAGGTCACCCCTGATTGTCAGAGTCACGACACCTGGCAAGGGGGCTTGTGTAGTTGGGGGGATGCTGCTGTCTTTTCCGTCTTATGCAGAAGATCTGCGGACTGGAGAGTTATTCTTAGTCTTTTGAACTTGACGGGAAGAAGCCCAGGCAACTCTAGGGCCCCGGGTGTCCAAGCTCCATATTTTTTAACGAGGCACAATCTCTGCCTTGCCCCCATCACAGAATAACTTAACATATAACTTAAATATGCATATCAGAGCAAGCCACACAACCACACACCTCCCCTTCTTGAGCCTGGCACACAACAGCAGGTTCTTGGTTTGAACTTCAGAAGCATTTCGCTTTGGAGCCCGTTGCTCAGGGCAGGGGATCTGAGCCAGGATGTGCAATAGAAGCAGAAGATGTGGCCTTCCGCCATGTCTGCTGTGTACTTCCCCGGTCCTGCGCCATACCTGTCCTGCCTCCTCACGTGCTGTCTTCCTGATTCCTTTGATGGACTGGGGAGGATGGTACTGGGGGAAGGGGCGGCAGACAGGAGGGTCTGAATGTTCTGGCAACAGGGAGAAGAAAGGAGGACAGCTGCACTGCCACTCTGCTGCCACAGTAACAAGTATTTCTGCCTGGAGCCCTTTGCCCTGGCCCTCCTCCACGAGGTGCCGCAGAGCCCAGGGAAAGAATTTGCTCCAGGCAAGGAGCATGAATTACTGTTCAATTTCTCTCCTACTTGACCTTGGTAAACTGAAATGTTGGGGGTGAAGAGAAACAATCACTATTTTTTCTTTTTTATCTGATAAATAATTAAAAGAAAAAATCCGAGTGCCGGTCCTGGTCTCTTCTCAGGTTGTATAAAGTTTCCTGTGCCTTCATGCCCCCTGCCACCCACACCCGCAGCACAGACACACTCCAGGTCTTTGGCTTGAAGGCCGCAGGAGAAGGAAAGAGCTGCAGAGCATGAGGGCTGAGGTGGCCAGCGCCGACCGCTCGCTCTCATGCCACACGGTTTCTGTTCTTGGGGAGGAGGCATTCTTGGAAGGGCCTGGGTTCCAGGAGGGTGCCATCGTCTTGATTATCTTCCATGGCCTGTTCTCTTTCAATGGCCCCATTCCTGTACCTGTGTGATGATACCATTTTCTAGTCTGGCGCAGTGTTCACTCAGCACCTGTTACTGGCCCAGTGTTTGCCACAGCTGGTGGGGAGGCTGAGTGCAGAGCTAGGTCGACCACAGCACTGGGTGTGCAGCTCTAGGGGAGTCACCGAGCCCAGAGCAGAAACAGCTTGGACAGAGAACCCCGTGAAACAGGCCAAGTGCTCTAAGGGAGGCGTGTTGCAGGGACCCCTGGTCAAGCTAGATGACCTGGACGTTGTGGTCTCATGTTAAACTCTTTCTTGCACTGGCCAGAGCTGCTCAGAAGTCCGCGTTAAAATGTTTTAGCCTGGGGCCTTGCTGTGCTGAAAGAAACAAGATGTTGTCTGGGGTGGCTCAGAGAGAACAAGGAGCCGCTGGCTGGTGGTGGCTGCGTTTCTGCACGTGATCCCCATGAGGGCCTGAGTCCTGTGTCAGGGTGCTCCTCTGGAAGGAATGGACTTGGTTTATTAAGGGAACTGGTGAATTTTCTTGTGTGTGGAGCTATACTGGGCCCAGATGAATCAGGCTCGAATACTGCCCTATTGAAGGTGGAAGGCCCTTCAGCATACAGCTGAAGACCTAAGTTAGTTCCCAGAATAAATACTTTAAGTTGGTGGGCTCAGGGAGGGCTTCACAGAGGAGATGACATCCAAGCTTTCACTTTTCTTGAGTATTTTCTTGGGTGTTCAGAATCTTGTAAAGCAATCTAAGTGTTAAAATATCTATCCATTCTGCTAAGAACAAGTAGGGAGAGAAAATACAAACTAGGGAGTGATAGGTCCTAGCTAAGGGAAACCTAGCTCCCGTTCTTGCCTCAGCCGCTAACGAGTTGTGTGGCTCTGGGCCTACAAGCCTCTCATTTCTCATCAGCAAAGCAAACAAGACAGACAAGAGGACTCCTGAGATTCTGACTGTCTTAGTCTCCCCACAGATGGTCTGCTTCTTTCTCATGAACACCTGCTGCCTTGTGACAAGACAGGAACCGTGGCTAGAGGGTCTGCAGTCACTGCCTGCCGGGCGACACTGGCAGCACGCAGTGGGAAGGCGGGAGGAAGGTGGGTGGGCGCCTGGGAGCTGGGTGGGTTCTCCAGTCAGATACCTATTGTAAGAGGGGTTTCTTATCACTGCCTGAAGGGCTGAGAGTCCAAGGCTGAGCAGCCAACCCTGTCCCCTTCCCCACCCTAGCCCCAAAGAGGTCACGATATTCTGGTCCAACGTGCTGGAAATGTCATCAAAGCAATTGCAAGGAGAAAGAACAAAGTTGTAAGAAAGATGAGGCAACCAAGCTCCTGACTCACAGGGAATCCAACCAAAGCTTTGCTTTGAGGTTTGTGGGTGAGTTTGACAACCTCCTTTCCTTTTGAGGGATTTTGTTTTCCCCACCAATGTCTCATTCCTACCACCGACATATCATTTTTATTCAAGCTGCAGCCCCTCTGGGGAAAGTGTGGTTCCCGTCCACCTGCTGCACAGAAACAACACGTCGTCACAGACACCTCGGACAGGAGAGCCGGAGGAGCCTCGGCAAACCGAGCAAAGCCTTCGTTTTCCAGCTGAGGACACCGAAGCACAGATGACCTGCCCAAGGTCACAGAGCTGGCAAGGAGAAGTTAGGCTGTTGACTTCCAACCCCGCACTCTCTCTGTTAGAACAGGCTACTCTTAAAGCAGACTTTCAAAAACGATCTAACTCCCGAGCACTTCCTGTGGTTGGTGGGTGGTGTGTGCTAGCGCTGTGACTCGGCAGACAGGCTTCCCCCAGTTCTCAGTGCTACAATGACACAGACTTCTGTGGATCCAAAATCCCCTACCAAGAGACACCAGCTGGGCAGGGGCCAATTCTTAGTGAACTCGAGGACGGTCTTGTCATTGCTCCTTTGCTGATACTACCCATGAGGGTAACTCTTTTGACTTGCATTTTGGAACAAAGCCCATCAACTGTATCGAAACCAAGTCCCAGCTGTGAGCTGCACAGCCCTTTCTAAAGGAGCCAGACTCGGAATCCTTGCAAGATAACCAATGGTGTGATTAGATGACTTGGTATCCCCCAAAGCACACAGTGAACTGCAGTGTGGATAGAACCTTAGCTAATAGATTTCTATCCCTGCGAACAGTATAATGAATGCAGGCTGGCCTCCTGGCTTATCATGTAATGAGGTAGCCTAGAAACTTCCTTATGCATGTGGGAAGAGTAAAATTTAGCTATTCAAAAATAACCCGCTGAAATCCTTAACCCAGGAAAGTTAAAAATTAATCAACAGATTCGCATGGTATGCCCAGTTTGTATGAGCTAACAAATCAGTGGAGGGAAGGAAGGAAGTTTTAGATAGCTTCCCTGCCCTGCAGGTACTTCAAGATGAATATCGTAGTTCAGATTGTATAACAACATACCACAGACCAGATGGCTAAGAAACCACAAAAATTATCTTGCAGATCTGGAAGCTGGAAGACCGAGATCTGAGCGCCTGCATGGTCTGGTTTTAGTGACGGCTTCTTTTAGCTGCAAATAGCCACCTCCTTAGATCCTCACTTGGTGGAAAGAGGGCTGGGAGCTGTCTGGTGTCTCTTTTTATAAGGGCACTAATCCCATTCACGAGGGCTCTTCCCTTATGACCTGATTACCTGCCAGAGGCCCCACCTCATAGTACCAGTACACTAGGGGTTAGGATTCCAACTTGTGAATTTTGGGAAGGACCCAAATGTTTAGTCTATAACAAAGAGTAATTCCACGATATTAGCATAATGAAGGGTGATTAGTACAGCACTAAGCACCTGCAAAGCAGGTGTGGGATGGCTTAGGAACAGAATGTCCAATCTCAGACTCAAGAGCTCCTATTTTAACACAACAACAGTAACAAAAAGCAATAGCTAACATTTATTGCGTACTTACTGTCTGCCAGACACTGCATGTTACAGACGGGCTCTCCAGAAGCAGATCCGGAGACAGAGTTTGGGGTATCAGGGCTCCCCACCTGTGAAGTGAAAAGGGAAATAGAAGACTGGGGAGAGGAAGAAGTCAATCCACGATGCAGGATCCCAAAAGCCTTAGCCACTCTGGCAAGAAATTCTAAAATGAGTTTGCCCATTACTATCTATGTCAGGCAGAACTGGCCGTGCCTTTATCCATTACCCTTTTCCTCAGTTATCAGAGTCCCCTGGAAAAGAGGGTGACCTCAGCTGGGGCAGCTTTCTGCAGCTGGGGCAGCCCCTGAAGGAGCCAAAAGCAGGCCGTCGGGTGGCTGACCACACACCCTGCGGCTGGGCAGCAAATCCTTGAAGGGAGGCCAGGGCAGGGCATCTCCATGGTTACCATGTTGTGCTAAACCCTTTGAATGTACTTAATCTTCCAATGAGACAGGAACTATCATTTCACAAATGAGTTAATGGAGGCTTGGAAATGGTAAATAATTTGTCCAAGGTTAGCAGTGGATGATTGTGATATTGTGATTGATAAGAAGACAAATACATAGTCTTCATCCAGTTTTTGGCAGAGATCCTAAAACCCTTGAAATTTCTCAAGTGATAAGAGTAGTAAAGGAATGTTGATAATCCTAACCGGCCCCTTTCAACCACACCCAAGTTGATGTTAATGAGATGACTTTTGGAAAACACCTAAGAATGGGGTCTGGATGCCAGAGGAACCAGCCTTGTGATTAGAGGGTTGAAACTTTCAGTCCCCACCCCTCCTCCCCCAAAACTCTAGAGAAGGGAGCTGACCTGAAGACTGAGTGTGATCACCAAGGGCCAATGCTTTAATCAATCATGCCTAAGTAATGAAGCCTCCACAAAAGCCCAAAAGGATAGGGTTCAAAGAGCTTGCAGGTTAGGGAGCCAGAATGCTTCCACGTGTCACCAGTCTGGGCCTTAAACACCACAAGGCTAGAAGCTCCTTTGTTCAGGATCTTACCCTATGTATCTCATCTGACTGTTGATTTGTGTCCTTTACTATCCTTTGGAAAAACCCATAATGTAGTGAGTAAAAGGGTTTCTTGGGTTCTGTGAGCTCTCTAGGAAATTAATCAAATCCAAGATGGATATCATAGAAACCTCTGATTTAGAAGCACGGGGACACCCTGGATTTGTGATTGTGACTGAAGCAGGGTGGCAGTTGGGGGAGGTCACTCTTGCTGGACTGAGGAATCTGATTTTGCCTCCAGGTAGCTACAGTCAGAACGGAGTTGAATTGTAGGACACCCAGCTGGTGGCGAAGAATTGCTTGATGGTGTGAGGAACCTTCTCCCAAAGCCTTGCACCGTGGAAATTGGGTGTAGAGCCCCTTTTAATGATGGAAAGAGGTTTCAGCTAGTGAATCCAATTTTTGCATTTCTCTTTTACTTTTCCTCTTTGTCTGTTCTTATCCCAGCTAGGGTAAAAGTTGGCTCTCACCCTGATCATCCTATGAAACTCAAACACATAGTCTTGATTCTTTAGCTTCCATGGGAGTAAGTCCCTTTGATTATGAGAGCCCTGGAAGAGAAACTTCCAGAAATCAGAACTGAATTTGCTTTTGTTTTCTATTTACCATAAGCACCTACCAGAGCTTGGGGTGTATGAGGGGGGAGCGGGGTGGGGGAAGGTACTTTCTTAAATGCACCCAAATCGAAGCTGTCTTTACCAGTTTCCAGGATTGGAAGCAAGGGGCAGGCATCATCTGGCCACCGATGCGAGGAGGACAGCGGCTGAGGGGAGAGTCCTCCTTGCTTTCATTCTCTGCTACTAGCACAGCAGACCCCACTAGTGGCAGACCCCACAGGTGCCTCCGTCACCTCACAACTACCACTGTAGCAACAGTACATTTCTTCTGGTCCTTTCGAGTCCAGCGAGGGGCTGCTGAGGGAAAAGGAGACCCTTCTAGAAGAAAAGGCTCCAGAGCCGCAGTTCAGAGAACTCATGGAAAGTCGGGAATTGCGGGCCCCGGAAGTCTCGGTAGCCCCGGAGGCTCCGAGGGGGCGGTACTCCGGGGCGGGGCTTGGGGGCGGGGCTCGGAGGGGGTGGGGCGCGGGCTTGCAGATTGCGGCTCGGCGCGCCTCTGGACCTTGGGGAGAGCGGGTTCAAGACCTTGCTGGCGCTGTCTTTGGGACCGTCTCGGCGCACGCAGGGAGCGGAGCCCGGGGCTCTGGGGATAAAGGGTCGGCGCCCGGGGGAAGAAGGTGAGAGGGACCACCGCGCTCCAGGGAAGCCGGCGGGTGGACGCCGGGCTGCAGGGCTTCCGAGCCAGGAGCGCGGGGTGTGGGGCGCGGAGAGCCGTCGGGCGATTAAGTCCGGGAAGGATACCGAGTCCGCTTGCGTAGGGGATCTCTGGGCCCCCTGGCTCGGTCCCTGCCTCCATGCTTCCCAGATAACGCTTTCCTTTCCAGCGGGTTTCTTGCGTCCAGATCCTTCGTGTCTTCACGTCCGTCCACTCGGACAGACGCTGGCCGTAGTCACTGTTCGTGGCCTGTCGCCCTCTTCCGACGCTGGGAGGAGCCCGGGAGCCGCTGACCGAAACCTCCCCGCTCCTTTTCACAAGATAAAATATGGGACCTCCAATCTTTGCCCTATGCAGCGACCCGTCCCCTCTTCCAGTGGCGGGATCCTGCCCCGGGCAACTTCGGTGCAGGGAGAAAGACCGCCGCAGGAAGCCAGGGGGTATTTGATTTTAGGTAGAGGCTGGTGCGTCTGACGTCTGTCGTCTGTCAGGGCCTCAGTACTTGACCCTTGCCTCTCATCTCAGGCCTGTTCCAGAGTCTCTAGAAGTCCCAGCAGTTAGTTTTTATACGGGTGACAGAGGTTCCGGATCCAGCAGAGGGCAGGGGTGGTGAGGCAGGGAGGTGAGGAGGGCACTTGTGGGTCCTCACTGCTTGCATTTTGTTGATAAATACTCCTTATGTGTGCTGCCACCCTGAACTTTTGCCACCTGCGTTCAGTGATCACCATTGTTCTCAAATTCTTTCTGGTCATCTTGGACCATCTGGTGGCTTTGCTGGTAATGCCTTGGGAAGTGGCAGCCCGGGCAGCTGGCTACTACCTTTTGGGGACTTCCGTGACATTTGGGTGGCCTTTGACATCCTGTGTGTTTCACTGCCTCCATCTTGCACCTGTTCCTCATTTGCCTGAAGCTCACTCTGGCCATGGCTGGCGCCTCCTACCACCTGCAGCACGAGACCTGCCCATGGCTTCTTTAGTGACCATTGGATAGCCTAGCTGCTGTCAGTTCTCGTCTCCCTCATCCCTGTCCAGCTGCACTCTGGCCTCAGCAGATGGGACCGGTGGCACAGGGTGGAGCCTTGCCCATCTGTACAGAGTCCCCTAGGTATATTCAAAGATGCAGCCCCAGCCACACCTCTGTGGTGGCCACCATGCCCAGTGTTACAAGGTGAGCCATGGAACTAGCACGTGGAGTTTGGGAGCCTACTGAGGAATTGAGTCTCAAGTTACGGTCACCTCTGTGGTGTCAGGGATACCCTGTGGGATCTGTAGGGCATTTTGGTGTCTCATTCCTCGACTCTGAATCCCAAGACCCTCTGTGGGTTTTCTCTTTCATCGCTGTAACTGGTCCTCATGACATCAAGGCAGTCCTCATCCCAAAGTCTTGCTGGACAAGGCATGTAGTCCTTGATCAAAAATACCTTTTCTAATTCCTGAAATCCTTGAATCAAAGTCATTGATGCCACAGCTAAAGCATATGCTTTATATACAAATATATTTTGGATATACAGGGTTAGTGACTGAAGACAGAGAAAGTGGACAGGATAACTTGGAGGGGAGGGTCTAGGTGTGTAAGGGGGTAGGGTGGAGAAGTGGGTGAATTGATAATATTAATAGAAAGCGTTATCATTTGGCCAGGAGCTGGCTCTGCCTCACAGCCTCTTTCCTTCCTTGCTGCTGGGGTGTAGTCTGCAAACTGAGTTTACCAGCACTGGGGGTGGTGATAAAGTTGGTAGTGGGGGATGGTGGTAGTGAGGGTGAGGATAGTATTGTTAGTGATTGGTGGTAGTTATTGTGGTATTGGTGGTGACTGGTGATGGTGGTAATGGTGCTAATGATGATAGTTGGAGTCGTGGCGGAGGTGGTGATGGTGGTGGTGGCCATAATGAAGATGGAGGAAGGATGATTGGGTAGATTCAGGGGTAGAACCACCAAAAAGTAGGGGAGAGAGTCAGAACTTTAGAGTGAATCAGTGTCATAGTCCATAGTTCCAAGTTGGGGAGTCAGTTTACTGAGGTCACCCTGTGAATGGGGGACCAAGAACAAACCAGGAACCCAGTGCCATGCCTCATACTTGTATTGGGGACGTCTGGACTAAAGGCAGCTCCAATGCCCTGAGCTCTGTCCCTGGCCAGTGGGCACGGTTGCCACGCAACTGCTGGCATCCTCCCCCCACAGGCATGGAGCTGCAGAGGCTAGTCTTTTTTTTTTTTTTTTAAGATTTTATTTATTTATTTGACAGAGATCACAAGTAGGCAGAGAGGCAGGCAGAGAGAGAGAGGAAGGGAAGTAGGCTCCCTGCTGAACAGAGACCCCCCACACACACACCATGCGGGGATCTATCCCAGGAAACTGGGACCATGACCTGAGCCGAAGGCAGCGGCTTTAACCCACTGAGCCCCTCAGGCGCCCCAGCAGAGGCTAGTTTTTTTTTTTTTCCCCAAAGATTTTTTTATTTATTTATTTGACAGAGAGAGATCACAAAGCAGGCAGAGAGGCAGGCAGAGAGAGAGGAGGAAGCAGGCTCCCCGCTGAGCAGAGAGCCCGATGCAGGGCTCGATCCCAGGACCCCGAGATCATGACCCGAGCCGAAGGCAGCGGCTTAACCCACTGAGCCACCCAGGCGCCCCAGCAGAGGCTAGTCTTAAAGCATACCTGGCCAAGCTGTAATTCCTGATTTGCTCAGTAGCATACAGTTTAGTTGGCCAACTAGTATCTGGGGGGACTTGAGGGGCTGAATCAATAAGCAGTAAAACTTTGAGGTGAGAGAAGAGGACTATGGTACACAGGGATGCTCTGGCAGGAGGTCTTAGAGGGAGAGCTGGTAAGCTTAGGACCTGAGAGGTGGGCAGAAGTCATATTTCTGAGGCCAGCTCTGTATGTGGATTAACTTTGCCCAGTGCCAGGCAAGGAACAGGTTGAAGGCCCTCAGAGCCAGCTTCTTCGAGGACAGCTTGTTCCCATGCTTAGCCAGGACCATGACCACTAAGTTAACACTGTGACATCTTCCCCGCCCTCATAGGGTAGAGGCTGGGCAGGCAGGGTACAGTGGCCCCTTCTACTTTTGTCTAGAATTTATTTGGAATGGTGGAGGAAAGATGGCAAGATCTAGGGCTAGCAGCCAGACCTGTGATTTTGTGGCCTTGGACTCTGGGTCCTTAGCCAGAGGAGATCATTAAAGCCTTTGATCTGGCTCTTTCAGAGCTGGAGCTCCCAGATACCTCACCTGCGCATCACAGAGCTGAGGGGGCTGGGCGGGGGGGTCCCATGTTGACCAGTCCTTATGTGCCACGCACTGTGCTAGATGTGTTTTGTGCGTTTCTCATTATTCAGTGTCCATTGCTAACGGACGCCCAAAGTATTACTATCCCCAGGTCACAGATAAAGAAACCACTAAATAGAGATAGTTAAGTCTTTTTTTTTTTTTTTAATTTAAGATTGTATTTATTTGAGAGACAGCAAGAGAGGGAACACAAGCTGGGAGAGTGGGAGAGGGAGATGCAGGCCTCCTGCTGAGCAGGGAGCTGGATGCAAGAGATGGTTAAAGTCTTTTGCCCAAGATCACACAACTAACAAGTAGCTGCACCAGTATAGACTGATCCCAATTCGTGTCATTGTAACCACTCTGCTGGGATAATGGGACAAAGGGGAGTTTGGGAATGGAGTATGTACATTTTTTTTGGCTATTTAGTAAATTGCTTAGGCCCTGCTTCCTTCTTACATTGATGTAGGGATCTCCCCTTTCTGTGCAAAGTGCAGACGTGTGTGGCCCCAGCCTGGCTTTTATGTTGTTCTGGGGGTCAGAGGTGCGTGTTGGTTGTCATTGGGGTGGGTGGGTGGTTGGAGCTGCTCATATTCTCACTCGGGGCAACCGTGGGGGCAACCATGGAAGCGGGAGAAGAATGAGACACAAACAAGTCAGCTGCAAGAGATTGGGAGCAGGGGACAACAGTCGAAAAGACTGCTGCCTCGAGCAACTCCACAGTCTCCCTTTTATTAGGTAGAAACAATAACCCACAGAAGAGCCGATGAAGGTCAAACATTAGTCACATGCCTTGTGGACAAACAAGGAGGGTAAAGTTTATAGTTAAACAAGCACATTCAAAGGACTCATCTAACTAACAGGCGCTTTTGGGAGGAGAAAGGAGAGACAGCGGAAAAGGGAAGTAGGCGGAGTTCCACCCGGTTCCCAGCTGCTCAGCTTCAAGGTCCTGTATTGTCCTTTCCCCCAAAGACCTGTTACCAGTACCTGTTTTTCTTAAGGCCGTATCTAAATGCGCTTGGTAACTAGTAAAATCATCCAGGGGTTATATTTTAAGTAATACATTGTTCTGAGGGGTAGTTGCAGTGGGCTGCCTTTCCAAGTGTACAGGGATGGGCCGGCATGGCCCCTTGTGGTCAGGAGACAAGGCATCCAAGCTCTGGCTCCATCATTACCTGGAAGTATGATGTAAGGCAAGGCACCTGCCTTTGCAGAATCTTTCCAGGCGGGGGCCATTGTTTGTGAAACCTGGGTTAAATGCACATCAGGCCGCCTGGCCCTGAGCAGGCATCTGTCCTACTGGCCTGTCCCCTTCCCTGGTGAGCTGGGCCCTGTAGGGGTTAAGGGCAGGTTGAACAGGGGCCTGGTGGAAAGCTGCCCGGAGTGAGAAGGGGACAAGGCTGTTCTTGGGAATGCTCTGGCCACTTGACTTTCTGGGGCCTCTGCCTTGGTCACAGCAGTCGTCAGTCCAGGCAGCTGGCGTGGACGTGATGCGGCTGGTGTTGAGAAAGAGCCGGGGCCGGGGGATGGCCGGTGGAGATTGCCAAGGGCTGTCCCCAGAATGCAGGAGGCTTGGTGACTTCGGGAGGGCCTTCCCTGTATCGTAGACCCTCTGCTTCTCCTCGCAGCAGGCACGCTGACCCAGAAGGAAACTGAGTGGTGAGGAGGAGCCTGAGGAGAACTGGGCTTGGGGCCCAACACAGCGCGAAACCAGGAGGGCAGCTGTCAGCTTTGAGTTCAAGTCCTCCAAGGACTTGAACTCTGACTCTGGATGCTTCTCTGTGAAGCAGCTGTCTCCACCCAGGACTCACCTTCAGTACTCTGCCCCAATTCTCTGGTTTCCCATCTGCCTGTGTTGGGCTCAGTACCCGGTTTCTTAACGGACTCTGGAAACAGTTTAATGCCTTGTCTCTTGCCTGGGTGAGAAGCCCCTTGAAGCTGGCAGCATGCTTTATCTTTCTCTTAATATGAAACTTGATGTTTCTATTCAGAAAGCACTAGAAATACTGGTTTGAGAGCATGGTGGGGGCCAGGTTAGGTGCTGGAAATGAGAAAAATGGCCGTCGAGCTGTCAGCAGAGACCTGACCATGTCGCCGGAGCCACTCAGCCCTCAGGGGAGCCCCACGTATCTTTCCTTCCCGCTCTCTTGCCTCCTGTCCTTTTCAGGGGCATTGAACTGGGGCTTCTGGAGCCAGAGCCCATGGGGTTTGAGAGCTGGCTCTGCTATTTATCGGCTGTGTGACCTTGGGAAAATCACTTAACCTCTCTGTTTTAATGATTACGTCTATAAAACGGGAATGATGATAGTACTACCATTCTAACGTTGTGAGGATGAAATGAGCTAAGTGAAGGGCACAGAGGGTGCCTGGCGTGGAGTCAGCCAGTGCCACACATGTAAGCGCCCTCTCAGACCCTTGTGGCAGCCTTGTTGCCTCCTGGGGCCATCCTGGTGATGAGGGAGCAGGAGGCTGGCTGAAGACAAAGCAAAAGCTGGCACCTTGCACCCCCTCTCCATCCGCTCCCCCTCAGTCCTGTGTGTAGCATTCCTCCGGCAGCCCTGACTGCCGTGAATGATAAACCAATAGTTAACTTGCAGAGATCACAATCCTGCAAGACAGGAGTCTCCCTTGGCTTACAAAGGTCCTAAATCTCACTAACAAAAGACGACTGATAGCAGGATTATGACATCCACCAAAAAATCTCCCAACTATCTTGATGTTAATGGCTGGCCTAAAGACAACATTGATGAAGCTGCAAGGGCAAGGCATCCAGTAGGCTTCCGATCTCCTGGCACCTTGTAGGTCCTCTTAGCATATGAAACCTCCATTGAAACCTTCCTTCCCCTCACCTTCCCCCAACCACAGAGTACACAACCTGCCATCCCTCACAACCCCGGGCAGCTGCATCTCAGCCCGCCCCCGCGTCCTGTCCCCGTGCTTTAATAAACCACCTTTTTGCACCGGAGACGTCTTAAGAATTCTTTCTTAGCCGTCGGCTCTGAACCTCACCCCACTGAACCTGACCTAGGTTCTGGGACTTCATCACTGGGACCCCGTGTTTTCTTTGTTCACTTGTGGAATTCTTTCTTGCTGGTGATTACGTTGGATGTCCTAACGGATCTGTAGAGTGTGCATTTTTTATTTTTTAAGATTTTATTTATTGATTGATTTGAGAGAGAGCAGGGGGTGGAGAGAGAGTGAGGGGTAAAAAATCTCAAGCAGACTCTGCCCTGAGTGGAGCCCGATGCAGGCCAGCGTAGGGCCCTTGTGGGCTTGATGTGGGGCCTGTTCCCATGACCCCAAGATCACGGCCTGAGCCAGAGCCAAGAGTCAGACGCTTAGCCGGCTGAGCCACCCAAGCCCCCGTGGTTTGTTTTAAATAGTGCTTGTAGGGGCTTGAATTCTCAAATGCTTTTCTTGACTTCTTTGTCTCTGTGTCCGTCTTTGGTGTTTTGCTGATAGACTTCCGATTAAAAATATATTACGATCTACACAGTCAGGTGTTCACTAATGAAGAATGTAAAGACATTTTAAAGAATTAAGCAAATGAGAGTCTGGATTTTCATTAAAAATTCATAATTTCGAGCAGTTCTTAGACAAACATCTGTAGTATGTTGCAAATTCACTCCCAAGGCTGGGGTTGGCTGGATCACATGATCGTCTCTCTTTTTTAATTGTACATTTTCCCCCTGTCTTTTTTGTTTGTTTGTTTTTGCTTTATAGCTTCAATAAAGCAAAAGAGATACAAATTTCCCTTTGCCATCCTTTAGCGATTTTTTTTCATTTGTGCTCTATGTTGCATAAAGTTTTTATATCATTGTTATTTTTCTGTGATGATTTGGATTATATTTCTGCCCTTTCAGTGGGTACCCTCGAATTTTTAACTTATTAATTTAACGATACACTTTCTACCAAATTCTAAAGTTCTTCCATCTTTGTCTTTTCCCACTCAAGAACTTAAAGATGTTCTAGCTACGAAGTGAGTACCATCCTTGCCCAGCTTTTTATTGTTTTCAAGAACTTCCATTTGGCTTGAAGAAATGAACTTCTTGGGGCGCCTTACACAAAGCTCAGGTCATGATCTCAGGGTCCTGGGATCCAGCCCTGCATCAGGCTCCCTGCTCAGCGGGGAGCCTGCTTCCCACCACCACCCCAGTGCACGCGCACACCGCCCCCAGCCCCGCCTGTCTCTGCCTCCTTGTGATCTCTGTCAAATAAATATATGGTCTTAAAAAAAAAAAAAAAAAACAAAAAAAAACTTCTTATTCTGGAAAGGTTTAACTACAGAATATTAGGGAAAATAACATACCCATCACCCAGTTTCAGTAAAGATCACTACCTTGTTGGTCTTGTTTTATCTATAATTTCTCCCTTATCTTCTTCCCAACATATTTAAAGATTCTAAAGCAGGGACGCCTGGGTGGCTCAGTCCCTTAAGCATCTGCTTTTGGCTCAGGTCATGACCCCAGGGTCCTGGGATTGAGTCCTGAATGTGGGCTCCTTGCTCAGTGGGGGGCCTGCTTTTCCCTCCCCTTGCTGCTACCCCTGCTTGTGCTGTGTCTGTCTGTTTCTCTCTCTCTGACAAAAAAATAAAATCTTGAAAAAACTAAATTTTAAATTTAGTATTTAATAAAATATTTAAAGTCTTTAAATAAAATCTTAAAAAAATAAAAAAACAAAGATTCAAAGACATCATACCATTTTCTCTACATACACTTTAGTATGAATCTTTACCAGATGGAAAAGCAAAACTACAAGTAAATGTGAAGATTTAATTGGCTTTATTAACTGTTCATGAATCAGACAGCATTCCATCTAGCAAGTAGAGGGGGAATTCTGCTGAGCTAAACAAAGGAAAGATTTATTTTTTATTTTTTTTTTTTAAAGATTTTATTTATTTATTTGACAGAGAGAGATCACAAGTAGACAGAGAGGCAGGCAGAGAGAGAGAGAAGCAGGCTCCCCGCTGAGCAGAGAGCCCGATGCGGGACTCGATCCCAGGACCCTGAGATCATGACCTGAGCCGAAGGCAGCGGCTTAACCCACTGAGCCACCCAGGCGCCCAGGAAAGATTTTTTAAGGGCTGAAAGAGGGGTGCCTGGCTGGCTCAGTTTGTAGGTCATGCGACTCCTGATCTCGGGGTCCTAAATTTGAGCCCCATGTTTACTTACAAAAGTAAATAGAGTTTAGAGTACATAGAGTTTACTTACAAAAAGAAAAAAGAGGGGATAAAAAAGAAGAAAGGAATTTATTAGCAGGGAATGCGTTGTATAGGTAGGGTTGCCCTTCTAAGGGGAGTGGAGGGAGTCTAGCAGTCAATTTCCTAGTATTGACTAGAAAATTCCATGTTCCCTGGTTAAAGGTTACATTCCTGGGGGGCTGAAACTACAGTTTGATTAGGTATTAAGTCTTGGTTTACTAGCTTGTGCCCTTAACTTAAGCAATGCCATTTTGGGTGTTAGGGTTTTCTTAACAGTTCCTCCCTTTTGAACAGACTCTCAGCTTAACCAAAAGATGTGATCAAAATTTGAGTCTTAGTGCCACTCTCATCTACTGCCTTAAGAAGTTCTCGTAGCTTTTGTTCCTTTGTGTGGTATCCACAGGTCATGATGTTTTTGTTTCATCTCTGTGATACCTACACAGTATCCCTTCAGGATACGTTCTTCATGCCAGCCATCCCTTTGTTCCTTTTCTGACACTTCCAAGCAAGGAGATCATTTGCTGGGTGGTTCGTGGCTATGAACATGCATTTAAAGCTTTGGAGAGAACACAACACACCAGGGAGGGGATTGTGATTATGATGATGATCAGGCTAATTCCCAATATTTGGAGGGCACTTTGAAGCCATGGTCCCCGAGACCCAAAGCAATCAAAATGGAATAAGTCAAAGAAAGACCCCAAGGAACGAGTCGTCTTTTTAAGCCAAGTGGCTTGTTTTGTGATCTTATGTAATTGACTTTCTGTTTCCCCCAGAAGTGCTAATTCAGGTCCACAAAATGGTGTTGGCCACAGCACAGACGCCTCCCTGCTGAGCCAAAAGTAGCCAAGGGTTTAGCCTATCATCCAGAACAACTTAGGCCAGAGAATCTAAGGCTCTTTGCTGGGTAGCTGTTGGTTTAGCAGCAGATTCTGCAATAATTTTAAGAATTAAGAAGTTAGGCTTATTCACGTTTATCCCTAGCCAGGGAAGTAGGGACCCATCAAAAGGGGTGAATCCTAAATCATGAAATTCTCCCACTAGGTCTTTGTGACCAATGAGATGTCTTATTTTGCTTGGGAAAAGTTAGAGATACAGTTGGATTTTTCTTTTAGCCTGAAAGAAAAGATGACTTTTAAAAGATTTTACTTTTTTGAGAAAGAGAGCAAGAGTGGGGTGAAGGGCAGAGGGAGAAGCAGACTCTCCTCTGAGCAGGGATCCCTGTGCGGGGCTCGATCACAGGACTCCAGGATCATGACCTGAGCCAAAGGCAGATGCTTAACCACCTGAGCCACCCAGGTGCCCCTAAAAGATTATTTTAGATCCCAGAGGTTATACCCCTCTTGGTAGTGGCCTGGGAGCCGGAGATGAGGCCTTTCCAGGCCAATGGCAGAGAAAAGGAAAGAGAAGACCCGGGTTCCATGTTCAAAGTATGACGTGTGATATGTCATCTTGGGCAGAAGCCATATTCCTTGACATCAGCTACATGAATTTGATTTAGAAGTCTCCCACCATCTGTACACTACTGGGTATCCAGTGGAAACTTACTTAGCTGTGTGATGTGAACCCAAGGCTTAGTAACTTTTAACTTTTATAGCAGTGATGAGAACAAAGGCAAGAGAAATGTAGACTTATTAACTCACTGATAAACCCTGAGACACACAGATTGCAACATTCCTACAGCTCCCTCAAGGACTTCCTTTAATGTTTTACTACTACAGCTTTGCTCTCGTTAGTGTTGCCTTCCTCTGATAATCATAAACAATTTCCCCAACCAAGATACATGTTAGCAATCATCTTTCAAACATATGGCCCACTGAGTACATCTGAAGGATCTGATGACTGTTTTTACTAGACAGTAGCCAGTAACCTTACATGAATAGCAGCGAGCCCCTCAAGGTCCTAGGAACCTTGCTTCCAAATTCCTTAGAGACTTGTGCCATCCCTAACCCCCACTAACTATAAAGTACGTAACCAGTTATACCTCACAATCCCAGGACAGTTCTTCCCGCCCATGGGTCCTGTTCCTGTGCTGTAATAAAAGCATCTTTTTGCACCAAAAAGAATTTTTTTTTTTTTTAAGATTTATTTATATGAGAGAGAGAGAAAGAGAAAACATGAGCAGGGGTCAGGGGGAGTGGGAGAAGCAGACTCCTGGCTGAGCAGGGAGCCCCACGTGGGGCTTGATCCCAAGACCCTGAGATAATGACGTGAGCTGAAGGCAGACGCTTAACCCAACTGAGCCACCCAGGCGCCCCAGGAATTCTGTCTGAGCCATTTGCTTGCAGCCGCATATCAGCAATATTAAGTGGTGAGGAGTGCTTGGTAAAGTCCTTTCCAGTGAGGCTCACGGGCAGTCTTTTTCTGATGACCTTTTCAGAATACTCCGTCTCCAGGCTCTAAAATGTGACCAGAAGGATCCTTGGAACTTGTTGATGAGGGACTTGAGCAGAAGACCTTAGAGACTTTCAGTAGCCAGTCATACTAGCTTGAGACAACAGGGGATCGGCAGAGGGTTGTATACTGATAGAATTCCAAGAAGTTTGCAGAGTTTTTCCTTGAAGTTCATACCATCTGTCCAGTGAAGTGGGTGCCTCAGTCACTGGAGGTCATGGGGCTCTACCCCAAGTGAGAAATGAATGCCCCTTTAACAGTTTTTTGCTATTATGGGGCTCATCAGCGTTATAGCAGGGGAAAGCTTTAACCCATCTAGAAAACACACAGTAACAAGTACGTACTGATAATGTAGCTGGGGTCCAGGGGTGCAAGAGCACCTGGCTCCAGGGGAAGGGTCCCAAACAGACCAGTTCAGCCACTCACCATGGACAGAATGCAAAGGCCAAGGAAACGAGTGGTGGCGAAACAAGAAAGGGATTTCTTTCGGTGTGGCCAACACTGGGAAGACAGCAGATAGAAAACACTTCCCAGGTTTATGTAAGAAAAATAACAGGAGAGGGGCGCCTGGGTGGCTCAGTGGGTTAAAGCCTCTGCCTTCGGCTCGGGTCATGATCCCACAGTTCTGGGATCAAGCCCTGCGTCGGCCACCCTGCTCAGCAGGGAGCCTGCTTCCTCCTCTCTCTCTGCCTGCCTCTCTGCCTGCTTGTGATCTCTGTCAGTCTGATAAATAAATGAAATTTAAAAAAAAAGAAAAATAGAGGAGAAAGGTTGGTGGGTACGTGCAGTTGGGTAGTGAAGATCAAGTCATTGCTTGAGGGGGTAGTCTTGGTTCCCATCTGGGGATCCTTTGCCCTCAGGGTCATTTGCCTGAGTTATGACATAAGCTAGACTGAAGAACTTAGTCAGTTAGAAAATTTGAGGTCAGTACGAAATTGTCAGAGTCCTCGTTCAATAATCTATACCAGGGGCACCTGGGTGACTCAGTTCAGCATCTGACTCTTGATTTCAGCTCAGGACATGATCTCAGGATCGTGGGATCAAGCTCCATGTCGGGCTCCACACTGGGTGTGGAGCCTGCCTAAGATTCTCTCCCGCTCTACCCTTACCCCTCCCGTCTAACCCCCTAATCTTCCTGCCACACACTCACTCCCCCCTGTTAAAAAAGTAAGAATCTATACCAAGAGGCCATTGAGTGAAGTCCCACTGTAGGTGTTTAAAGGGTTCAGAGAGAGGAGGTCTGAGCCCTGTGGGAATAAAAACAAATTTTTTTCAGGATTAAGGACCTGACAGGTTAGACATTGGCAGTAGATGGTTTTTGCTGTTTTGTAGAAGTCTTCGCAAGAATGTCTACTCATAGTCTGAATCATCTTAAGTGCGCTCTGGAGAGTAAAGGAATGCAAAAACCAAAAAATGGAAATTATTAGGGAGCCAGGAAGAACCAAGTCGCTGTCCTGGGTACTCATACCCCAACTGTCTGTCTAATTTATATCCATTGTTTACTCACCTTAATTTCTCGGACTCAAGAGCAGACACTTCCCATGTTATGACAGAGGCCTGGCCATAGCCATGGGGGGCCGTTTTTGCAGAAGCAGAACAGACTTTTTCTGCATATGCCACAGTGTTCATAGATCCTGTCACAGCCTTTGCATCAACACCAGTGATGATATTGAAATTTCTTTCCAAAGACCCTTTTTCCACAAACCTTCTACAACTTTATTTATTTATTTATTTATTTATTTATTTATTTAAACATTTAGATTTTGTTCTAAATTTTTCCTCTTTAAAGAACCAACCTCGGGACGCCTGGGTGGCTCAGTTGGTTGGACGACTGCCTTCTTCGGCTCAGGTCATGATCCCGGAGTCCCGGGATCGAGTCCCACATCGGGCTCCCAGCTCCATGGGGAGTCTGCCTCTCCCTCTGACCTTCCCCTCGCTCATGTTCTCTCTCACTGTCTGTCTCTCAAATAAATAAATAAAATCTTTAAAAAAAAAAAAAAAAAAAAAGAACCAACCTCACTTTAGGACCAAATTACTTTCTTTTCCTCAACAAGAATGTGTTTTTATTTCTCATATCTTTTCTTACCAAAAACATACATCTTAACTTTCCTTGCATAGAGTTGTTGCCCCTTATTCTTTCCAGTAGTCTTAAATACACTTACTAGAATTAACTCTTAGAAATCTTAAGTTTTTGTGAAAAATAAGTAATAACTAATTATGAACTGTAATTAATACCAGCATTTTTTTTTTTAAGATCTTTACTTATCTGACAGAGATCACAAGTAGGCAGAGAGGCAAGCAGAGAGAGAGGAGGAAGCAGGCTCCCCACCGAGCAGAGTCCGATACGGGACTCGATCCCAGGACCCTGAGATCTGACCTGAGCTGAAGGCAGAGGCTTAACCCACCAAGCCACCCAGGCGCCCCTAATACCAGCATTTTTTTTACAGATTTTTTTCTTTATTCATTTGACAGATACACAGAGACAGAAAACACAAGCAGAGGGAGAGGGAGAAGCAGACTCCCCACTGAGCAGAGAGCCCGATGTGGGGCTCAATCCCAGGACGCCAGGATCATGACCCAAGCCGAAGGCAGATGAGCCACCCAGGCACCCCAATACCAGCATTTTTTATTTGTAAATTTACAAATTTATTCTGTAATTTCTAGAAGCATATACCTTTTTAAGTTTTCTAATACAGCATTAATGCATTCAGTTATCTTTTAGTTTTTTATAATGAGAAGCCACCAGTAGTTAAACCTTGACGTGGGAAACAAAGGCAAAAGAAAAATTGAATTTCCTCACTATTTACAGCCCATTCACAAATTCTTAAAACAGGCGGAGGACCTTCCTCAAGGAACTCAGCTGCCTCAGTGCTAATACTCCTTGCTAAGGGCGAAAGGCAATCTTAGCTTAACACTATCCTGCCCCCCCCCCAACGATCCTATGAATCTACTTTAACATATAAAAATCCCGTTTGAAACTTCTTTCATTTATACCCCAAGACACATGTTGGCAATCATGCCCCACCCATATGACCCACCGATATATATCTGAAGGGTTTTGCCAAAGGTTTTTGTTTTTTTTTTTTTTTTTAAGATTTTTATTTATTTATTTGACAGAGATCACAAGTAGACGGAGAGGCAGGCAGAGAGAGAGAGAGAGAGAGAGAGAAGCAGGCTCCCTGCTGAGCAGACAGCCAGATGCGGGACTCAATCCCAGGACCCTGAGATCATGACCTGAGCCGAAGGCAGAGGCTTAACCCACCGAGCCACCCAGGCGCCCCGTTTTTTTTTTTTGTTTTTTTTTAAGATTTTATTTATTTGACACAGAGAGAGATCACAAGTAGGCAGAGAGGCATGCAGAGAGAGAGGAGGGGAAGCAGGCTCCCCGCCGAGCAGAGAGCCCGATGCGGGGCTTGATCCCAGGACCCTGGGACCATGACCTGAGCCAAAGGCAGAGGCTTAACCCACCGAGCCACCCAGGCGCCCCACCAAAGGTTTTATTAGACAGAAAAAATGACCTTTTCCTAACAATAGCTAGCCCTTTAAAGGTCCTGGAAACCTTGCTTCCAAAATTCCAGAGATCTGCACTATGCCTAATCCCTCCCAACTTGAAAGTATATGATGGGTAGCTCCTCAGGACCCTGGTGTAGCTCTTTCTCCCCTCAGGTCCTGGCGCCGTGCTTTAATAAAACCACCTTTCTGCACCAAAGACACCTCCAGAATTCTTCCTTGGCAATTGGCTTTGAACCTCAACGCCCTTCTTCCATCAAACCTACGTTCGGTATTTAATGCTGTGGTATTTTGTCTTACTTGGAAATGATCTAGACATTTAATGAATTTAATTTAACTCATCATTTAAACTCACTTGGCAAAAACTTTAAGGCTTTAGGTCACGAGAAAGATTTGGGGAAATGATTGAAGTAGATCTAAATATGGCTGAAAAGTTTAAACTTTTATCTTGTTTACATTTATTTAATTTATTTGTTCTTAATAACTATGTTTAGATTACCCATGCGGACTTCATTAAACATTAGCCAAAGTTAGCCATTATCCTAAGCTCTTATTTTTTGTTGTTGTTGGGAGATTTTATAAGACACAATATGAATTCCTTCGGCTAGGTAAACTCATGTAGAGTAAGAGTCTTCTATTTGATGTTATCCCTACAGATATGTCAGTTTTAATCAAACCATCAACCTTCAGCTAGATTTTATATTGAATATTTTCCCAGATCGTGTGAACTGGAAAACCATTTGGCTTAGTTTCTGTCTTTCTGAGAGTTTTAGAATGCCCAGTCCTTAACAGCGCTTGCCTTCAAACCAGCTACACAGAGCTCTTCTACAAATTAATTTTAGCAATACCATCTGGAGGTAGAAAAATATCTCTCATTTACACAATATATATATGGACATACACACAAAAACAGATGCAAAGGACCTCATAATTTCTAATATTTGTGGAAAAGATTTTTAAGATTGTATTTTACCTAGTCTTAAACTTGAGGTTGTGCTAGACTTTGGACCCAGGCGCCCTGTTAGCAGTTTGTATTTTAAAAAGGCCTCCTCTTTGTCTCTCCCCTTAAGTCTCAGGTGATTGTGGGCTTGTGTTTACATTTCAAAAGAATGAGAAGGTGTACAAGTTTAAGGGACAGAAAAAAAAAATGTAATTTACGGCAATAGTTTACAAGTCTTTTTGAGATAAAGGGAACTTTTGGGATTGGTAAAGGATAGGTGAATTTCACACTGCCTTTAAAGCTGATCCCCCCCTCCCCCGCCAAAGATTTGTAAAATCAGGATAATTGTTCTCGGTTCCTCCGGGAATTGTGTTGTAATTTGAACGACATCCTGGGTTGATCAGCATATCCACCTACATTATCTTCAATTTGTTTCTTTTCCTCTGGCTACATAGTTTTAATTTTAAATGTTTCTGGCAGTATATTGAATACCGGCCCCCCTTGGGTGTAAGATGGGTCCCCAAAGAGGGTGCAAAGGATATTACCTTCCCTAAACCCAGAGTCACTCCGAATGAAGATCGCCAAGGAAAGAACCAACAAGCTGCTTGTCTCAGGGAGGTGGAAAGCCAAGCTTTCAGTTATGCAAAGTGAGATCCTGAGAAGGCAAGGATCCCTAAACAATGGGTTGCATTTGGAAAGGAAGGACAAAGTGCAGCTATTTTTTCTGTCTTTCCTGGGCGCTAGAGACGTTGAGAAGAACGGAACATGGTGGGCTTTTTCACCCTTCACTGGCTTCTACCAATTTTTCCAGGACCGTCTCTGCAGGCTCTGGTATCTATCAGACGTTCCCCTTGGCCATTAAAGGGAATAATGTAGCAGTTTATCAGAAAATGCCCTGGTTTTATCACCTCTGGAAGGGGCCCATGTGAGGGCCCTCCTTTCAAGGTAGATATGGTGGGTGTCTGGAAAACCGTTAACTTGGCAGGCTTTTCCTATGGCTGTGTAGTCTAAGTGAAAAAACAACTCAGAATGAGTAGAATGAGTTCCCAAAAGAGAAAAGAGGGGAGCAGTAAGCATGACATCATTGTTTTGCTTGTTTAAAGCATCTCTTCCATTAATCTTCCTTAGCCTTTTGCAGTGAATCTTTCCATGAAACTGTTTTGGAACTTTGAAGATTTTTTGGAAGTTTCTGCTTGCCAGTTAAAACAGTTGGGTTTGGGAACCTGGGCTTTCAGGTGCACTTCTTAGATGATCTTACCTCGTTGGAATATTCCCACCGTGGCTCTTTTAATTCTAGGTTGTTGTTCGTAAAATTCTGCCCCTTCTGTAGATATTCACAGCTCCTGGCACTTTAGTTTTTAGGCACGAAATAAGCAAGAGTGCTGGAAGATGGTATACTTGATTCTTTGGATTTTAAGGATCCCAGTAGCTAAGACTGTTTACATAAAATGAGACAAACAAATGTATACGTTAATACACCAGCATTAACCAAAAGATGTCATTATGGCCTGGCCAAGAGAAGCCATGCGTGCCACCAGGAATGCCTAACATGGATTAAGTCGGCGGACTCCATATGGAGACTGGGGACTGGAAATGAGGAAAGGACTAAACCCACAAACTGAGGGTGGGAACTGGGGATTCCAGCCTGGAATGCTGGCTGAAACAAGGGCTAAGTTAAGAGATTTGGTGTGGGGCGCCTGGGTGGCTCAGTGGGTTAAGCCTCTGCCTTCGGCTCAGGTCATGATCCCGGGGTCCTGGGATCGAGCCCCGTGTCGGGCTCTCTGCTCCGCAGGGAGTCTGCTTCCTCCCCCCTCTCTGCCTGCCTCTCTGCCTACTTGTGATCTCTCTCTCTCTCAAATAAATAAAATCTTTAAAAAAAAAAAAGAGATTTGGTGTGAGGTGGGGCCTGGGAACAAATGGTCAGGAAAGAATTCGTGAGACATTTTGATGCAAAAAAGTTGGGATTATTAAAGCGTGGGGGCAGAAAGAGCTACCCTGGGATTGTGAGGAGCAATTGATTATATGCTTTTAAGTCGGGAGGGGCAGAGATAAAAGAAGCTTCCAGAAGGATTTTCTTTTTTCTCTTCTCTTCTTTTCTTTTTTTCTTTCCTAAGATTTGAGAAAGAAAAATAGAGAGTGGGTGCACCTGTTGTGGAGGCCGAGAAAATTAAGGCCATCCCACCTCAAGTTTAGCGTTAGCACGAGTGCAGCCATCTTAGCTTCGGCAGCCATCTCGGCTCCTGTGACCAGGGTCTGAACTTTACCCTGCTTTAGTTCCAGGAAGAACCGCTATACCCAACCAACCCTGCAACACCCCGGCAATAGCTAATCAGCTTACTGCAGCAAAGTCTGAAATTTCCCCTCTACCACCCCCCCAAGCCTCTTGTAATGACACATAGATACCCCTGCCTTAATTGTACTCGGGGTCCAAGTCCCTACTCCGCTGTGCTGGGTATACTTGGGCTCAAGCTTAAGCTTATTGAATTAAGCCTCGTGTGATTGCATTGGTGTTGGCTCCTTGGTGGTCTCTCAGACACG
This sequence comes from Lontra canadensis, assembly GCF_010015895.1. Taxonomy (NCBI): domain Eukaryota; kingdom Metazoa; phylum Chordata; class Mammalia; order Carnivora; family Mustelidae; genus Lontra; species Lontra canadensis. Next base: position 26,740,658 of record NW_022631004.1, on the reverse strand, counting down.
AAAACTTGGGCATTACATTTGGAGGTCCCACTGAGATCTGAGAGACCCCCAGGACCCCGACCCAGAGGGTCCTGCGCCGGCTGGTCAGTGCATTTGTTTTTATCTATTTGCGCGCATACTTTGGGCGCTCCAATCTGCATTTTTACCTGTAGGAATTCCAACCTGTGTCTGGGTCGACATTGGCTTAAGCGGTGGGCTGGCGGGCCATGGACTGGGGGTCTTAGGAGACGTCCCTTGCCCCTGCCTGGCGGACGAAGTCCTCATCTGTGAGGAGAGCCGGCTGCAGTTGTGGTCGGATTGTCCCTTAACTTCCTTTCAGTTTTATCTTCGCGGGTGCGCCGGATCGTTTGTCTGTGTGAGTGTGTTCTTGTTAATTGTCGTAGTGTATTTGTCTTGCTGTGGACTGAGGACGTAATGGGACAGACGCAGACAACCCCTCTGTCTCTGATGGTTGATCACTTCTAAGACGTCAGGGAAAGAGCTCATAACCTGAGCACAGATGTACGTACGAAAGGGAAAGCTTCAGACTTTTCTGCATGTCTGAATGGCCAGCCTTTGGTGTTGGATGGCCCCGGGAGGGAACTTTTCAACTACCTATTATCTTACAGGTTAAGGCCATCATCTTCAGAGAAAAACCACACGGCCACCCTGACCAAGTGCCTTATATACTGGTCTGGGAAGACACGATTGAGAACCCTCCCTCCTGGCTTAAACCTTTTTTCCCTCCCAAAGCAGGACCTACATCCAAGATTCTAGCCCTGCGGAACCCAACTCCTAAGTCTGACAAGAAAGCGGAGTCCGAACCAAAGACTCCGCTTTACCCAGTCCTTCAGGACACTTCCACGGAGGACCTGATTCTCCCACCACCCTACCAGGGCCCCCCCCTCACTGTCTGCCCCTCCAGCAGAAGCATCAGGGGCCGCCGAGGGAGTGCCCCTCCCCCTCCCAGATGGAGGGGCCCCCACGCATGGGCCGGTGGCAGGGACGTGGATGGACCCATTGGGCAGCCCCAACCCCAAACCTGGGACTGGCCGATTCCACTGTCCTTCCCCTCTGTGCCACAGGACCCCCCCCCCCCGATGAAACGGGGGGGACAGCCGATGTTATATTGGCCATTCTCTACTAGTGATTTATACAACTGGAGAACCCAGTATGCAAAGTTCTCCGATAACCCAAAAGATCTTATTGATCTTTTGGATACTGTTCTTTTCACCCATCAGCCCACCTGGGATGACTTCCAGCAACTCTTACAGGTTCTCTTTACCACTGAGGAAAGAGCGAATCCAGGTTGAAGCCTGGAAGTCCGTCCCAGGTGACGACAGCCAGCCAGCCCAGAACCCCGACCTCATAAATGCAGCTTTCCCCTTGTCTCACCCCGCCTGGGACTACAACTTGGCAGAAGGTAAGGAGAGGCTCCGGGTCTACCGCCAGACTCTAATGGCAGGTCTCAAGGCTGCAGCACGCAAGCCTACCAGTCTGGCCAAGGTATATGATGTAAGACAGGGTAAAGATGAGAGTCCGGCGGCATTCCTAGAATGGATCATAGAGGCGTTCAGACAATACACCCCTATGAATCCAGAGGCCCCAGAAACCAGAGCTGCCATTGTTATGGCTTTTGTTAACCAAGCCGCTCTGGACATTAAAAGGAAGTTGCAGAGGGTAGAAAGACTAGGAGAAAAGAGCCTACAGGATCTGATAGTGGTGGCAGAAAGAGTCTACAATAACAGAGAGAGCCTGGAGGAACAACAGGCTAAGATAAGTGACGGTCAGACCTGGAACGTGGCTAAGATCCTACTTGCCACAACCACGGATGACCCACATGAAAAACAGATGTCTCAAGAAGTTGGCTTCAGGAGCAGGTAAGGAGGATGGCCCCTGTCGAGAACGCCCCAAACTGAATAAAAACCAGTGTCTGTTTTGCTAGGAAGAAGGACACTGGGTAAAGGATTGCCCCAACAAAAGACCAAAGGCCTCTGCTACTATCTTGGAGGTCAAAGATTTAGATGACTAGGGGGGTCGGGGTTCAGCACCCCTCCCCGAGCCCAAGGTAACCGTTAAAGTGGAGGGGCAACTGATTAAATTCCTAGTAGACACCGGGACACAGCACTCTGTCTTGCTACAACCTCAAGGGAAGTTGACAAATAAGACCTCATGGGTACAGGGGGCCACAGGCATTAAACAATATTCATGGACTACCCGAAAAACAGTGGATCTTGGCATGGGCCGGGGATCCCACTCCTTCATGGTCATCCCTGAGTGCCCATACCCCTTGTTAGGCCGGGACCTACTCACCAAGATGGGAGCCCAGATTAGTTTCCACCCTGAAGGGGCAAAGGTGCTGGATAAAGAGGGGCACCCGATCCAGCTGCTTGTCATGACCCTCGAGGATGAATATCGTCTTCACCAGACGCCCCCAGCACCAATGACCGACATTGACCACTGGTTGCAGGAGTTTCCCCAAGCGTGGGCAGAAACGGGGGGAATAGGACTGGCCCAACATCGGCCAGCCATATACATGGAACTGAAGCCAGGAGCAGATCCAGTCAGGGTCCGCCAATACCCCATGCCTCTCACAGCGCAGACGGGGATCACCGCACACATCCAGCGACTGCTAGACTCGGGCACACTGTGGCCTTGTCAGTCGGCATGGAACACTCCCCTGCTGCTGGTGCGAAAGCCACACACTAATGATTATAGACTGGTCCGGGACTTGAGGGACGTTAACCGACGGGTGATGGACATGCACGCTACAGTCCCAAACCCCTACACTCTCCTCTCCACCTTGCCCCCAGACAAGACTTGGTACACAGTGCTAGACCTAAAGGATGCCTTTTTCAGCTTGCCCTTGGCCCCAAAGAGCCAAGACCTCTTCGCTTTTGAATGGGCAGACCCGGAGAAGGGCATCAATGGCCAACTCCTGGACTCGACTACAGCAAGGATTCAAGAATTCACCCACCATCTTCGACGAGGCACTGCACGAAGGCTTAGGTGAACCCGTGCCAAGCACCCTAATAGGACCCTATTACAATATGTAGATGATATCCTGTTGGCAGCAGAGGACCAGGAAACATGCCTACAACACACCAGGGATTTGCTCCAAACGATAGCAACTCTGGGATACCGGGTTTCAGCTAAGAAGGCCCAGATCTGCAGAACGGAGGTGAGCTAACTGGGGTACAAATTAAGAGATGGACAAAGATGGTTAACGGATGCACGGAAGGAGACCGTCATGAGAATCCCACAGCCTGGAAACGTCCGCCAGGTACATGGATTCCTGAAGACGGCTGGGTTCTGCTGATTGTGGATCCCAGGTTTCGCTGACATGGCTAAGCCCCTCTACGAGGCCACAAAACAAAAACAGGACTTTGTATGGACTGAGGCCATGAACAAAGCCTTAAACAAGCCTTGCTTTCAGCCCCAGCACTCGGGCTGCCTGATCTTACTAAGCCCTTCCACCTTTACGTGGATGAAAAGGAAGGGGTGGCGAAGGGAGTCCTAATTCAATACATGGGCCCCTAGAAGAGACCGGTGGCCCGCCTCAAAGAAATTAGATGCCGTGGCCGCTGGATGGCCTCTATGCTTAAAAATCATTGCTGCAGTAGCCACCATGGTCAAGGATGCAGATTAGCTGGCTATGGGGCAGGAACTATACATCACTACCCCACATGCCATTGAAGGGGTGCTCAGACAATCCCCGGACCGATACATCAGCAGTGCCCGCTTGACCCATTACCAGGGCTTGCTTTTGAACCCTACCAGAATTTTGTTCCAGGTACCAACAGCCCTAAACCCAGCGACACTGCTCCCTAACCCTGACTGGGAACCCCTCACTACTGACTGTCAAGAAATCCTGGCTCAGGTGCACGGAGTCAGAGTCGATCTCCAGGACCGACCACTGCCAAATGTGGGTGACACCTGGTAAACAGACAGCAGCAGCTTTGTCCACGAAGGAATCAGGTATGTGGGGGCACCGGTGACCACAGAGACAGAGACTGTCTGGGAGGAACCGTTCACGGCTGGGACATCTGCCCAACGTGCAGAACTGATTGAGCTAATTAACCAAGGCACTAACAATGGGAGCAGGCAAGCGGATAAACATCTATACTGATAGCAGGTACGCCTTTGCCACAGCCCACATCCACAGAGCCATTTATAGAGAAAAAGGGCTCTTAACAGCAGAAGGAAAGACTGTTAAAAACAAAGCAGAAATCCTTGAGCTCCTAAGGGCCCTCTGGCTGCCTAAGGCCCTGGCCATTATCCATTATCCGGGACACCAAAAAGCAGACACGCCAGTGGCCAGGGGAAACAGGCTGGCCAACTTAAAGGCAAAAGAGGCAGCTCTTACGGTGAACCCTGTCTTAGTGACCACACTGCCTGACCCAGGAGCACCGAGCTTGCCAGACAACTACACTGACACAGACTTACAATGAATTAGGCGTCTGCTCATGACACAATGCTTACATGGCTGGCGGAGAGCTGCAGATTCCAGCATAATCCTACCAGAGGAATTGGGATGGCGAGGCCTATCCAAAATGCGTAAGAGTACCCACTTGGGAACAAGAAAAATGGAAGACTTGGTGCAACGTGCAAGGATCACCATCAAAGACTCCCTATCAGAGATCAAACAGATTGTGGCAAGCTACCACGCATGTCAATTAACTAACACCACCACCCATGGATCTAACCCGGGCACCCAGCTCCAGGGGGACTGCCCAGGAGCCTACTGGGAAGTGGACTTCACTGAGGTAGAACCTGGAAAATACGGATACAGGTATTTGCTAGTGTTTATAGATACGTTTTCAGGAAGGACAGTGGCATTTCCCGCCAAACATGAAACAGCACAGACCGTGACCAAGAAGCTGCTGGAAGATACCCTACCAAGGTGTGGTTTTCCTGTTGAGATTGGATGAGACAACGGACCAGGACTGGGACCGGGACTGGGATTCGTCTCTCAGGTAACACAGGGAGTGGCACTAGCACTTGGGGCAGATTGGAAATTACATTGTGCATATAGGCCCCAGAGCTCAGGACAGGTAGAGAGGGTGAACAGAATGTTAAAAGAGACCTTAACTAAATTAGCCCTGGAGACTGGCGGGGACTGGGTGACTCTCCTCCCCTTCGCCCTATATAGGGTACAAAACTCCCCATATAAGATGGGACTTACCCCCTACGAGATCATGTTCGGTATCCCTCCACCTATCATTCCCAATTTAAAACCTGAGGTGCTTACTGAGTTTGATGATCACCGACTCCTTTTCTCCCTCCAAATGTTAGAATGAACCCATGAACAGGTGTGGCCTAAGCTGAGGGCCCTCTACGAGACTGGGCCACCCCCGGGCCCCCATCGACACCAGCCTGGTGACTGGGTGCACGTCTGGAGATACCAACGCCATACACTTCAACCACACTGGAAGGGACCCTACATCGTGATCCTGACCACTCCCACCACTCTCAAGGTCGACGGGGTTACTCCCTGGGTCCACTGCACCCACATCCGGCCAGCTGACCCACACGCTGTTCTCAAGGACTTCGTTCCAGAATGGAAAAGTCAGCCCGAAAAGGACAATCCCCTAAAGCGAAGACTGCGCCGTTCTCACTTACCCCACTAATGTTGCTTATGCTATGTCCCCCTCACGCCAGGGCCAATCCCCACCAACCACTTAACCTAACATGGCAGGTAATAAGTGTTTCTACAGCAGAGGTTGTATATTCCCTCTCGAAAATTGCCCCACTACAGGCTTGGTTCCCTGACCTTACTCTTGACCTAACAAAAATACTTGGGGACACCCATCTCCACGGGTTGAGAAGCCAACTATACAAACGGCATTTTTATGTTTGCCCGGGACACCTTACAGGATACAGGGCAAAACAGTGTGGGGGCCCCACCCACTTTTACTGTGCCAGCTGGAGTTGTGTCTCCACTGGTGAAATTTGGTGGACAGCCCCCTACAAAGATGATTTAATTACTCTTAAAAGAAACCACACATTACAGAGCTCTGAAACCAGTAATCTGATCACCCTAAAATTCACAGAGGCCGGCAAACTAGATACAAGATGGCAGATGGGACTTACTTGGGGCTTAAGACTCTATGACAAAGTAAGGCTCGGTTACCAGGACCCGGGTGCAATATTCACCTTGATACTCTTGGCCCAGAATAACCAGGTTAACCTAGGCCCAAACCCTGTATTAGCACCACCCAAAACTCCGATAACTCCTATTCCCTCTCCACTGCCCTCCCCTGTACCCACCATTCCATCTGTGTCCAAGATATGATCACTCCTGTCCCAACCCCCTTCCCACAAGATCCTCCCTTCCTCAACTCCTCTGAGCAATCCACTTTGGGACCTGATGTTCCAAGCTTACAGGTTCCTCAATGCAACCAAGCCCAGTCTTACCCAATCTTGCTGGCTCTGCTATGACATCCGCCTCCGTTCTATGAGGGAATCGCGATGTTGGGTCAGTACAACACAACCTCCAACCCTAATGCCCGTAGATGGCATCAAAAGACTCAAGGACTCACTTTACAATCAGTGTCAGGTCAGGGACTCTGTATAGGCGCCCTCTCACCCCAATACCAGGCCCTATGTAATGATACAAGATCTATGTCTAGTCCAGATTACCACCTACCTCCTCAAGGCGGTTGGTGGACATGTTCTACAGGCCTAACCCCCTGTTTTCATGGTCAGGTTCTGAGTCAGACAAAGGGTTTCTGTGTGCTAGTTCAGCTACTTCCTAAAATTATCTACCACTGAGATGAGCAGGTACTTCAGTGGTTCGAGGCAGGTACCCACAGACAGGATAAAAGCCCATCTCGGCTATCACCATAGCCACACTGTTGGGAATTGGGTTAGCAGGTGCAGCGACAGCTACTGCTTCACTAGTCGTACAGAATTCCCACTATCACAGTCTCAGAGCAGCAATCGATCTAGACATAGAACGGATAGAAACCTCTATTTCCCACCTCCAAGACTCCCTAACATCTTTGTCTGAGGTTGTCCTTCAAAACAGAAGAGGACAAGATTTAATATTCTTACAACAAGGGGGGTTATGTGCTGCCTTAAACGAGGAATGTTGCTTCTTCACTGACCACTCAGGAATAGTCCGAGAATCTATGGCAAAAGTCAGAGAAGGTCTGGCTAGACGCAAACGGGAACAGCAGCAGGGGTGGTTCGACTCAGGGTTCAGTCATTCCCCATGGTTAGCCACCTTGCTGTCCACCCTAGCCAGGCCCCTCATTATTTTCCTCCTCCTCCTTACCTTTGGGCCCTGCATTATCAATAGATTGCTCACTCTTGTCAAAGACCGAGTCAGTACAGTTCAGCTCATGGTACCCAGACAGCATACCAACCACTGGACCTTGTCGCTGAGACCAGCCTGGACCCATTATTGGGTCCTTCCTTAGGTTTCTCTGAGAGGGGGAAATGTGGAGACCGAGAAAATTAAGGCCATCCCACCTCAACTTTAGCGTTAGCACGAATACAGCCATCTTAGCTTCGGCAGCCGTCTCAGGCCCCTGTCACCAGGGGCTGAACTTCACCCTACTTCAGTTACAGGAAAAACCGCTCTACCCCACCCTGCAACACCCCTGCAACAGCTAATCAGCTTACTGCAGGAAAGTCTGAAATTTCCCCTCTACCCCCGCCAAGCCTCTTGTAATGACACATAAATACCCCTTCCTTAACTAGACTCGGGGTCCAGGTCCTGACTCCGCTGTGTTGGGTATACTTGGGCCCAAGCTTAAGCTTGTCAAATAAACCCTCGTGTGATTGCATCGGTGTTGGCTCCTTGGTGGTCTTTCGGACACGAAAACTTGGGCGTTACAGCGCGCGCGCACACACACACACACACACACACACACACACACACACACGTTGGGGGAGGGGCAGAGGGTGAGGGAGAATCTCAAGCAGCCTTCCCACCGAGCACGGAGCCCAAGGCAGGACTCAGGGCTCATCCCCCAACCCTGAGATCATGACCTGAGCTAAAATCAAAAGTTGAACTGAAATCACACAACAAAAACTTACTATGTACTGTGTGTTGGCTAACTGAACATAATGGGGAAAAAAAAAAAAAGGAGTCGACAACTGAGCCAGCCAGTGCTCCTCCATAAGGATTTTTGTTTGTTAAAGAAGACTTACAGGATCCTAGCTAATGTTGTTTTTGCTTCTATCAAAGCATTAACATTAGGACAGTTCGGCAGGGGGTGGGGGTAGGGGGGTGGGGGGGGGTCACCTGGGTGGCTCAGCCTGCTAATTGTCTGGCTCTGGCTGGGGTCATGATCCTGGGGTCTGGGGTTCGAGTCCCACATTGGGCTCCCTGCTCTGCAGGGAATCTGCTTCTCTCTGTCCTCCTCTCTCTGGTGCACTCTCTCCGATAAAGAGAACACAGCAGGGGGAGTGGGAGAAGGAAAAGCAGGTCTCCCCTACTGAGCAGGGAGCCCGACCCAGGACTCAACCCCAGGATCCCGGGATCGTGACCTGAGCCGAAGACATACACTTAACGACTGAGTCAGGTGCCCCAATAATAAAATCTTTTTTAAAAAGACAGTTGGGAGTTCCTGGAGGAATGTCATACTCTGCTTGTCTCAAATATTTGTCAATGGACTGGCTCTCGGTTAGAGGTTCTTGTCGGTGTACGTGAACTATTAACCCCGGACTGGAAAGCGATGATGTCTGCAGCACTCTCCAAGGGCCCTGGAACCGTGAACTCAGAAGAGCTCTCAAGATGCCACATCTGTTCCTCATTGTCCCGAAATGCCATCAGAAGTATACTTTGGATCCCAACAACTGCTACCAAATCTGTTAAAAAAACAAAATTCGTCCAAGTACATTTGAAGATTAATGTGCCTTCAACAATTCAATAGTTCATATCGAACAGCATCCCATCTAGCAAGTAAAGGAGAGCTGTGCTGAGCTAAACAAAAGAAAGGCTTTTAAAGGCAGAGGGAGAGCATTAAAAAAGAAGAGAAGAATTTGTTAGGAAGGAATGCGCGGTTTAGGCAGGGTTGCCCTCCCAAGGGAAACAGGAGGGAAGTATTGGCCAGGAAATGGCGCCAGTAAACCATAAACATGGTGAAGTTTATATTCCTGGGAGGGGCGTGGTTTGAGGCCGCAGTTGGGGTAGGTATTAAACCTGGGTTTACTGACCTGGGGCCTTAACCCAAGCAATGCTATTTTGGGCCCGTGGTTTTCTTTTTAACAGCAACCATAAACACCTCCTGAAACTAAGAACCGCAACCCCTCATACCATCTAGTATCCAATCTGTATTCCTACTTCCTTGGCTTTACCAAACGTGTCCTTTTTCACCATTAGTTTGAATCTGGATCTACAAGGGCTGACCTTTTGCATTTGGTTGTGTCTTTTCTTACCATTTGTTGTTTGCAGGCGTTTGAGCGTTTGAGTTTGCCAAGTTCTTCTTTTGTGGGTTGCCTTTTTCTCTCTCTGAGCTCGCTCATCCTTGGATGGTGGCTTTGTATTTGCTTCCACCCCTGCCACAGGGCATTGGGTTAAGAACGAGCTTTCTTCTTGGCAGTGGAGAGCCCTGTGGATGTGGGGATGCTGCTGGCCCGGTTGCCTGGTGGTTAGCTTGGCCCAGGAGCCCCTCACAAGACAACGTCTTTTGTCCTTCACCTTCCAGAGTAAACCATACTCCTAGAAGAAGTGGTCAAATGTAGTTTTATTCTGTATGAATGCATAAATGGGAAGCTCTTCCTCCATCCCAGGTGTTGTGTGATTAGGTGGCTTCAATCTCCTTTTCTAGGGCCCTTTTCTTCTCTTTCAGCAACAGGGACTGAGATCCCCGCGGCTCTGCTGGTGTTCAGATTTGCAGCCCAGCTGGCTTTGCGGCTTCAGCCACCCTCACTTCCCGGTGTTTGCCAGAGACATCAGCCGTGTTTTCGATCTTTTTCATACAGTGCAGTGAACAAGGCCCTTTTGTGCTCCTTTGCCTCTGAGAGATTTGTCTTAAAAAGCCTGAGCAGAAGATACTCAGTGATCACTGACCATCTTGACTTTTGTTCTCGTAAAGTGTGAGTCCATTTAGGAGACAACTACTAGGGGTTCTGGAGAAGAGAGGGAGTCATATTTGGGGGGGAAAGAATAGAGGAAATGTAGGGAAATACAAAGAGAGGGGTCTGTGGGTCCTAGCATTGCTGAGGGTTCACACCGCAGGTCACTGGGAAGCCTTCAGAGGAGTGGTTTGCATGTTTCACCTGGGAGACTGGATGCAGGGCCCCAGGGTTTCAGTCCCAGGGTAGAGTCACACAGCCCATCCGTGGCACAGACACGGAGAGCCACCCAGAATCTATAGGACCTCTGTGGTCTTAGACAGGGTCTTAGAGGCAGCCACTTCCAATGGGGTCCGTATAAAAACCACCACAGTGAAAGCTCTCGTGTAACTGTAGTTCTTAAACACAGACAAGACAGAGCAGCCCAAGGGAAGAGCATCTCAGGCAGAAGGAATAGCCATTGCAAAGCTCTTGCATCAAGAAAGAACTTGTCCTGGAGAAACAGGTTGGTGTGGCTGGGAGGTAATGGACAGGAAGGAGGGTGGTGGCCTGGAAGCTAGAGCCTTAACTATGGGGACGCAATTCAAGCACCCAGGGCACGAGGCTTATGAAGGTAGGCTCTCTCCCATGTCTGGTCGTGCCTGGGCTTGTCTCACCCTAGTCCAGGCCCCAGTGCAGAAAGCCAGAATACTTAGAGCCTGGCAGTAAGTTACTGGAATGCACTGGGGTGCCTCTAAAGGATTTCATGTAGGGGTGCGGATGATATGATTTGACTGACATGTTAAAAGACTGCTGTCGTAACTTGTTACGGGAGATCTTTAAAACAAGCCTGAGGCCCATGGTACCATTTTTTCCTCCCTCATGATGCCTGAGGAATAGAAAATTTAAAAAGACAAAACCTCCCAGACTGTTGATGGATCGTGGCTAAATAATCCCTACGCACGCTTGGCTGGAGACCGCAGTGAAGACGCGCTCCCCCTCAGTGAGTGAGCGAATAGTGTTAGCTCTGCACCTCAGCATTATTCTCCCACACGGAGTCTCAACGTTGCCAGCAACAGAGTAGGTAGAATTGGCCCTACATGTTTCTTACCACAAAAATGCTTAGAAGTACTCAGTAAATAAGTACAAATTTAACTGTATATCTGGTTATAGGAATGGGTAAATAAAAAATATTTAGATATTGTTGGAAAACAGGATTCTGGGGCACCTGGGTGGCTCAGTCATTAAGCGTCTGCCTTCGGCTCAGGTCATGATCTCAGGGTCCTGGGATCGAGCCTTGCATCGGGCTCCCTGCTTGGCGGGAAGCCTGCTTCTCCCTCTCTCTGCAGCTCCCCCTGCTTGTGTTCCCTCTCTTGCTGTGTCTCTCTCTGTCAAAAAAAAAAAACAACAACAAACCAGGATTCTCACTATAAAAGAAAGTGCATATAAAGAAGGGATGGGAGGAAAAGGGCGAGAATTTGTTGGTTTGCTGGTGCTGGCCTGGAATTAAGAAATCCGTATAGACCCATTTTGACAAAAGCAAGAATCTCTTAGCTCTGTCCATTGTAAGGACCTTGTATTAGTCATTGTTCTCCAGAAAAACAGAATCAGTAGGAGATACCTATCTCTCTCTCCCTAGATTTATTGTAAAGTACTGGCTCACATAATGTCCCAAGATTGCCATGTGTAAGCCAGAGATGCTGGAAGACGTGAGGGTCAGAGAGCCAGTGATGTAGTTGTCAGTCTGGATCTGAAAGCCTGAGAACAGGAGCACTGAGGTCAAGAAAAGATTGATGTGCCAGGAGTCCGCAAGCTGAGAGCAAATTCCACTTTTTTGTTCTATTCCACTTTTCTTTTCTTTTTTTTTTTTTAAGATTTTATTTATTCGTTTGACAGAGATCACAAGGAGGCAGAGAGGCAGGCAGAGAGAGAAGAAGGCAAGTAGGTTCCCTGCTGAGCAGAGAGCCCAATGTGGGGCTCGATCCCAGGACCGTGGGACCATGACCCGAGCCAACAGCAGCAGCTTTAACCCGCTGAGCCACCCAGGCACCCCTATATTCCACTTCTCAACAACAAAAGTTCTATTCCACTTTTGTTCTGTGCAGATTCTCAGTGGATTGGATGATACCCATCCACATTGGAAAGGGCAACCTACTTAACTTAGTCCACTGATTCAAATATTCACTTAATGAAGCGTTAAGAAACACTTTCGCAGACACAGCCAGAAATAATGTGTAATCAGATATCGGGGGATCCTGTGACCCAGTCAAGTTGATACATAAAATTAATCATCAGGGGCCTAGGCACAGTGGGATCCCAGGAGCAATGAGCACATGGAAATTCTGATCTTAATATCATTTCCCAGTGAAAGGAATGAGGGTTCCTTGGATAAATGAGTCTGAGGTCAGGGTCAGGGAAAATTTAAGGTGAACCTAGAATGTCTTGCTAGTCAGGAAGTGTTCAAAAACCAGTGGAAACGTGTCAAAAGGACACAGGAGGCAGCTTGAAGGAATGCAAGAATCAGAGAAAATGAATAATGCAAGAAATCGTTTTTAACACACCATATATTTTTTAAAGATTTTATTTATTTATTTGTCAGAGGGAGAGAGAACACAAGGGGAGAGGCAGGCAGAGGGAGAAGCAGGCTCCCTGCTGAGCAAGGAACCCGATGAGGGACTTAGTCCCAGGACCCCAGGAACATGACCGAGCCAAAGGCAGTCACTGAACTGACTGAGCCACCCAGGCATCCCTAACATACCATATTTAAAGATTAATGAGTTTATTTTTATACTAACTTCAAAGATGATAATGACTGAGTTGGAGTGGGGAGGTGCTGGGGGAGGGAGAAAGGAAAGCTCTCCTTAGAGAAGAACTAATAAACATCAAAAGAATAATAGAATTAAAACAATTACCATTTGGGGACGCTTGGGTGGCTCAGTGGGTTAAAGCCTCTGCCTTCTGCTCAGGTCCTGATCGCAAGGTCTGGGGATTGAGCCCCACATCAGGCTCTCTGCTTGGCAGGGAGCCTGCTTCCTCCTCTCTGCCTGCCTCCGTGCCTACTTGTGATCTCTGTCAAATAAATAAATAAAATCTTAAAAAAAAAACAAACCAATTACCATTTTGCAACCATCACACCAAAACTAATTCAGGCAATAATAGCTAATTTAGACACTATTGAGCAAAATAGGACATTCACACAGTCTGAAAGTACCACTCCTTAGCTTATTAGTAACGAATGAGGGAAAGTGTCTTTTTATTTTTTAAAGATTTTATTTAGTTGACAGAGATCACAAGCAGGCAGAGAGAGAGGAGGAAGCAGGCTCCCTGCTGAGCAGAGAGCCCGATGCGGGGCTCCATCCCAGGACCCTGAGATCATGACCTGAGCCGAAGTCAGAGGCTTAACCCACTGAGCCACCCAGGTGCCCCGGAAAGTGTCTTTTTAATGGATAAACCAGGTAGATACCAATCAAATAATCAAACTTAGCATTACTACAAATGTAGAAAAAGGGATCATGTTCCTCCTGATAAGATGGATAGAGAAAGACACAATATTAGCTATGTACAATTCTTGACCAAAAAAAAAGCTTACTCTGAAACTAAAAGTAAAATATGCAGACAAATCCAAATTCAGAGTTACTCTGCAAAACAAGTGGTCTAGACTTTTAAAATGTCAATGTCATGAAAGACAACAGGCAGGTACACTATCTTAGATTAAAAGACACGAAAGACATAAGACATGTAAATGACGTGTGTGATTCACAGCTTATGACTATAAAAGTAAAAATATACTAAATAATTTAAAAGCATAAGAAGGAATCAAAACAAAAGTAATACATTGTGAAAATGACTAGGCAGATTTTTAAAAAAGGAAATCAAATTTCTAAAAAAAGTATATGTTTGTTTATTCACCAAATCTCAGTGCATGTGTTAAAAGAGCACATCGGATATACCTTAGAATAAGTGAGCTGTATAAGGAACTGAGAAAATTACCCAAATGCAGAATTGAATGAGGAAAAGATGAGGGAAATCCTAGGTTTCCAGTGTTCTCTAGACTTTCTGCTAGGTGGTCTAGAGACCACAGTGAAAAGGTCTATCATGTATCTAAGTCAATGTCCAGAAGGAGAGTTTACAGATGGAAGAGCAACAACGTTCAAAGAGAAATCAGTGAGTGTTGGGCTCCTGGGTGGCTCAGTGGGTTAAGCCCTGCCTTCAGCTCAGGTCATGATCTCACGGTCCTGGGATCCAGGTCTGCATCAGGCTCTCTGCTCAGCAAGGAGCCTGCTCCCCGTCTCTGCCCCCCCACCTGCCTCTCTTCCTACTCGTGATCTCTCTCTCTCTCTGTCATATAAATAAATAAAATCTTAAAAAAAAAAATCAGTGTTTTCCAGAACTGATGAGAGAGAGGAATTCAGGAAATGGATTCCAGATTAAGTAAAAAATAGTTCATACCTAGATCTAGATCCTGTAGACATCACAGAGTTGGTACAAGTATTATGAACAATACAATATATTAAAAGTTGTGGGGTACCAGCACAGGAGTGCTTAGCCTTAAATGCATATACCAGAAACAAAGGAAAAATGGAAAATCAGTGGTCTGAGCTTCCATCTCAAGAATCTAGACAAAAATAACAAATCAAGGGGCGCCTGGGTGGCTGAGTGGGTTAAACCTCTGCCTTCTGCTCAGGGCATGATCTCAGGGTCCTGGGATAGAACCCTGCATGGGGTTCTCTGCTCGGTGGGGAGCCTGCTTTTCCCCCTTTCTCTCTGCCTGCCTCTCTGCCTACTTGTGATCTCTGTCAAATAAATAAAATCTTTAAAAAAAAAATTAAAAATCTAGAGGGAGAAAATAAACATAGCAGGTATTAATGAAATAGAAAACAAATGTATGGCAAAGAAATTTATCAAACCCCAAATCTAGTTCTTTGACGAGATGAATAATATTGAGAAATCTTTAGCAAGACTGATGAAGAAAAGAAGACAACATGTTACTGAATCCAGATTTGGCTGCCTGTCACTTGAAAGGCCATTACTTGAGAGATGAATTGTTTTTGTTTTTTTGTTTTAAAGATTTTATTTATTTGACAGAGAGAGCACAAGTAGGCAGAGGGAGAGGGAGAAGCAGGTTCTCTGAGCAAGGAGCCCGATGTGGGGCTTGATGTGGGGCTGGATCCCAGGACTCTGGGATCAGGACCTGAGCTAAAGGCAGACACTTAACTGGCTCAACCACCCAGGTACCTTGATGAGTTTTTGTTGTTTTTTTTTTAAAGACTTTTATTTATTTATTTGACAGATTACAAGTAGGCAGAGAGGCAGGCAGAGAGAGAGGAAGAAGCAGGCTCCCCACTGAGCAGAGAGCCCGATGCCGGCCTCGATCCCAGTACCCTGGGATCATGACCTGAGCTGAAGGCAGAGGCTTTAATCCACTGAGCCACCCCGGCGCCCCCTTGATGAGTTTTTGATTGGAAAAAAATTTGAGCTTTATTCAGAAGGCCAGCAGCCCAAGGGAGAAGATAGACTCTTGATCAAAAGCCAACTCTGAGGTTTCTGCCTGGCTCATGGCTCATTTTTTTTGAAGGGGTTTTGGGTAGTTAATCAGCAAAGGGAGTGCAGTGGCCTGCAGCATTTCTTCATTTCGAGCAGACTCGCTGATGTCCGCTACAAATGTTATCTCAGTGCTTCGAGGTTGTGCAGTGAAGGGGTCTGGTTCTTGGTTCATGATGTGCAGGAATACTCTGTTTTTTCTGCAGAGGAGGGCGAGGTCTACAGATGCACAAAGCCAGGTCAGTAAAATCATTTGTGTGACCTAAAAAAAAGAAAAAATATGTTGCTAAGAAATTGTGGGGCTAGTCAGAAAGCCGAGACCTTTTCAGACTTCCTGGTCCCTGTGGCCTGGGAAAATTTGGTCCTTCATTCCTCAAGGCTAGTGGTCTGCAGATCTCAAAGAAAGTAAATTAGTTCTGTTACCTATCAAGGGCCTTATGTCAGCAAGTAAGGAATGTGCTAGCTTAAAGCAAGTCAACCTTTAAGACTGGTAGGAGTGCTGTTAAAGAGCATCATTACAGATCATACAGTTATGCCACAGATGTGAGGAGTAACTACACTTTTAAAACACAGCTTACCAGACTGACAGAACAAGAGAGAGAAAAGCTGAACAGTTTGATAGCTAGAGACGGAATCCATTGTTAAAAAGCTCACAAAGAAAACTCCAGGCCAAAACAGTTTCATGTTCCCCCAGGCATTTAAAGAAGAAATAATAGTTTTGCACAAACTCTTATTGAGCAATAGAAACTTAGGGAATACTTGCCAACTCATTTATGAGGTCAACACCTTCTAGTCACACAAGTCTGACAAAGTATATTACAAAAAACAGAAGTAATGCATCAACATTAAGGGCAGTTTATTCCAAGAATACAAGGGAAGTTTAATAGTTGAAAATCAGGGATCCCTGGGTGGTTCAGTTGGTTGAGCATCTGCCTTCAGCTCAGGTCATGATCTCAGGGTCCTGGGATGGAGCCCTACATCGGGCTCTCTGCTCAGCAGGGAGCCTGCTTTCCCCCCTCTTTGCCTGTTTCTTTGCCTATTTGTGATCTCTATCTGTCAAATAAAATCTTTAAAAAAAGAAATCAATCAGTTCATCACATGAAAGGAAGAAACAAGAAGGAAAAAGCAATTATCTTGACAAATTAGGAAAGGCACTTGATAAAACTCAGTACCTATTCATGATTAAAGCGGGGGGGACTATTTAGCAAGGCAAGAATAGAGGATAGTTTTTTTAAAGACTCTATCTATTTGACAGACAGAGATCACAAGTAGGCAGAGAGGCAGGCAGAGAGAGAGGAGGAAGCAGGCTCCCTGCCGAGTAGAGAGACTGATGAGGGGCTCGATCCCAGAACCCTAGGACCATGAACCAAGCCGAAGGCAGAGGCTTCAACCCACTGAGCCACCCAGGCGCCCCAAATAGAGGACAATTTTTAAAAATCAGATAATTGGGGCGCCTGGATGGCTCAGTGGGTTGAAGCCTCTGCCTTCGGCTCAGGTCATGATCCCAGGGTCCTGGGATCCAGCTCCGCATGGGGCGCTCTGCTCTTCGGGGATCCTGCTCCCTCCTCTCTCTCTGCCTGCCTCTCTGCCTACTTGTGATCTCTGTCAAATGAATAAATAATATCTTTAAAAATATAAAGGGGCGCCTGGGTGGCTCGGTGGATTATAAGCCTCTGCCTTCGGCTCAGGTCATGATTTTAGGGTCCTGGGATCGAGCCCCGCGTCGGGCTCTCGGCTCAGCAGGGAGCCTGCTTCCCTTCCTCCCTCTCTCTGCCTGCCACTCTGCCTCCTTGTGATCTCTGTCAAATAAATAAAATCTTTTAAAAAAATTAAAAAATTAAAAAATAAAATAAAAATCTGATAATTGTCAACTATAGACCTACCAAGAATATCATATGTAGTGGTGAAATATTGAAAGCTCTCCTGTGGGTATTATATTTATTCAACATAGCACTGGAAGTTCTAGCCAGTTTATTAGGGCAAGGAAAAGAAAAGGTATAAGGACTGGAAAAAAATGAAATAAAGCTGTCTTTATTCACAGGTGATACACAATTTTGTATATAGCAAATCCAAAGAATCTATAGATAAACTACCTGAAAGAAAGGTTAATTTTAGCGGACACAAGCTCAGTATTTGAAAAGTCGATTATATTTTTATGTATTAGCAACAAACATAAAATAAAAAAATTTGAAGATATTATCTACAATAGCCCCTGAAATACCAAATTTCTGGGAAAGAAATCTAATAAAAAATCTAAAAAAACCTTTTTTAAAAAATCTAATCAAATAAATTGAATACCACTTCACCAGAGTTTCTCAGCCTTGGCACAGTTGACACTTTGGAATGGATAAGTATTTGTTTTGGAGGTAAATTAGTCAGCTTGGGCTGCTATTTTAAAAAAGGCGCAAAATTATTTCTAATTAAGAACCACTGTTTTACACTGAAAACTATAGAGAAAAAATTTAAAGCCCTTAAGTAAATGAAAAAATATGCACGTTCTTTGATTAGAAGATTTAATAGTGTAAAAGTGCCTGTCCATTCTTCTAAATTCAGTGAAAACTCAATCAAAATCTCAACAGGGTGTGTGTGTGTGTGTGTGTGTGTGTGTGTGTACATATGTGTATGCATGTGAAAATTAAAAACCAAATGATACAGAAATGCAAAGTTTCAAGAGTAACCAAGGTAATCTTGAAGATGAATAAACTTGGAGGATACATGTTTCTATGTGCCCGTTGCAACTCCATTTTTTAAAACTACTAAAAGAACAGTTATTGAATGAGTAACTTTTTTTTTTTTAACAATTTTGTAATCTCTACACACCCAATGTGGGACTTGAACTCACAGCACCGAGATCAAGAGTGACAAGTCATTGCGTCAGCCTGGTGCCCTGAATGAATAAGTTTTAAGCCATTAGGAAAAAATAAAAACAGAAGCACAGAAATCCTGGTTAATAGAAAGTACAGGGATACCAGGGTGGCTCAGTCAGTTAAGTGTCTGCCTTTGTTTGGCTCAGGTCATGATCCCAGCGTTCTGGGATCAGGGAGTCTGCTTCTCCCTCTGCCTGCCATTCCCCTGCTTGTGCTCGCTCGCTCTCTCTCTCTGACAAACAAACAAATAAATAATAAAATCTTTTTAAAAAGGTACAAAATTAGATGGTAAAACAAAGACATAGTAATCATAGATGTAAATGAATTGAACCTGCCAGATAAAAGAAACTGTCTGATTTTTTACAATAATAAAAGCTACTTCTGAACTGTTTGCAAGAGATAGACTTAAAAAATGACACACAAATTTTTATATTAAAAGATAGAGAAGTGGTGCATCTATTTTAATACCAAACAAAATAGACTTTAGGGCAAAAACCTATTCGGGTTAAAGATGGTCATAGTTAAATAATAAGAACAATTTACCAGGAAGATCTACCTTTTCTACATTTTTATGTACCCAATAATACAGTTTCAGAGCATGTAAATTAAAGCTGAAATTAAAAAGAAAAATTGCGGGACGCCTGGGTGTTTCGGTTGGTTGAGCGGCTGCCTTCGGCTCGGGTCATGATCCCGGCGTCCTGGGATCGAGTCCCACATCAGGCTCCTTGCTTGGCGGGGAGCCTGCTTTTCCCTCTGCCTCTGTCTGCCTGTGCTCGCTCGTTCGCTCTCCCTCTGTCTCTGACAAATAAATAAAATCTTTAAAAAAAAAAAAGAAAAATTGCCAAATTACAACTATGGTGGTAAATTTTCACACATGTATTCTAACAGAGTGAGATCAACTCAGATATCAAGTAGACCAAAAATTAAGAGGCTCTGTAAGATTTGAAGCACACAGCATGTTTGATCCAGTGGCAATATCTTCAACTCTGTATACAATGATCAGAAACTATGCATTTTAGGGGCGCCTGCTTGACTCAGTCCATTGAGCAGCTGCCTTCAGCTCAGGTCATGATCCCACGGTCCTGGGATCCCAGCCCTGTGTCTGGCTCCTGCTCAGCGGGGAGCCGGCTTCCTTTCCCTCTGCCCTTCCTCCTTGCTCATAGTCTCTCTCTCAAATAAATAAATAAAATTTTAAAAAAAGAAACTTCATTTTTTAAAAAGTTTCATTTATTTAAGTAATCTCTACACCCAGTGGTAGGGCTTGAACTCATGACCTTGAGATCAAGAGTCCTGCACGCCTCTGACAGAGCCAGCCAGGAACTCTGAGGCAATTCCTTTTTTATGTATACACAGAATATTTACAAAAGCTGGTTGACTACTAGGACACAAAACAAGTCACAAAAAAGACCAAAAGATCAGAATCATATTCATATTCTCTGATCACAATACAATTAAGTTAGATATGTACAGAAATGGGTTAATTCTTTTGTTAGTGGGAATATTTTTATTTTATGTGCAATGGGGTGGCATTAAGGTAGGTGTCTTGGATGATGAACTCAAGGAAGTTCACTTAATCCAACGTAATGAAGCCTCTGTCTTCTGCGTACTGACAGAAATACTGGCGGCACATACTGAGGCCATAACTCTGAATCAGACCATGCTAGTTTGAGCAGACACAGCAAAAAAACAAGAAGCCGGGCGCCTGGGTGGCTCAGTGGGTTAAGCCTCTGCCTTCGGCTCGGGTGATGATCTCAGGGTCCTGGGATCGAATCCCACATCGGGTTCTCTGCTTGGCAGGGAGCCTGCTTCCTCCTCTCTTTCTCTGCCTGCCTCTCTGCCTACTTGTGATTTCTCTCTGTCAAATAAATAAATAAAATCTTAAATAAATAAATAAAACCTAAAATGCTCTGTCTGCTGCAACAAGGCAAAAGAAATGGGTTAATTTAAAGAAGACATTTGGCCATTATGAAATATTCCTGAATAACCCGTCTCAGAGAATAAATTGTATTAGAAAATAGAAAATGAGGGCACCTGGGTGGCGCAGTCATTAAGCCTCTGCCTTTGGCTCGGGTCATGATCCCAGGGTCCTAAGATTGCACCCCGCATCGGGTTCCCTGCTCCGCACAGCCTGCTTCTCCCTCTCCCACTTCCCCTGCTTGTGTTCCTGCTCTCGCGGTCTCTCTTTCTCTCAAATAAATAAATAAAATCTTAAAAAAATAAAAAAGAAAGTAGAAAATGGGTAGCCACATCGGCCTCCCTCACTGACCCTGAACCTGCCAGAAATGCTCCCACATCAGTGTCTTTGTCCATGCTCTCCTCTCGGCATACTAAGATGCATGTAATGGGGCTAAAGAGATACTTAGGGGACAATTTGTATTTGTATGTGCTAGTACTGAAAAATGAAGAGAAAAAGACTGAAAATCAATGAGCCACTAAAAAGCGAACCTACTAGCAAAATATCTTCTAAAAAATTTCCTGCATTACCAACTTTGCTTTATCGTCATTTTTCAAGAGTGATTGAATATCAGAAAATCTAATATCATTTGCCACCAAGCCACCAGATACGGTCGGGTACGTTGTCCCAGAGCTGCCCACGGTCCAAGTACCCAGTAAGACTAGGAGGCCCAACCAGAAGTCACGGGCGGGCCTTTATTTACGTAGTGTAAGCAGGAGGCGACAGGAAAGGATGTTGGCTTCCCCGGAGCCCTGTTTTCCTCCACGGAACAGCAGCGAGTGAAGGTTAGCTGAATCAGTGAAGTGGGGAAGGCAATCGCCTCACGGCTCAGGGAGCAACCAACAAAAAGCCCTCACTGTTTGTTGGAGCTGGAAACCGGCGGGAGGGTAGGGGGAAGGGCCAGAGGCAGAGGCATCTGCCAGTGTCTGAGCTGACCCCGCTGCTCCCCCAGCGAAAACTCCTGGGCGAGGAATGTAGGTACTGCCGGTATATGTGAGAGCCTGGCTGGGCTAGGCCTCGGGAGCTGAGTCCTCAATGGTGGCTGCCTCCAGGTGGCAATGTACAGGCTGGGCGTCAAAGTCTCTTAGGAAGGCAGCTTCCCCTCTCCCACCCGCACCCCCTGAGGGCTGCCAGGCAAAGCCTTCACACTTGCCAGCCGTCAGGCCTGAAGCATCACACATAGGCTTTGGCCTGGAGCCAGACTTCTCATAGGGTATAGCCTCTGTGTGGGCTGAAGGGGGCTGAAATTCAGTTCCAGCTTTGCTGCCAAGCTGTGGGCCCTGGCATGGGGCTGTGTCTACCTGAAGGAAGACACGCAAAGCTACCATATGGGCTCCTGATAGGCCTACCCACATGAACAGATTAAAGTAGATCTCACCACATTTTCAATAGCCACAGAAGAGGCATGTGATAAAATTTCACACTCATCTATGATTTAATAAAGTGAATAAACTAGAGATTAGCAGGAAATTTCCTTAACCTAGTGAAGTGTCTGTGTCCAGATGTCCTCTTCTAAGGGCACCAGCATATTCAATTAGGGCCGACCCTACAGATTTTAACTGAAGCACATCTTTAAAAGCCATAGCTCCATGGGGCACCTGGGTGGCTCAGGCGGTTAGGCGTCTGCCCTCCGCTTGGGTCATGATCCCGGGGTCCTAGGATCGAGTCCCACATTGCATCGGGCTCCCTGCTCAGCGGGAAGCCTGCTTCTCCCTCTCCCACTCTCCCTGCTTGTGTTCCCTCTCGCTGTGTCTCTCTCTCTGTCAAATAAAATCTTAAAAAAGAAAAAAAGCCCCAGCTCCAAATGCAGTCACATACTGAGGTTTCAAGGGCTAGGACTTCGACATGGAATTTGGAGGGACACAACAGGATTAGAAGGTGGGTGTCAGAAGAGGCCAGTTTGCAGAGGTACATGGGACACAGTCCCTGCAGGTTCCCAAGGGCTTGGGGTCAGGTGGGAAGGAAAGGGAGGATAAGAGATGACTGGCCTTGAATAAGAGGGTAGCTGCTGCTCCACTTGCTGAGACGTGGAAACCAGGGGAGGAATAAACTTGAGGCTTGGTCCTAGACAGAGCCCTGAGGCATTCTAGCTTCCAGAGACTAGGAGAAGTGGAGCCCAGAAGAGTAACAGGAGGGAGGAAGCCAGAAACCTGTACTGTCTTGAAAACCGAAAGAGAACCAGCAAGTTCTATTGATTCTGCCCTTTCATGTCTTTCTTATTGAGGCAGAGAGAGAAGCAGACTTCCCGCTGAGCAGGGGGCCCGATGTCGAGCTCCATTCCCGGACTCTGGGATCACGACCTGAGCAGAAGGCAGACGCCTAACCGCCTGAGCCACCCAGAGTGCCCCTACCCTTTGCCTTCTGGTGAACTCCTGACTTCTACTCCAACTTGACCTCTACCCCGATTCCACCAGCAGAGGGAGCCTTCGACTTCAGGTGTGGGCCCAAGGGGATGCATTTTCAACGGATAGGATGCAAACAATAAAACCCGGTCTGTTTTTATTATCACCATGTGCTGGCAGTTCTAGTGGGTAATAAATACTTTTCTGAAAAAATAATTTATTGGTCTCAGTTCGGAATAATGACTGTGGTTATGTAAGCTTCAAAGGGAACATATTTATTATTATCTTCAGTAAAACTTATACTTGGAAGCTAATTCAGGGAGTTCACAGTGATATAGTGAGCTGCTACATATTTGTTTTGAAAGTAAGTTCTTAGGGTGTCTGGGTGGCCCAGTCAGGTGAGCGACTGACTCTTCCACTCAGGTCATGATCTCAGGGTCCTGAGAGTGACCTCAGTGCTCAGCAAGGATTCTCTCTCTCCCTCTCCCTCAGCCCCAGCCTCCTACACCCCTCCCCCGCCCCCGCCTCTGCCCCCCGCCCAGGCCCCTATGGCCACACAGACACAAGCACTCGCTACAATAAATCTTTTTTTAAAAAAGTAAGTTTTTAATAGCTTAGAATCTTTAAAACTCATTTTAGGTACAGTTCATGTCTTCAATCATTATGATAATACAAATTCCTGTGTTTAAACAGTAGATTCAAAATCAACCAGGATAGCATAGCAATTGTAAATACAAAAGAAAGAGCATGAGTTACGGTAATTATGTCATTTTAATTATGACCACTTGGAGTTTTACTTGTGTCTAGAATTTAAAACACTGAAAGAATACAAAGTGTTTGGTGTATTTTTGTTTGGTAATTGCAAATTTTAGTTCATGCATGATATATTTTACCAGATTTGAATATCCTTAAATTGAAGTTTATCCTTTTTTAAATGGGAATTGTTGCTAAGCTAACGAACGAATCAAGACAATAATGATTATTACCGATTAGTATGTGAGTGTTAACAAAAATAATTTTGTTGTCTAGGGGAGGAAGATACTTATAAATGAGCCACTCCCCAGGTATCCAATATGCTGATTATGAAATCAAAATGCTCAATATTTCATCTTTGAATATACATATATAAGGACAAAGTTTAGTACCTCTTGGGGTGCAGAAAGCAGTTTGTGAACTGGGTAAGGAAAAAAATAATCCATTTTTTCTGGCCAGAACAGAGGGACAATGAGGAACATACTAGATGAAATATGGCGGTCTTCACAGTCAGCTGATGGCTCTGTCTGTATTTTCACAGAAATGGCTCACATGCAGAGTTTCATTTTGCTGAGTTTCTTTGAATATTTTCTTTTTCCAAAGTCGTAGAAAGGAGTGACTTCCTAATTATTCTTCCTTGAGCCCATAAAGGGGTATTAGGGAGTGAATGGGTGGAGCTGGGCTCCAGGCCTCCCAGCCCAGCTTGAGCCCAGACAGTTCACACCCACATCTTAGAGTCCAGACGTTATGCGCTGAATTGTGTTCACTCAAAATTCCCGTGTTGAAGGCCTAACCAGCATGTTACTGTATTTGGATGCAGGGCCTTTAAAGTGGTGAGTAAATGAAAATGAGTCTCTTGGGGGAGGCCCTAATCTGGTGTGGCTTATGTCCTTCTAAGATGACATCTGGACGTACAAAGAGACACCGGGGGCCTATGTGCACAGATGGACAACCAGGTGAAGAAGCCAGAGACCAGCCACATTGCAAGCCAAAGAGAGAGGTCTCAGAGGAAAACCAACCCGGCTAGCACCTTGATCTTGGACTTCCAGCTCCTGGAACTGCAGGGGGAAAAAACCAAAAGTGTGTTAAAGCCACACAGTCTGAAGTACTTTGTGCCGTGGCAAACTAACACATCAGGCATTTGTTTGAACTGAGGGCTCCACAGCTAGAAGGTGTTGGGAAATTACTAGAATAGGGGACAGAGCACAGACTGAGTCCATTCTTCTGGATTTGAATCCTGGCTTTGCTTTCTTGTAGCAGAGCAATGGGATGGGCCATGGACTGAATGCTGGGGGCCCAGTTTTATGTCTGTAAAGTGGGAGTGATAACCACTACTCGGTATTTCAGTGGGGATGACACGGGATAACGTATGGAAAGTGCGAAACCCGCTGTGGGAGCCCAGTAAATGAGGCTGCTGAGCCAAAGACTTTCCCGCTGCCTTAGCTCATGTAAGTGAGATCCTGCCCAAGCTGACTACATTGGGAAGAACTGGAAGTCTGTGGATTTTGCAGTCAAGGGAAGGTCGTTTTAAAAATGTTTGCTCAGTTAAGTTTTAAAAAATTTTGCTTAGTGTTACTTTGAATGGTTGGGAAGATCGAAAAATAAATGTCTTTTCTCTGCTTATAAAAATAGCATGTGTTTATACATATACTGTGGAAATACACATATTCTACTGATATATTTTAGAAAATTTGCATGAAGGGTTTAGGAGTCTACAGAAGAAAACAACTCATAATAAAACCGCTCAGGGACAACCACTGCCCACATTTTAGTATGTTTTATTTCCATATATTTTTTTTCTGTTGTTTTTTCCTAAATTGAGGACATCAATTTTGTGCCATGTTCTTTCACTGAACTTTTAAGCATGGGCACTTCCTATGCCATTACAAAGTCTTTTTTTTTTTTTTTAAGATTTTATTTATTTATTTGACAGGCAGAGATTACAAGTAGGCAGAAAGGGAGGAGGAAGCAGGCTCCCCACTGAGCAGAGAGCCCGATGCGGGGCTCGATCCCAGGACCCTGGGATCATGACATGAGCCAAAGGCAGAGGCTTTAACCCACTGAGCCACCCAGGCACCCCTGCCATTACAAAGTCTTAGCTTCCATTCTTTCCTCCTGTCCTTTAAGGCCCATGGCTGCTATAGGGGCTGTTGTGAAGTAGCATTTGAACTGGGGAAAACAGATCTGGGTTTGGGGGGCTGTGCAAACACTAGCAGTCAGTCTTCCTAAGGAGTCCCTGGCAAGAGCTTGGAGGCTGAAATGATGACGGGCCTGAGTCCCGCAGCCCACCAGTGAGACACACCCTCCCCCCCATTCCCCATTGAGGTTCCTGTTACCCTGGCCCTTTAAGAAGGGAGCTAGAACTTGGGCTAGCCCGACAAGTGGTCTCCTAGCAACGGAAGGACAACAAACAGTTTCAGAGTTTGGGGCTGGGTTGGGGACCCTCCACAGCAGGGGATGGCTACCTGGAGGCCTATCAGGTAGAGCAGGGTCTAAGGGTGGGTCTCTCTGTCCTTTCTCTCCAGCCTCCCCACCCCTGCCTTTCTCTGTCCTTCTGTTAGCATTCCCACTTCCTCTGCTCCAAATGGTCTTCATTTCTGGAGACAGTTCCTGCTTATTAAGACTTTCTTAGTGGATCTTGAAATTTTCTATGGGAAAAAAATACTCTGCAAATGATGATTTTTGTTGGATCTCATTAGATTTCCAACCTTTCCAGTTTTCTTTCTTATGTCCAAATTGCTTTTGCTAGGACCCCTAGAAAAAAATGGTAAAAAAGGCGTTGGTGAAGGGTGCCTGGCTGGCTTAATCTGTAGAGCATGGGACTCTTGATCTTTCAGGGTTGTGAGTTCCAACCCCATGTTGGGTGTGGAGATTACTTTAAAAATAAATAAAATCTGTTTTGTTTGTTTGTTTTAAGATGATTTGTTTATTTGACAGACAGAGATCTCAAGTAGGCGGAGAGGCAGGCAGAGAGAGAGGGGGAAGCAGGCTCCTCACCGAGCAGAGAGCCCAATTTGGGGCTCGATCCCAGAACTCTGGGATCATGACTTGAGCCGAAGGCAGAGGCTTTAACCCACTGAGCCACCCAGGCGCCCCAATAATAAATAAAATTTTAACAACAACAGCAGGAATGACAACAAAAGGAATTGGTGAATATCCCTGGCTTGCTCTGAAATTAATGTGGTATTCCTAGTGTTTCCCATTAAGTTCCATGTGGTGTTTTGACTATTTTATTGAGATCCTTAAATAAATTTGCATACAGTTGTCCTAGGTGTGAGTTTGGTAAAGAACATAGAATGATATTTTGCTCTTTGAATCAATTTTAATGTGCATAATATAATGGAATCTATCCCATATATGGTTTTTAAAAATTTTTTAATTTTTTTTAGTTGGCATATAATGAATTATTAGCCCCAAGGGTACAGGTCTGTGAATCGCCAGGTTTACACATTTCACAACAATCACCATAGCACATACCCTCCCCAATGTCCATAACCCAACCACCCTCTCCCTACCACCACCACCACCCCCCACGCCCCCCCAACAACCCTCAGTTTGTTTTGTGAGATTAAGAGTCTTTTGTAGTTTGTCTCCCTCGATTCCATTTTGTTTCATTTATTCCTTTCCTATCCCCCAAACCTCCTACGTTGCCTCTCAACTTCCTCATATCAGGGAGACCACCATATATGTTTTTTGGTTTTTGTTTTTTTTTTTTTTTTGCCAAGGCTTTATTTAATATTACTTCCATCACCTCTTTTTTGTCCATTCTTTAAGCTTTCTTACCCCCTCCCCTTGTATTATATTTTTGGCCATATTTTGCTATAAGTTCAGTCTTCTTTGTTAACTAATGTCCCCAGTCTCTGCCAGTTACTTGGAAAAACTATTACGTATTGAATGCCACAGTTATACGCCCTTCCTCCTTCCTCCACACTGTAGAATGCATTTGGGGGTTCCCGTCCTAGTCTGTTGTGATAAAAAACATTTTTTTACATTCTGTAACTCTTCTTTCAAGAATTACGATATTTGTATACCATTTTCTTGCTGTGATTATTTCACTTAACTAAACGTTTAAGCAAATTAAATGTTCATCATGAAGCATTCTCTCTCATGATATCCCAATTTGTAAGTCATTTATTTTTATTCATCCCTTGGTTGTCTGCATTATGTCTTTTTTTTTTTTTAAGATTTTATTTATTTATTTGACAGAGAGAGAGGGATCACAAGTAGGCAGAACAGCAGGCAGAGAGAATGGGGAAAGCAGGCTCCCTGCTGAGCAGAGACCCCCCCCCCCCCGAAGTGGATCTCCATCCCAGGACCCTAAAATCATGACCTGAGCTGAAGGCAGCGGCTTAACCCACTGAGCCATCCAGGCGCCCCCTGCATTATGTCTTAGTCGCTTCCCAGGAAGGATAATGAATCTCAAGGCAAAGCTTAGAAACATCATTTATTTATGGACATTGGGGAGGGCATGTGCTATGGTGAGTGCTATGAAGTGTGTAAGCCGGACGATTCACAGACCTGTAGCCCTGGGGCAAATAATACATTAAATGTTAATAAAAATAATTAATAAATAAATTTAAAAAGGGGAAAAAAAAGAAACATCCTTTAGTGAGTTGTGTAACTAACTCACAAGAACACCAAGGACAGGCATTAGATTCTTATAGGTGAACAAAGACAAAAAAAAAAAAAAGAAAAGAAAACCAAAAAAAGGACTTACATAAGGAAAAGGCAAGGAAGAAGGCAAGGGGGGGCAAGGTGCTAGTCTACAAAGAGTGAATTTTGTTTTTCTAATTAGGGTTATTTAGCTCACAGCTATCAAAGAGATTGGTCAGGCCATCTATTCTGGAATAGATTGACTAGGTCATTAGAGAAAATAATTTCAGTTATTTGTGGATTTTCCAGAAGTCTTGAGACTTAAGCTATGCAGGACACAGACAGGGTGTCTATCAACAGTGTCTGCCAATGTCCTGGCATCTCCACCATAGACAGGCCAGGACCTCTCCATTTCCCCCAGCGGAATTTCTACGAGAAAGACTTACAAAGTCATTGCAAGTTTGGAAACATCTTCCAGCTGCCATCGCGATTTATAGATTTTTGTGCTCTTAACACTTCCCCTTTAAACATCCACAGATGTGTTCCCTTTTCCTGTGGCATATGAGTTGCTGGGGAAATCTGCAGCCACTTGATTTTTCCCTTTGTATTCCACCTCAATCTTCTATTTGTCTTTTTTTATTGCCCAGAGGAAAGAATCTTGCCATGATCTGTATCTGTCTGTCTGTCTATCTATAAAATGGCAAGCCATTTTATAGCTTCATGTTTTCCTTTGTTTTAACAAAATATGGTTGCATTTTAATTTTTTTAAGTTAATGGTTGCATTTAATTTTTTGTTTTCCACAAATATTGATATGTTCTATTCATTTTCATTCTGTTCAATGTATTTTTAAATTTCCCTAGGATTTCCTTTTTGACCCATGTGTTTTTTAATTTCCTTTTTGACCCAGCATATTTTTTTAGTTTCCAAATGGTTGGAGATTTTCCTGCTATCTTTCTGTTACTTATTGCTAGTTTGAGTTCATTGTGGTCAGAAAACAGATAACATATGACTTAAATTCTTTTAAATTTGTTGAGGTTTGTTTTGTGGTCTAGGAAATTGTCTATCTTTGACTATGTTCCATGGGTACTTAAAATGAAGGTGTATTCTGCTGTTGTTGGGTAGAGTATTCTACACATGTTGATTAGATCCTGTTTTATTTATTTTATTTTATTTCACTCATTTGTTTTTTAAGTAGACTCTGTACCCAATGTGGGGCTTGAAACCACAACTCTGAGATCAAGAATCACATGTTCTTCTATCAACTGAGCCAGCCAGGTGCCACACATGTTGATTAGATCCTGTTGATTAATGGTATTGTTGAATTAATCTATATTTTTGCTGCTTTTCTGTTTAGTTATTCTATCAGTTGTTGAAAGAGAGATGTCAAAATCTCTAATTATAATTGTGGGCCTTGTTATTTCTCCTTTCAGTTCTATGAGTTTTTGCTTTACATATTTTGCAGTTCTTTTCTTTTGCACTTACACATTAGGATTGCTATGTCTTCTTGGTAAATTGATGCTTTTGTCATTATATGATGTCCGTCTCTCTCTCAGCTAATTTCTTTGCTCTGAATTCTACCTTATCTGAAATTAATA
Organism: Lontra canadensis; assembly: GCF_010015895.1. Lineage (NCBI taxonomy): Eukaryota > Metazoa > Chordata > Mammalia > Carnivora > Mustelidae > Lontra > Lontra canadensis. The sequence continues at coordinate 26,711,025 of NW_022631004.1, read as the reverse complement.
TAGCCACACCTGCCTTCCTTCGATTAGTGTTTGCATGACAGATCTTTTTCCATCCTTTTACTTTCAACCTGCCTATATTTTTTCTATTTGAAGTAAGCTTCTTGCAGATAGCATATACCTGTGGTTCTAAATTGACTTTGACAATCTGTCTTTTCAATTGGTGTATTTAGAACATTTATATTTAGTGTAATTAGTAATATTTTAGAGTCTAAGTCTGCTATTTTACTATGCTTTCTGTGTGTGTGTGTGTGTGTGTGTGTGTGTGTGTGTGTGTGTGTTTAGGGGGTAGGGGACAGAGGGAAATGGGGAGAAAGAATCTTAAGCAGGTTCCATGCCCAGTGTGGAGCCCAATGTGGGGCTCAGTCTCACAACCCTGAGATTATGACCTGAGCCAAAAATCAAGATTAGATACTTAACCGACTGAGCCACCCAGGCATCCTGCTTTCTTTGTTTTTCATTTCTGGTTTTTTTTTTTTCCTGCCTTTCTATGGGTTACTTGAACATTTTTTAGAATTTCCTTTGATTTACCCATAGTATTTTTAAAATGTCTCTTTATATAGCTTTTTTAAATGGCTACTTTAGGTATCACAGTCTTCTGGTGTTCTCAGTTTACCAAATAGAGTAAAGTATAGAAATCTTAATTCCCTTTGTGTCCTTTTAACCTCTTCCACTTATAATAAATTATAATAAATTACAATAAATTGTCTTAAATATTTGCACTAGATAGTTATAATTTTTGCTTTAGCCATCAAGCACAATTTAGAAGATTTAAGAAGAGAAACCAAGTCTATTGTATTACTTACATTTATGTTTACTGTGTTCTTTTCTCCATCTTAATGTTCTAAGATTCTTTCTTTTATTGTTTCTTTTCTATTTAGAGAACTTCTTTTAGTTATTCTTTTAGACTAGGTCTCCTGGCAACAAATTCTCTTACTCTTCCTTTATCTGAGATTGTCTTGATTTCTTCTTCAAATTTGATTGTTATGTTTTCTTGGTAAATTGACCCTTCATGAATTTCCAAGTGGATTTTTTCCCAAATTTCAGAAGTTTTCAGCAATTGTTTTGACCACTTTTTCCACCTCACTCTCTCTCCTCCCTGGGACTCTGATAAAATGAATGTAAAATTGTTTTGTTAACATCTCACAGATCCCTAGTCTCTGTTCATTTTGTTTTCAGTCTTTTTTTTTTTTTAAGATTTTATTTATTTATTTATTACAGTGAGAGATAGTGAGAGAGGGAACATAAACATGGGAGAGCTGGAGAGGAAGAAGCAAGCTCCCTGCCAAGCAGGGGGCCTGATATGGGGCTCAATCCCAGGTCTTTTTACTCTCTGTTGTTCAGATTGGGTCATTTTTATTGTTTTATCTTCTAGTTCATAGGTTCTTTCCTTTTCCTCTTCCATTCTACACTGTTTTTTATTTTCATTATTGTATTTTTTTTAAAAGATTTTATTTATTTATTTGACAGAGAGAGATCACAAGTAGGCAGAGAGGCAGGCAGAGAGAGAGAGGAAGGGAAGCAGGCTCCCCCCTGAGCAGAGAGCCCGATGCGGGGCTCGATCCCAGGACCCTGGGACCATGACCTGAGCCGAAGGCAGAGGCTTAACCCACTGAGCCACCCAGGCGCCCCATCATTATTGTATTTTTCAATTCTAAAATTTCCTTTTGGTGCTTTGTTACATGTTCTATGCCTTAGCTGAGACTTCTTTTTTCATTTGTTCAAGTGCATTCACAATTGCTTGTTGAATCATTTCTTTCTTTCTTTTATATATATTTTTTAAGATTTTATTTATTGATTGATTTACTTATTTTTGAGAGAGGGAAAGAGAGCACAAGTGAGGAGTGAGGAGGGGTGGAGAGAGAGGGAAAAGCAGACTCCCTTCTGAGCAGGGAGCCTGATATGGGAGTTAATCCCAGGACCCTGGGATCACGACCTAAGCTGCAGGCAGATGCTTAACTGACTGAGCTACCCAGGTGCCCCTGTTGAAGTACTTCTTCTTGGCTACTTTATAAAATCTTTGTCAGATAATGTAACATTTCTGGCATCTTAGTATTTGTATTCATTGCCTTTTTCCCATGGAGTCTGAGGTCTTCCTTAGTATTTGGTATCACAAGTTATTTCTGATTGAATTATGGACATCTTGGGTGTTACGTTATATTATGAGATTCTGGATCTTAGTGATATCTCTGTTTTAGCTGTCTCTTTCTGACACCATTCTATCAGGGGCATGGGGGGCATCTTTTTACTGCCAGACAGGTTCTAAAATCCAGGCTTCCCATAAATCTGCCATTGACACCCAAGGTGGAGACTTTTCATTACTGCTGGGTGGTGATGGAAGTTAGGTTCTCTAGTGGTGTCTACTGACACTGTAGGCAGGGGCCAGGGCTCATTACTGCCTGGAGAGCATGAAAGTCCCAATTCCCTACTGGACTTTCTCTGACATTGTCTTGGTGGGAAGGTTGTGGTGCTTTATTACAAGCTGATGAAGCTGGCAATCTAGGCTCCTATTATGTTTTGCTGTTTTGAGTGAGAACAATGTTTGGCTGTGGTAGAACAATTATTATCCTAAAGTTTTCTTTCTGGCTAGCCTGCCCCTTTGGCTGAGTGAAAAAAGGCTTTTGTTAGGTTTTTGTTTTGTTTGTCTGTGTCTTTTGATGTTTCTGGATTGCTGGCTTCAAGGTTGAAGTCTGGGAATTTGAGGCATAAAGAAAACCCAGGAAATATACCATTTTGTTTTTTCCTTGAATCCTGAGATCCCTAGCTGGTCTGCCTTCTCTCTGCCTTTCAGTCTCCTTATGTTTGTTTTATATATAATGTCCAGGGTTTTTAGTTATATTTAGTAGGAGGAATAGGGAAAAGTATGTTTACTCTATATTCCAGAAATCCTCACTTTTTTATGCATATAAAATTGATGACCTTGTGGGCTATAAAGCAAAACATTTTTCTGTCTTGTACTTAAACAACTCTTGTTGATCTTAAAATATTGTAAATCTAGCTCTCTTTAATATTATAATACTGTTTACCAACTTAGTCAAATGTGGGTCAAAAAGTGATGTGATGTGGGCCTGGAGCAAATGGTCAAGAAGGAAATTTTTGAGATGCTTTTGGTGCAAAAGGGTGTTTTTATTAAAGCACCAGGACAGGACTTGTGGGCAGGAAGAGCTATACTGGGATTATGAGGAGCTGTTGATTATATACTTTAAAAAAAAAAAAAAGATTTTATTTATTTATTTGACAGAGAGCAAGAGCACAAGCAGGTGGGGGAGCAGGCAGAGGCAGAGGGAGAAACAGGCTCCCCACTGAGCAGGGAGCCTGATGCCAAGCTTGGTCCCAGGACCCTAGGATCATGACCTAAGTTGAAGGCAGCCGCTTAACTGACTGAACTGCCCAGGTGCCCTGATTATACTTCTAAGTTAAGGGTGAGAAGTAAAGACAGAAGAAGTTTCCAAAAGGATTTTCATATGCTAAAGAAGACTTCTAGGATCCTGGAGACCTGAGCTACTGTCAAGCCTCTAGCAGAGCATTAAGACAGTTATGAACTCCTGGAGGAATGTCTTACTCTGCCTGTCTCAAGTATTTGTCAACGGGCTGCAAGTTGCATGGAAATTTAAATTTATCTACATTTCTTTGGTCTTTGTTCTCCACATCGTTACATCTGCCCATTTTAAAATTGTAAGTCTGAGATCCATTTCACTTTTTAAATTGGAATCACCACGTCATATGTGAGATTCTCCAATATGCCGAACTATGTATGCCAACATTACAAGGACTTTTGATTGATATTCTTTTTTTTTTTAAGATTTTATTTATTTATTTGAGAGAGAGAGCGAGCCCAAGAAGGGAGTAAGTCAGAGGGAGAAGCAGACTCCCCGTGGAGCTGGGAGCCGGATGTGGTTCTTGATCTCGGGACTCTGGGATCACGACCTGAGCCTGAGGCAGTGGCTTAACCAACTGAGTCACCCAGGTGCCCATAAACTGGATATTCTTAAATGTCACCTTAAACACAAAGAGCACACTACTGCAGCAGGGAACTCTGGGTCCATCTCTCCATATAGGACTGTTTGGGACCCCGCGTCCCCTGCATTCATAATTTTCATAATCTTCCAATCACACCTCCTGTTATGGGAAACATTCTATAGCATACACGAGCATGCTTCTTCAACTGATGGATTCATCGAACTTATTTCATTCCTGATTTCTGCATCTGGCTCCAGGCCACCAAGATGAGTCTGATGACATTCTCAAGATGGAGAATCTTAATCCCGTGGTGTTTGGGAGCATGGGTGTGGCAGTCAGGCTAGAACTAGATTTTGAGTGGGTTCCAACTCCACACTTAGTAGTTGCGTGTCCTTGGCTAAACCTGAGTTTCCTCCTGTACAATAGGCTCCCAATCTCCATCTGAAAGAGCTGCTGTGAGGAGTTAACTGGCAAGCTTTCTGTAAATAGTCATCTTCTTTCCCACCAGCGTTTACTCTGCGGCGCTGCCGTGTTGCCTCTAGTTTTCGCTGCTTCTGCGATGAACGTGATTGTCTCTTTTACATCTTTCCAAGGCTCTGACAGTTCTTTTTCATCTCAATCTGTTGGTTTATCCGCCATGGCGTGGAAATCAGTCTTTCTTTGATTTCCTTGGGAATGTGAAGCAGTTATTAACTGAAATTATATTCTCTTTTCTCAAGGGAATCATCCAATATCCTCTTACCGCCTATGCTCCGCTCTGCTCTTTTTCCTGCTGTGTGCTCATCCTTTTTTTTTTTTTTCTGTAGAAATTCCGTCTATCCTTTGTGCTTTTTGTTCTGTTCACTCCCCTCTGAGTAATAGGGCCCATTTTATCCTCACCTGATACTGTCCCAAAATAGTGTGGGTAGAAGCACTTTGACTCCCTTCCGCATTTCTGGAAGCATCCCTTCAGGAGGTCCACCCATGGTGGAGGCTCTGTACTGCAGACCAGCTTTAAAGAGGTGGGGGCATGGCTTGTTTCTGGGGTTTTTGATTTGTCCCTCTGTTTTGGGGAGAGATGACCAGTTTGTTGAGAAAGTTGGGCCTTTGTTTTCTGAGTCCCCAGGCATATTCCTCCCAGGTAAGGTCTGGTCTCTAGCTGTGGCTAAATGGGCTTGCCTCCCAGCCTCACGCCACCCAGGCGAGGGAGCCTGGTCAGAGAAACAGTGCCATCGTGTGGCCACTCAGCGTTCTCTCCGGGCCTGCTCTGGCTTCATTCAAGCCCGTGTGGAGTGTGGGTACGCCTGGTGGGGTCAGAAACCCAAAGGGTGTCTCTCATTCTTCCTGCCAGTCTCCCATCCTCTGCCCTCTCGGGGACTGCAAGCCCCTCCAGGCTGGGCAAGAGGATCTGTCAGGTCTTCAGAAGCTCCTCACGACCATACCCAGAAAAGAGACTCATGACCTGGCTCCCTTGAGTTCTCCCTGCACTGTGTTTTGTCTTTATTCTAGGCCCTTTTTATTCTCCCAACTATCTAGAAACATCATTTTTTTAAAAAGATTTTATTTGTTTACTTGACAGAGAGAGAGATCACAAGTAGGCGGAGAGGCAGGCAGGCAGAGAGAGAGGGGAAGCAGGCTCCCTGCGGAGCAGAGAGCCTGATGCGGGGCTCGATCCCAGGATCCTGAGATCGTGACTCGAGCCGAAGGCAGAGGCTTAACCCACTAAGCCACCCAGGCACCCCCTAGAAGCATTGTTTTTGTAAATGTAATATAATACCACCATCTTCTTAAGAAATTCTCTGAGAAAAACTGTGAGAAAGCAAAATGCATCTTAATTTTTCTCCATTTTTCTGTTCCAGGCCTCTCCTCCCAGCCCACCTTTGAGCTATGCTGTCCCCATAACCTTGCCCATATCTGACTGCAGGGCATGTTCAGACGGTCCCATCTCTGTAGGAAACCTGGGTCTTAAGTGTTTTTAACTCAGGGCCTTGCTTTGCTCTGAGCTTCTGGATTCAGGATGATCACGGGCTTACATTTCAGCACCTCTCAGGACACAGGAGGATTTCAGCTCTGGTCTTCTAGATGATAACAGCCAGGAGGAGCTGTCTGATGGCGAGAATTTCAAGCCCCAGTTAAGGTGGGTGCTGGATGTAGATGTGGATGTAGAAGGGTAGTATAATTTGATGGCCGTCAAGTCACCATGCTAGTGCCTACTTCGCCCAGTTACCCACAAGGCTGATACACCTTGTCAGTGACCCCTTGGCGTCCAGCTGGACTTCTGTGAAGATTCCCTCAATGAGGGCAAAAGAAGGGAAGGGATGGGCAAGAGGTGGTGAAATATTTGGTGCCCAGAGACTTCCTTCCTCCTTATTCCTCTGTTAGGTGCCTCGGAAGGGGAGTTCAGCCGGGAAATCTGGTACTCCACGACCTTGCGCGTAGGAGCCACTCAAAAGTGTTTGCTGAACTTAATACTAAGAGACAGTGTGCTCTCATGGGGAAAAAAAAAAAAAAAATCCCGAACACGCCTCTCTGCCATTTCTGCGGTGCCTCCCCCGGGCCGCGCGGTGGCGCTGTGGTTCCGCAGAGGCCGGGTGATGCGGGGCGCGCCAGGGCTCGCGGGCTTCCGGGGACCCTCAGAGCGGCGGCAGCGACGCGCGGGGCAGCGGCGGTGAGTGCGGCGTGCGGGCCTGGGGGGTGGGTCGCCAACCCCGACCCCCCTAGGCCTCCCGTTCGGGGACTGGGGAGGGCTGGCCGCGCCCGCCGAACAGGCCCCCGAGGCGCTTCGCGGTTTCCCTGGCCCGGCCCGGGGAGCGCGAGGCAGCGTGAGCCTTGGCGTGCAGGGGTGCGCCTCCCGCAGGGCCAGGAGTCGCTGCCCTGGCCTCGACTTGCCCGGAGACCCTCGGCACTTCCTTCCACCCTCCTCGGAGCCTGGCTGCTTTTTTGTCAGAGGAGAGACCTTGGCCGCGGTTCCTCTAAGACCCGTCGGCACCGCCACTCAGGGTTGTGGGTGGGCCCGGGGTCTGTGCTCTGATCCACCGGGTCCCGTCCGCCCCGCAGGCTCTCCCACCTGTCACCCTGGCCCTTCTCTGCTTGGACGGCGTCTTCCTCTCCTCCGCCGAGAATGACTTTGTGCACCGTATCCAGGAGGAACTGGACCGCTTTCTGCTGCAGAAGCAGCTGTCAAAGTAAGCTGGGGCGGGGGCGGGGGGACGGCTGCCTGTTTGGGAAGAGTGGGTTCACGGGGAGCCGCCTGTGCCCCCTTCCCAAGTAGTTCGTTCCTCCCTGCGTCTGGCCTTGGCCTTTGGGTTTAATAACCTCCTCTGTAGCCTCTCCCAGCCACATCTTTCCTGTGTAATTCTGAGCATCACCCAGAGATTGAAGGGTGTCAGCACAAGAGTGGAATGGTACCAGTAACTCCCTGTGATAACCTCCTTGCAGCTGGCCAGGGATGCAGGGGGGCAGAGGGGCCTAGTGTCAAGCTGGGAGCTGGGCGTGGACCCGGCGGGGGTCAGGCCCTCGGCCCCAGCTCAGCACTCGTTCCCATCCCTTCCCAGGGTGCTTCTTTTCCCCCCACTCTCCAGTCGCCTGCGGTACCTGATCCACAGGACAGCAGAGAATTTTGATCTTCTGAGCAGCTTCTCCGTTGGGGAGGGCTGGAGGAGAAGGACAGTCATCTGTCACTTGGATATCAGGTGTGTATCTTAGTGCCGTGGGGGGCCCTCAGCAGCTCCCTGTGGGTTGGTGGGTAAGCTGGTCAGGAACCAGGGCCCGCAGCCTCCAGGCTGCTGCTTCTGTCCCCGCCTCAGCTGCTTCAGGTCAGGGCCCGCCTTCTGTTTCAGCAGCGGGGTAGGCGTGCATTGTTTGTGGGATTCATTCAGCAAATTCAGCTATATGCTTGGGCCGAAAGAGTGAAAAATAGAGCAGTTGAAGCAGTGAGAGCATCTGCTCTGAGAGGCCGTGGAGTGTGAGAAGCACACTCGAGCCTCACGCATGTCTATTATGTGTGCATCTCACAGGATCTCATTATAACCACTATGATCCTAGTGTTTAAAGTTACGTATTTTTCTTTCTTTATTAGAGAGAGAAGGGGTAGTGAGAGAGGGAGAGAGAATCTTAAGCAGGTTCCGTGCTCAGCACAGAGCCCGATGTCAGGCTTGATCCCATAACCCTGAGATCTTGACCCTGAGATCACTGAGCAGAAGTCAAGAGTTGGACAGTTAACCGACTGAGCCACCTAGATGCCCCCAACATTTTATATTATTCTAATAACCAAGTTCCTAAATGCAAGTACTTACTTTTATCTAGTGTATACCTGAAGATTCCGGTATCTCCAGCATAGTTTATGACACCGGAGGGGAGAGCTGGTGTTTCTTCTTCAAACGTGGCTTTCAGCTTCCTCTCCAGCGCTTTCCCTGTGGTATTTCCAGGGGTCATTGGCGTTGGTTTTGCCCTAACGCTGACTCGAGAGCCTCACGCCTGAATGGCAGGTAGCGCCAGTAAACCGTTGTCCTAAACACTGCTCTGATCACACTTCCTGTTCCTGCTCCAGGTTACCCAGTTCAGATGGACTCTCTGGCCCCGGCCACCCTCCTGCCTCCCAGCTTAGCAAGTACCGAGGTCCCCGGCCCACCTCAAACCAAGGAGCACCTGTGGGTCCTCGAGGGGCGCGGGCTGGCCGGTGGCATCGTGGACGCAAACCGGACCAGGCTTTGTATGTGCCCCGAGTGCTGCGCAGGCAAGAGAAAGGGGTACCACCCTCAACCCTAGGGCTCAAGGGAGACCCTCCAGCTGGCGGGCCCCCAGAAGAACCTGGAAATGTTGGTGCTGGGGACGTCAGCTCTGAGCAGGACCTCCCTGTGTTGATGACTCAGGCACCTGAGGACCCAGAGGGCCCAGACCAACACTGTGACAATGAGCAGCTACCGGACCCACTTGGCGTTGAGTCCCCAAGGCCCGAGAGCCACTCAGGGATGGGAGATGGGTTGGAGATGGCCACACGGCTGGGGTCCAGTCTGCGGCTGGACTTGGAAGAGGGGAACGGGAATGAGGTGGAGAAGAGCCTGGCGGCAGAGGAGGAAGAGGAAGAGGCAGAAGAGGAGGGACCTGGCAGCTGCTCCTGGGACGATTACAGTGAGCTGCTACAGGAGGTGATGAGGCTCTTAGGCCCAGAAAAGGGAGGGCGGAAGTGAGGTGGGTGTGGTCGTGGGCAGACGGCGACCAAGGGTCCTGGCGAGGAGGGGCTGGGTGTTGGGTGATAGGGGTCCCTTAGGAGACGTAGGGGTGGAGCGCTGGTTCTTGCCTGAAGGAGTTGGGACTGACACAGTTGGGAGGATGGGGTTCAGGATATGGGGTCAGGGGTGTGGATTTGGGTTCCCGTGCAGTCCCGTGCAACCACGGGCAAGTCATTTTGTTTATATATTATTTTATATATATTATATATTATCCGCATCGTCTGAGAGGCAGATAATAATATTTTGCCTAATGAGGTAACAGGATATGAGGAATTGCTTTGTAAGGGACTACAGGCCTTGGTCATGAGAATGGTTCTTCTGCCTGAGGCTTTGTGTTACAGATCTCCTTTCCTTGGAACTGGGTGTCTGCCCCTGAAACTGGCTGTTCGGTTGGGAGGGTGGGCGTCTTTTACTACTGTGTTATGCATGAAGGCTAGAGACCAGGATGACTTGCTTAATATCACATTGTTAATAAGGGGAGGAAGGATCCTGGACTTGCCCAGTTCTGTCCCTTACTATGTATCTTTGGGGGAAATTACTTTTTTTTAAAGATTTTTTTTTTTTTAATTTATATATTTGATAGCAAGAGAGGAGACACAAGCAGGGGGAGTGGGAGAGGGAGAAGCAGGCTTCCCCTACCCCCAGCAGGGAGCTTGATGTGGGACTCGATCCCAGGACCCCGGGATCCTGACCTGAGCCAAAGGCAGACGTTTAACGACTGAGCCACCCAGGGCACTCCTGGGCAGAATTCCTTAACTCTTTGATTTATAGTGCTCTAGTCTGTAAAGAGGGGGTACTGTGAAACATAATGCACATAATTGCCAGTTCCCCAATGGGGACTCCATAAAAGTGAGGTACCTTCCCGAAAACTCCTGCCTCCCCACCTTCTAGCCATCATGCTGCCTTTCCCAGACTCCTGCCAGGTGTGGCTCCCGTGGGAAGCTGCTTGCAGTGGTCTGCTCCCTGCCATGTGAGTCCCGCTTCTGCCTGCAGAACTCGGTGTGTGGTTTTGAAAGCACATGTGTGGAGCCCTGCGTGTCAGAGCTCCCCTTGCTGAAGGGTGTGATCTCTCCCAGATAACAGACAACCTTACGGAGAAGGACATTCAGGTAGAAAAGATCCATGTGGACACGTCCTCCTTTGTGGAGGACCTGCCCGGAGAGAAGGATTTTGCCCATGTGGTGGAGATCTACGACTTTGAGCCAACACTCAAGACTGAGGACCTGCTGGCCGCGTTTTCTGAGTTCCAGTGAGTGCTCACAAGACTTCAGGGAAGCAGGGGAGGCGGGTGCTGGGACGTCACTGTGTTGTCGGGGACCTTTGCTGCCCCTCCCCCAGGGTCTAGCTGTCTGGAAAGAAGGGCAGAAAGTGAATGTGGTTGTTCGGGGCTCTGTACCCCTGCTGGCCATGACAGTACAGAAGGGGGAGAGCTGGTTTTTTAGTGGGGGGCATATTCAGCGGCTCTAGAGCTGGTCCTGCTGGCATTCATCCTGCCCCCCCCCCGGCTTTCCGCGCACCCGCACGCCTGCTGGGAGCCGGGTTCCCTGTCAGGGTGCAGGATGCTGGCAGCCCACTGCCTCCCCTTGCTCCACATCCCGGCCACCCCGTCAGTCAGTCTACAGACTGAGGGCCATTTCTGTGCCAGAACTGTTTCTGGGGTGAGCTGGGTCTGAGTGCCCTGGGGCAGAGTCAGGGTGGAGATGGACGCCAAGGGGGTGTACTGCAAGCAGAGATTTCTGTTGCCTCAGATTTCTTGATCTAACTCCAGTCTTTCCTCCTTTTTTTCCTTCTTTCCTCCTTCCCCCTTCCTTCCTTCCTCCTTCCCTCCCTTCTTCCTCTTCTCCTTCCCTCCCCCTTTCTTATTTTAATGTTCATTTTCCTTTTTCAGTCTCCTTTCTCTCTTTCTGCTTAGTCTTTTATTTTTTTTCAAAGATTTTTATTTTTAAGTAATCTCTACCTCCAACATGGGGCTTGAACCCACAGCCCTGAGATCAAGAGTCACATGCTCCACTGACAGCCAGCAAAATGCTCCTCCAACTTAGTTTTTTTAAAAATCCCTTTCTTGGGGCTCCTGAGTGGCAAAGTCAGTTAAATGCCTGACTCTGGGTTTCAGTGCAGGTCATGATCTCAGGGTGTTGAGATCGAGCCCCGTGTTAGGCTCTGCACTCAGCAGTGGGTGTGCTTGGGACTCTTTTTCCCTCTCCTCTGCCCCTCCTCCTTGCCCTCTCTCTCAAATAAAATGAAAATCTTTGAAAAAAAAAAAGAATAAAGATGCCTTTTTTCATGGCCCCCTTTTTAGACTGCTTCTCAGACTGCCCTCCCTTGCCTCCCTGAGCCTGAGCGTGAGGAATGCCAAAGGGGCAGCTTGGTAGGGCAGGAGGGCCTCATCTGCTCTCGCTTCTTAAAGGTGTGGCCAAATGGGGGCCTCCTGTGACTCCTTCAGCCAGCGTGGGCAGTGCCCACAGAGAAACAGGCCTCAAACTGCTTTTGACCTCTCATCAGCCTCAGACTCAGTGTGGCTTTCTTGGGCAGTAGGAAGAAAGCTGACCAGGAGCAGTAACACGGACATGCTTATTTTAGGTTCTGCCCCCTGTCCCCGGCACGTAAACCCTTTCATCTCCCATGCCCTTGGCCTCACCTTGGCGGTGCCTACATGGAGCCTTCTTCACCCTTGGCACCGTGCTCTTCGAGCTCTTTGAGTCCTGTCTTCCTCAGCCTTAGGAATCTGGGACCCACCGATCCACAGGGCTGATACTTGTCCTTCTGAGGCTAACTGTGTGGCCGAGAAAGTTGCCTGCAAAGCGTTGTCTCCTTGCAGGGGAGATAGGAACTTGTCTTGGGCTGGTAGTGTTGGAGGATCGGAGGTGGGAGGGATCTCCTGCAGAAAGGTTTTCACCCCTTGCTTTTGTCCTAACTCTGTCTCCTCTTCCCTGGCACAGAGAGAAGGGGCTCAAGATTCAGTGGGTAGATGACACACACGCGCTCGGTGTCTTTCCCTGCCTGGCCTCAGGTAATGCAGCTTCGTGGTGTGCTCGGTTGGCCCTTTCTCTGACTGCCATCTTCAAGGGAAGGATGACCTGTGGCAGGTGCAAGCTCACCTGGGCAAGTGGCCCCGAAGTCCGCACCCAGCCCTCCCAGTCCAGGAGTTCAGAGGCAGCGGAGGGGGAGCTGGGCCGGGCAGCTCATGGTGGTGCCTTCAGGTCAGAGGTTTCAGAGTCCGGTGATGTTTACCGAGCCCGTGTCACAGGCTTAGCTCTGGCTGCTTCCGCATGGGAAATGAAATCGTAGGAACATGCTCTTTTTATAAGTGAAAAGCCTTTAAATACTGGGGATTTCATATGGTTCAAGCAGATGTGTTTTTCCTCAGCTTTCATTGCAGCCTCAAGAAGTAGGTCAGGTTACTTCTATTTTACAGATGGGGAGACCGAGGTTCCCAGAATGTCAGTAGTCTGTCCCAGGTTACAAGGCCTCCCAGTGTCAAACCTGGGGACGTCAGCCAGTCCCCTGGCTGTGACCCCAGTGCTCCTTCCCCCGCTCGGCCACACTCCCAAGCCACCCCTGCCACACCACAGCTCACTTTGGGTGTATTTATCGAGACCCCTGACCCCCTTGGCTGGGCTTTTCATAACCATGAGCTTCTGAACAGCAGCAGAGCTGGGAGAGGCCATAGTTGACTCGGACCGATTTCTCAGGAGAGCTGGGGGTGTTGGGGGTGCAGGAGAACTGGGCCGTGATGACTGCTGCAGCACCAGGGAAGGAGCCGACTGAGGGCAGGCAGGGTGGGTGGCCACGGGGTGCCGTGGAAAGAAAGAGTGCTGGATGCGGTGTGGCCATGGCCGCCTCCTGAGCTCTGCCAAGCTTCGTGTGAGGAGCAGGTCCCGTCCTGGCCTTGGCTTACACAGCTTACACAGCTCTCTCGTGCTGTGTGTGATGTGCCATAGGCCAGGTACCCTGTGGCTCTAGCATAGCTCTGGGCAGTGAGGGCATGCATCAGGAGAGTCTTGAGTGGGGAAGGGGGAGGGTTTATTCGAAGCTCCTGGGCTTTAGAAGGTGGGAGGTGGGAGCCCGCCTTCCCTGATGTCAGCAATTGCAGCCTCACTGGTGTGGCTCCAGACTGGCCCAGGGGAGAGCGTGGAGGCTGGGCTCTGCACCGGCTCCCCATCTGAGAGCACAGGTGGCCTCTGCAGGCGTGGAGCTCTAGAGGGATGAGGTGAACAGATGGCGGCATCTCTTGCCCGTTCGGAGTGGTGTTAGGGCAGCCCAGTCCCCAAGCTTCAAGGGGGTGCACAGAGAGGTGCCATCAGTTTGGGGTGGTACATGTGCTCCCTGGCCCTGATGGGGCCTCACCAGGAGAAACAGGGATGGCTCCAGATCTGTTTTCTTTCCATAGCCGCTGAAGCCCTGACCAAGGATTTTTCTGTGCTCAAGATCCGGCCCCTCACTCAGGGAACCAAGCAGTCAAAGCTGAAAGCCTTGCAGAGGCCAAGTAAGGAAACTGGTTGTGTCCTGATGGGAAAGCCGCGTGAGCGTACAAGTGGTTGGTCAGGGTGGGGCCTTCCCTTGGATTCATTCCTGTTCTTGAGCTCTCTGCCTTAGGACCACTGGGCTACAGTGGCCAAAGGGGTGCTCCTCCCGCAGCCCAGGGCCCAGGGGTACCTAGGGAAAAAGGGTCCCATTACGGAGAGCTCTTTGCCAGTTGCTCTGTTCTGGGCTTGCCCTTCTAGGTGTTGCTCAGGGAAAAGCTTGGTCTTTCCTATGGGGCCCTGGAAACCATATTTTACAGTTGGGTAAGAAGAGCTTGGAGTTTTGGGGTCAGCCCTGTGTGTGATCCTGCTTCTGGCACCTCTTGAAGATGACTTTGAGCAAGTCACCTAATGTCTGTGAGCTGATTCCTTTCTCTCAAGAGTAAGCAGATCGTACTGGGTGGACTGGAGGAGTGAATAGAACAGCCAATGGGTTAAGCCTCTGCCTTCGGCTCAGGTCATGGTCTCAGGGGCCTGGGATCGAGCTCCGCATCGGGCTCCCTGCTCAGTGGGGAGCCTGCTTTCCCCTCTCTCTGCCTGCCTCTCTGCCCACTTGTGATCTCTCTCTGTCAAATAAGTAAATAAAATATTAAAAAAAAAAAAGCCTGACAGACCTGCCTGGGGCAGTGAGGGGTATACACAGAAGGTGCCAGATAAATGATCACTCCTCCTTTTTCCTCTTGTCCTTCCCAAATGCATGATGGAGGATGTTGGAGGCCAGTTTTCTGTGGCTGCAAAGTAGCTGGCAAGACTGGCCCGGAATAGGTCTCCTGAGGCCACCTGATGCTCTTGTGTCCCGTGTAACCTTTGCCCCAGACTTGGGGACAGTAAATATCCTGTCAGTCTACGAGTTCCAGGTGTCCCATCTTGACTTGACTTCCCTTCCCGGTGGCCCAATCAGGGAAGAGGCAGAGGTGGCAGGATTAGGCTAGGACCCCACGGGCATCTGGCCATGCTGTGGGGACAGCTGGGCCTTAGAGGTTGGGACAGCTGGGCCTTAGAGGTTGGCTCAGATGGCCTCTTGGCTGCTGTGTCACTGGAGGAGTGGTAGCCATAGCCTTGAACCCAGGTCCTCATGCCATGGGGCTTTCCTTTTAGAGCTCCTGCGTCTGGCGAAGGCAAGACCACAGACAAATACAACGGTGGCCAGGAGGCTGGTGGCCCGGGCACTGGGGCTCCAACACAGGAAGAAAGAGCGGCCTGCCGTTGAGTCTCCTACCTCCCTGAGGCCCTGAGCGGCCCAGCAAGCCTGGATTGGCACCCGCAGAACTGGGCTGGTGCCCCAACACCACAAGCCTTTACAGACACCAGAATAGCCCTGTGCAGTTTGTTAGGGTGTCCCTGTGGGGCTGGGTGGGCTTTCGTTTGGTCTAGTTACAGAAGTTAAGAAAAAAATAAAAGCTTGAACATTGCTTCAAAATGAAATGGCCTGCCAGAGAACACTAGGGGGTGCTGTTTTCTCCCATTTTAGACCTGGGGGCTGCTGAAGAAATGGGTCCTTTAGGTAGGCTGGGAGGATCCTAGCAGGGCCTCAAAGGCATTTTTGCCCAGTGTTTACCCAGTTTTGGGGGTGGCGGGGGTGGGGAGGGTTCCACCTGTTGTGTGACACCTGCCCAGTCTCCCAGCACTTCCAGCATCCTAACCTGCTGCCCTGGGCTGCAGGGCACTAGCCCTTGGACCTGGTCCTAGTGTCACCTGCTGGTGTGGGTCACAGAAGGGCTTGCCACGCTTCTATAGCCATGAACAAAGACAAGAGGCAGCACCTGAAATGGTCGCTGAATTTGACTCCCTCCCAGGACAAGGGCATCTTTGGGGACGAGGTCTCAGGTCACTCCCATTTCTGATTTGGGTGGATGGGTGCCAAGGCAGCCCTACTTGGTGCTCTGGGGTCACGGTGGACCCTTCCGATTTGCTGGGAAGAGCCTGCCCCCCTGCTGATGCTGGTGGGCGTGGTCCGCATCCCCATGGCCTGAGGGGTCAGGGCTGGCCTCCCCACCCCCACCCCCAGAGCCCGGCCAGGGCACCGGCCTTGTGGACACCTAAAACGGTTTAAATCTGGATGTCCCATCCCATCCTCGGAGCTGCCGTGCCCTGACAAACTCACTAAAAACATGAGTTCAGGAGAGGTCAGGACTTGGCATTTTTGTGATTTTTGTGATCCTTAATCTCTGCTGTCAGAAGGCAGAGATGTTGGTCTTTGTGGTGGGCGCTGAAGGCAGCCCCAGGGACCCATCTCTAGCGTGAACCTGAGAGCACATGCAAGGCTCTCTCAGCCATGCTGACTGTCTGTGGGAGCTCTGCTGCTCAGAGGTGGGGGCAGGGGCCCAAATGAGACACAAATACGTATCATAAACTTTTATTCAAAGTTTCAAGTATGTGTAAGTGTCTGTGATGACACATGGCGCTCGGTGGGTGTCCTCACCACCCAGGACCCTGGTTATAGCACCGTTAAATCAGTTACCCACAGAATTGGAACAACAGAAAGACAAGTCACTTACACAGGTGGGCTGGTTTTCCTTTTGAGCTATACTTTCAGCGCCCCAGATGCCCAATAGTATATGCTGCGAAATTAGTTTGTGTTTCAAAATCTGTGAAAGTATAATAATGGTATCTCATAAGAGGATTTAGGAGTGGAGGGCGGAGAAGCACCAACTCTGAGCTCATTAGAAAACACATGGCAGCATTATTTGTATATGTGAATATCATAGAGTGGAGGCAGCCTGTTTAATGGGAAGAGAGGTCTAGGTACTGAGGTTGGCCGGAAATGACCCAAAAATGGAATTCAGCCTGACTGCCTGTGGTTGACCGCTCACACCAACAGCGTGGTGAAATTATCTGTCATGAGTTGAGTGGGGTGGCGTCATACTTGGGGTGGGACAAGCTGCTGCTAACCTGTGCTCCCAGGGTCCCAGCCGAGCTGGCTCTTGGTGCCCACCACCCTGTCGTCAGGCCCCACCCCAGAGGTCATCCCAGGCTCCAGAGGTCGGTCGGTCAGCAGCCCCCAGCGGGTGACAAGCACACCCCGTCTCCCCGCCCCCGAGCCTCGGATGTGGCTGCAGTAGGTTGAGACAGGGCAGGGGCTGGGCTGCACGAGGCGGGGGGAGCGTGGCCATCAGTCAGACTGCAGTTTTTGGGAAGATGCGTGGCGGCCTGAAGATAGGAGGTGCCCTGGCGCTTTACCGTGTGGAGAGCTGGTTATTTAGGAGTCCACTGAAGTGTTCAAACTTTTTTTCCGTCTCTTCACTGAAGGAACCACCTGAAGGATGGGCATTGGGGAGACAGAGTTTGGCAAACCAGACGCTCAGCCTCCTCCCACACCACAGCTGTCGGCCTCAGGGGTCTGGAGCCACTGCCCTCCACCAGGTGACTGTGCTGGGGCCACCTCTGTGTGACAGCCCCAGGGCGGCCACCAGGTGTGGGTCGTCCCCAGGGCCAGGCACAGGTCAGATGCTCTGTCAAAGCTGAGCGAAGGCATGGCCAACCCTAGCGAGTTTAGTTTTTGCCATCAAGGGAGTGGGGGGCCATCACTCCTCCTGCAGGAGAGGAAGCTCTGCTTCCCCTTTTATTCCCCAGTGTGTGGAGTGCAAGGAAAAGTTGCTTTATTGGCGACCCGAAGCCACAGTGGTTCACTAAGCTTCTAGCTCTCGGCAGAGGAAGAGGATACACAGAACCCACAAAATGCTGACGCCCACATGTTTGAGGTCACATGAGGAACGAGGAGATGGCCTCCGCTCCAGCCCGGTTCGGTGCCGCCCTCCTCCTTGGCTGGAGCTGGCTGCGAAAACCCAGGCTCTGTCCAGGCCTCATGTGTCTACAGCTTCCTTCCTGTGCGTGGAAGCAGGAGGCTGGCTCCGTTCCCCACACTCGTTACCCAGATTGGGAAGCCGCTCAGATTCCTCGACAAAGCAGGGCAGTTCTTGCCTCCATCTCCCGGAGGCTGGGCCGAAGGGGGGACCCTGGGTCCCCTGGGGTGAGGGGCTCCCCGCCAAGCGCCCGGGGCCCTTACCTATGTGGCAGTTGTACATCCAGATGCGGTGGCCGTCATAGCGGGTTCTGCACTTCATGATGTTGTTGCTGTAGTCAGACTCGGCGACCTCATAGTTGGGGTTGATGACGACCTGGGAGCGGGGCAGAGCGGAGCAAGCTGCTGAGACCCGCCCTGGCCACCCCCCAGCGCCCACCACAGGCCTGGAGCCCACCCACACCAGCCTTGCATCCAGAGCCTGGGCGACCTCATGGGAAGGAGCATGGCCGGTGCTGGGGGCAGGATGGGCCCGGGGGGTGGGGGGCGAGGTCCAGAGGAGTGAGGGTATGCACCCCTGGCTGCCTGCCTCTGTGCAATTCACACACATACCCCCTCCCACAGAGAGGCCTTCATAAAGGGGTTACCCTGTCCTGGGGTCCCTGGGAGGCTTGAGGATAGTAGAGGCAGGAATTGGGGCCCAGGGTAGCCAAAGAAGAGGCTGCTGGTAGGACCGAGGAGGAAGCTGGGGAGCAGGACACGCTGAGATGGGGTGCAGACGAGGACCAGGCTGTGTGCTCCTGGAGGTGTGCCTTCACACAAGCCCCTGCCTCTGAGCCCTCGCCCGCAGGCCCCTCTGCCTGGAAGGCCACTTCCTCTCCGCTCCTCACCCCCCAGTCCAGCCCGGCCAGCTCTCTCCCGGCCTTGGCAGCGTTAGCGCTGTCTGCATGCAGGGCCAGGAGGTAATGGAGAGGGTCAGTGAATCCCAGGCCAGGGGAAGCTCCGTGTCTGTCCTAAGGGAAAAAATTCTTTCCCTTGAATCAGAAGCACTAACATGCTCCTGTTGAGTTAATTAGCTAATTGTAAAGTTCAGGCGTCAGGAACGCAGACGTGATCCGGGTTTGCTGGGCTGTGAAATGGGCGTGCTAGTGGAACCCTTCCTTGGAGGGCTCCATGCGTTCACGGGGCTCAGGCACGGCCAGGCCAGGCCCGGCATCAGGCTTCCAACAAGCCATCGTTATTAAATAGATGGCACAGGTCAGGACATGTGATGCCACCCCTTCCCCCAGCAGAGCGATAGCAGACCCCACGCGGAAGCCCCCATGCACCGTGTACGTGCACAGAGACATGGATAGTCAGTTTTTAGAATAAAGAGCACTTTGGCTGGGCCTCTCCAAGTCCGCAGTTTGGGGTTTGTGGGTGGAAAAGTGTTTGGCTGTCTGATTTCCAGCCTCTGAAACTGCCCAGGAAGACTCAAAGCCGCTCTGTGGTCACTTCTCTGCAGGTGTTGCTTCTTCCCAGGGCCGTCTGCAGGGTGGGGACCCTGGGCCAGGCTCTGGGCTGGCAGAGTGCCCTCTTGGGCAAGTTTTCAAGGCAGGATGACACATTTCTGGTCACCCACTTTGCCACCCGGTGGGGCCAGCCCGAAAGCAAGCCGGATGGCTGTAGAGGAATGTGACAGGACGCCAGGGAGCCCCCGCGGGCCGGAGCACAACTGTGCCCCAGACAAGGGGAGGTTGGGGGGGGCAGCCCCACTCCCACGCCGGCCAGGGCCCTGGCTGGAGCAGGCTGGAGCAGACCGCTGTGTCTGCAGGGAGGCAGGAGAACCGTCCCCCCTGCAGACCCTGGCCCGAGGCCAACTTTTCTGGGAGACCCAGGTCACAAACACTGGCGAGTGAATTGCTCTTCATGAGATTACTTTCAGCTCTGACAGAACAGACGAGGCAGGGTGAGGGCACCCAGAGAGGATGTGTGGAGGACAGAGCCTGTGTCAAATGACACCGCAGGTGTGGACGCCTTAGAATTCGTGGAACAGCTCCTGGGCCGGAGGACCAGATCTGGCTGCCCGTGTCTTTTGATTTGCAAGTTCAGGTGTCAGCTGAGTGCGGGTGTCCCGGGAGGCGTGCATGCCTCCCATGCTTAGGTCACCTGGTTGGCCGTGATGTGCCGGCCCCTGGGCATAGGACTCCTGCCCTTCAGACTGGCCTCCCTGCCTTCATTTCCTGTTTGGACACCAGCAGGAAGGGGGCTGCCTTCCCCATCACCGGGAGAAAGGGCCCTCCTCCCATCCGCTGGGGCTGGACCCCCTCCTACCTGGAATAGGTAGTCTCCTGGGGGGACATCGGTGATGTCAACCCACTGGCAGTCGATGTCATGGCGATACACATCCCAGCAGCCCATGGTGATGCCCTGCTCACCGAAGTTGGCACACTCATAATTCTTCTGGATGTCTGCAGGCAGGGGCAAAGAGAAGCCCGGTCCCCTTGCACCTGGGCCCTATTGCCTCTAGTGCTCGCCCTCTGCGCTCCCCTTCCCCCAGTGCGCCCCAAGAAGCCCCACTGGCTGGGTGCTATTCCCAGATCCCACGCTTGACAAATCTTTTCCTCCCCCCAAGCCCTCAAACCTTTGCTTCATCAGGGCTTGGCATCCCATCCCGACTGTGTGGGTCTCCCATCCATTCTCCCATCCCTGGAACCCTTGCCTGATTCTCTACCCACATCCTGTCTTGTCCTTTTAGGGCCAGCCAAGGGCCCCTCTTCCACAAAGCCCTCCCTGGCCCCTCTGGCACTCACATTAGCTGGGGAATGAAGTGAGCGCTGATCTGGGAAAGCTCTGGTGGTGGTTATTTAGCTTAATGTGGGGGGTCATCTTGCCGCCCTCCGGAGAGTTGGCACTTGGATGTGGGCTCAGGTCTGGTTCGTGTATCTGACCTTTCACTGGATCGGCTGGTTGTGTGGCAAGGACGTGCTCAAAACTCATTCGTTTGGGTGATTTCATGGCATGGCAAGTCCACGACTGAGTAATGAACATGCATTTGCCGAGAGGCTAACCTGTCCAGGCACTGCTCGAAGCCCTGGGCATATGCAGAAGCAGCACTGTGTCTTCCCTGAGTCCCAGTCAGGTCAGGTGGCAGATGTGCCCACCAGTGATCAGAGGTGGGAGCTGAGTGCCGCCTCCGGGGGAGTCAAGAGACCTGGGAACCTCAGAGGGGGTCTTTTGGGTTTGGACTTGGGAGGCCATGAGCCTGTGGGGTAGGGATTTGGCACTGGGACCCAGGGAGGTGGAGGGGAACCACGTGCCAGGTTTGGGCCTCACCAGGGGACCACGTGGACCCACCAGTGCCCACTGTGGTGGGGGGATCCAGCACCTTCACAGCTGGGCCCTGCCTACAAGCCCCAGCCCTGAGCTATAGCCACAGGAAGGCCTGAGGGGAGAAGGGGTCATGGGGAGAGTCAGCAGTGGCCAGGGTGACAGAGTGTGGCATCAGGCCTGGACTCCAAGACAGGTGGGAGCACTGGAGTCCCTCTGGAGCCACCACACAAAGATACCTCCTTCACATTCTGTGTCCTCCAAGCAGAAGCTGGCTTTGTGGCCCTCTGCCACTTTGGTACCGTTGAGGTTCAAGAGGTCATAGTGGGTGAACACTTCCATGCTGTGGTAGTGCCTGCAGAGAGAGAGAGTGAGTGAGAGAGAGAAAGGGGGGGCAGGCTACAGGTCAGTGGCTGGAGCTGCCACCTGCGAGCAGTGGGGTCCTGAGGGGTGGCCTGTAGAAGAGGAGTGGGTGACAGGGCCTGAGGAAAGGGAGAGCAGAACCAGACGCTGGTATCTGTGGTGCTTCCCCACGGGGGGAGGCTTCCCCGTCCAGGCCTCGGCTCTCTCACCAGCTGAACAGGAACAACCCTGCCCAGACGCAGGCGGCCTCATGGGGATTAGCAAGGTGCCCAGGGAGGCAGGGGGCCTGCCACACTGTCCACTCCATACGTGAAGAGCTCTTTACTCAGTGCTGTTTATAACCTCCTGGGCATGACAGTGTTTGTCCCAGCCCGTTTCTGTGTTGCACACTTACTGCAGACCGATAAAAGTGACTTTCTGATATCTCTGGGAAACTTTCTGAAGTGGGGATATGACGGGGAGGGAAAGGACAGAAGGGGGAGGGCATGTGCGGGAGGGGAAAGGCAGGAAGAGCAGACCATTTACGAGTCGGGGGGTATCCCGACTCAAGGCAGGAGGGCCCCCAGGTAACCGCACCTCGATGTGGGTGGCAGGAGTCTGTGCCCCTCGCCTGGGACACATAAAAAGGGGCTGAGGGGGGCTCGCAGGCCCTTGGGAAGGAGCAGAGCATGGCAGGCACATCCCCATGGGCTCGGGATGAGAGCAGAGGAGGGAGAGCTCGTGTGTCCCCCTGTCTCTTGCTCCTGCGAGTTGTTTACATAACAGTGTCCCATCTCTTGGCTCCGGAGGAATTGAGAACAGATGCAGATTCTTGGAAAGTAGTGCCTTTGGTGCAGAAAAAATAAGGGGAAGATGGCTGCCACGTGTGGCCAAGGGCCTCCCTGAGGCCCAGCCCAAGCTGCACCATGTGTGCCTCACAGGCATGTGCAACTATGCGAACACGCTTGTCTCTGGCATCACAGGGACACGGGGCAAATGGGGAAACAGAGATACAAGGCACCCAAGGCATGGGGAGCAAAACTACCCAAACTTCTTCCTCAGGTAAGAGGGGATGATCACAGGACCCATTCTTAGGGGTCCCAGAAGGACTGAATCAGAGAAACCACAGAAAGACCTCCCAGGGGGCTTGTAATAGAGGGGTTCTCAGCACATGTCAACTCTCTCATCGTCACTCCTGCTCACAGAAGTACCACGAGTAGTGTCTTTGTAACCACTGCCGTCACTACCTTTCCTGCTACCCTTCCCAGCCTTCCTCACCCCCACAAGACCCACGGGGCTGGCCTCAGGCTCCCTCCATGGGAGCAGGGGCAGTCAGGACAGCAGCAAGAGGGGAATTAAAATGAGGGGAATAATTTCGGAGAGGAAATTAGAGGCTCTTTCCCCCTTCCTCCTATGTTTGCTTGTGCTAAAAATAATGCCAGGAGTTCCTAACTTGGGCTTTTCTCAGGTCGCTCATGTTTCTGGGTAAAGCGATGCTGAGCCAGGGGCCCCCTGAGAACACTCACAAGGACACGTTTTGTGGCAAGTCAAAGCGATGACTCTGAACGAGTCTATTTTGGCTTCTCGAAGGAGCAGGATGAGACATGAGGTCTGACTCACTGCCTAAAACATGTCTGCATCTTTCAGAGAGGGGTTTATGTTACCATGTTTACTGGCTGGAAAGACTGAAGAGAAATGGGTTTATGTTCCGTTGTCTAAACAAAATTCAGACGCAGTCCACAGATGGACTCTTGTAAGGCTGACCTTCTCTCGCTCCTCCTGCTTCCTGCAGACCTGATTTAAGAGTCTTCCCTAGCTCTTCAGTTTTTCCCCTGCCAACACGAGGATGGAAACAGCTGGTTTGGAGCCTCTGGATTCCAGCTAGCTGTAGTCCTGGGGCTCCTGTGTTTCACTTCTGGGGCAGGTGTGGACATCACTCCCTGGGGCCACGTCTCCCTCCCTGCCGGCTGGCTGTAGAGACTGGGGCATCCCCTGCCCCCACTACCCCACCCAGGAAATGCAGATGGAGCCCCTGGAGGGCAGGAGGGCACGTATTGGTTTTGGGTATATCTCCACTTTCCACACTGAGGTGTCCTGACCCTTGAAAGTTTAAGAGGGGGCTGGAGATCCACGGTGGCGGTGGGGGGATGGGCTAGGGAAATTACAACTTGGAAAGAAATTCCAGAACCTCAGGAGAGACAGAATAACCTGACACTTGGTGGAGGTCATTGTGATCCGGAGAAAAGGAAGGATGGCCTTCCACCTTAAGACTTCGGAGCTCAATATGCTAAGACATGATGTCAGTGGAAGAAGGAGATGATGGAGATGCGGAAGACGGACCACGCCAGTCCAGAGGAAGATGGCAGCTTTGTTTTCCTAGGTCCCTGGGGACCCACATAAAACTCTGAATCAGAAAGTTGGTGTGTGCTGCAGAAATGCTGTCACCCTTCACCCTGTCCAACCCCTGCCACGTGTCCCCTCGTGCCTCCAGAATGGACAGTCATAGCTGGGGCTCAGCGGCAGCTGGGACAATGATCCTGTCCCCACTGCAGAGAATATGGAGGAGGGGAGGATGGTGGCGGGTGTTTCAGAATCACAAGGTGCTGTCATGAAGGGTGAGGGCCTTCTGCTCACTCCACCCGCCCTCCCCATGTGCTGGGAGCCCTCTGGCCAGAACAAAGCCCTACAGATGGGGCAAGGGCCTAACATTGGCTCCCAGAGGCCACATCACATCTGTGGGGCTTTGATCCAAGATGGGGCCTGCTCTGCACATGGTGGGAGCTAGGCAGAGTAAAGGAAAGTCTCCTCTTTGGAGCAGGGCTGTCCCTGGGTCTCTGGGCTGGGCCCTGGGCTGTGCTTCCACCGCCTGCTTGCCAGCTCCCAGGGGCTGCCTGCAGGGTGAGGACTCATCCCCGGGCCACAGCAGGGGCAGAGCGGCTCTGTGTCCAGCTCCGCCTGGACCCTGCCGGACCTGGGACGTGACGTGCCAGTGAAGTAGGGGTGGCCCCGCTCCCTGGGGCACAGGCAGGGTCATTGAACCACGGCACGGTGCATATAAGAGAGGACATCTCAGGGCATTTTCTTCTACCTCTGGTGGGCAAGGGAGGTGCTAAGGGGGTCAGTCTTTAGGTTTCATTTCAAAGCTTTCAAAGAACATAGTTCCATTCCTCACTGTAGCGTTAATCACATTGGGAGTGATAATTTTCCCCATGCACACTGATTTGAGCCAGGGTTCTCAGCTTTGGCTCCACAGTCAGTAAGTCTGCTGAAAGAGGATGTTGAATCTTCTAGAAATAATTTTTTGTTTTTGGGTGAAGAAGGGCCTGCTTTCATCATACTCCCAAAGGGACCCAACCGAGGTTTGGGGCCAGAAGTCCTATTGAAAGTTCCTCCTACAGAGCCTGGACATGTCCCTCGGAGCTTTGGAGGCTGGGTGCTGGGGGGAGGGCAACAGTCTTATGCTCCCTGAGATCTCATGGCTGTAGGTTCTCAGTTACAGATGAGGAAGGGGTGGCTTGAAGGGATATATGCTTGGCCAGCATGTTTTTTCCACCCATCCCTCCCAAACCACCGATTAGAACATCTGTAAGCACAGAAATGAAACAGGACGACAGGAAAAGAATGGGGTGGGGTAGGGTAGAGACCAGGATGCTGGAGCTCCAGATCAGAAGGAACACGTCCGTGGTGTCACCATGTGTATTCTTAAAGGACAAACCACTGCTTGGAGAGCTAGCAGATGTCCCGCAGAGACTCCCACCATGTAATGTCGGGGCGGACCACCACGTGTGGGACAGAGATGCAATCACGTCCAACTTACAGCAGGCAGCGTCAGCTCCCGCCGGCCCAGGGCTCCCACCCATATGCTTTCTAGAGGCCATCAGGCACCAATCTGCTCATGACTTCAGTTTTACTCTCTGACGTCCAGCCTGCTGAAGGCTGACATACTTCTGTATGGAGACCAAAAATTCCCTGGCTAATTAGGACATTCAAAACATACGGATAATAATTATGAAGGAAAATCAACAAGTTCTAAATTCTATCCCTAGGCTTTTTCTTTTGAAACAGATTGAACAGTTCAATCCCTAAACCGGTTTGACTGTGACAGGAGCATCCATTGGGACACGGAGAAGCAGGCGAGGACAGGTTTCTGATGAACATGCAGCAGAGGTAACGGAAAGAGCTGGAGTCAGACAGACGCGAGCTGGGGATCCGCGCCTGGCAACTTCCTGTTGGACTTCCTGGACCAGCCCTATAAACACCGAGCCCCCGCTCCCCTACCCTTGAAAATGTGCCTGGCACTGAGAAGGGGGTCAATAAAAGTCAGTTCTTGTGCCCCTCATGGGGGTCGCTATGTTTTCCGTTGGAAGGACGCCTAGTTCTGGCTGGGCTGGGGCTCCTCAGACTTAAGACATTACATACACACCATTGCCTGGTGATGCTGACAAAATGCAGATTCTGGGGCAAAGGTCTGCCACGGATGACTCTGCCCGCCCACAGGCCTCCCTGTGAGAAGGAGGGAGCTCTGCCGCAGAGATGGGGGGCATCCGGGGAGAGAGGGTGCTCACTGGGGACCCCTCGGGGGCTTGCTGCCCTGTTGCACAGCAGGGCTCCCCGACTTCGTCTTCAAAAGTGTGTTCTCTTCTGTTCCCTCTCCCTGCCCAAGTCAGGTCCCCGCAGGAAAATCTGAATAAGCAAGGGCAGTGGGCTCTGGATTAGAATGAGAATCAAAAGCAAAGAGAAAGAAAAGGCCAGGAGATGAATGGGTGGTTTCTGTTGGCTCCAGCTAGGGCCAGCTCTAGGATTTCTGTTCTGGTGCAGGATTCATAGCACTGGGGCCAAGTCCACAGGCTGAGGGCTGGCAGGGACACTGGAGATCCCGGCTGATGTGGCCCAGATGGTCTGACATCACAAGGCTGGGTTGAGAGACTGGGTCTCATGACTGCTGGGTCCAGAACCCTTGCCTCCACACCCACTACCTTCCTGGAGATATTTCAAATATACATACATATATATTTTTTTTTTGAGGATATTTAAAAAATATATTTTATTTATTTATTTGACAGAGAGACAGCACAAACACGGGGAGTAGCAGGCAGAGGGAGTAGCAGACTCCTCGCTGAGCAGGGACCTGACATGGGGCCCGATCCCAGGATCCCGGGATCATGATCTGAGCTGAAGGCAGATGCTTAACTGACTGAGCCACCCAGGCGCCCCTCACATATATTTATAAAAATCCAAAAATTGCAGAACCCCCGAGCACTGTGCAGAGTGTGAACTTGCCATAGATGGACGTGAAAACCATCAACTTAGTGTCAGTGGAGATGAAACAAACAAGATGTTTGTTCCCTAACATTAGGCACTGGAGGCAAGAAAGAGACCAGGCTAGGGGAAGGGGATGGGGGCTGGGGCAGCTGGCGGTGGAGAATGGCTCAGTAAATGTGGAAGGCCACTGTGGCGACCTGGACCCCCTCTAATGTGGGCAGACCCTGCCTCCTGGATGTGTGGCCTCTCAGCTCTCTCTAGAGCGACCCTGCGATTCTGATTCCTATGCGGGCCCTGCACTGTGTCAGGCTGCTGGTGATGCAGGAAGGCTCACCTGTGGCAATCATGCCAGATCCACGCATGGCGGCCATTCTTGGGTCGGAAGTCAGACTGCCCGTTGTTGTGGATCTGGGAGGAGAAGCGCAGAAGGCGGCGGTAGCCTGTGGTGGGGTTGGTCTGGGCGGCCGAGGCTGAGAGGCAGTTCTCTTCCATGGCACACTGGAGCATGAACATGGGGCGGTCCTCCAGGTAGGTGCTCTGCTGGACGATCTCCGCATTGAGGACCAGGTCGGGGGCAGCTGGGGAGCACAGACGTGGTGTTCAAGCAAGAGGAGCGACCCTCCTCACCCCTCCAAGTCTTCTGCTTTGGACTCCTGAGCTGGGACCAACCCCATCCCTGCCTAGCATCAACATCTGGGACGGGCTCATGGTCTCTCCAGGTCCCCTCCTGGAGGAATGCTACCCCCAAATTCCTCTTCCCCTCCTCTGAGAGTCCTCTTGGATATTTCTGCAGCTATCAGTGCAACATGATGGGCAAAACACGAGCGTCCATTATATTGTTATCTCTCCTTTCGGGTGCCTGGAGATTTTCCATCGTAAAATACAAACAATAGCAATGATACTATGCTTCCCGGAGAGAGAGCCCCGTGAACACCTCAGTCTGATCCTTCTGGGAAGGATGCACAGTTTACAACACGTGTGATAGTGTATGTGGATTTACAGTCTGCTAATACCCTTTCCCTTAAAACACATCTTGACATATTTCCTTGTTAATAAATACCCATTACACATGCATTTTATGGCTGCATAGTATTGAATTCATAACCCTACCTCCTATTTCTCGATACACCGGTTGCTTGCCTTTTCTCACCATTAAAGATAAAGCTGTGATAAACATCCAGGAGTAAGTCTGTGTATATAACTTATTTCTTTAGAGGGTATTTCTAGAAGTGACATTGCTGGACGGAAGGGCTGCGTGTTTTCAAGGCTCTGATGCATGTTGCTCAATAACGGATTCTTCCAGTTTCCATGCATACTGTTGCTCTGCATGAGTTTCCACAAGGTGCATTTTTTTTTAAGATTTATGTACTTATTTTAGAGAGAGAAAGTGCAAGCTCGGGGAGGGGCAAAGGGGGAGAGGCAGAGAGAGAGAGAGAGAGAAGCAAATACCCGGCTGAGCATGGCTCCTCACACCTCGGGGCTCGATCCCATGGCCCTGAGATCATGACCTGAGCCAACTAAGTCTGACACTTAATGGGTTGACTGCGCCACCCAGGTGCCCTCAGGTGCATTTTTTAAAACAAAGCTTGATTGAATCAGTGAGCACATTGCACACTACAGGTGTTTAAAAAAAATTACCAATGGCTACACTCTGTATTTCCTCAACAAGCCTAATAGAAGGTTTATCTTTTTTACAAAAGGATTAACTGTAGGTTTCCCTTTAAAAGTCAGATTCTACTGACTATTTCTAGTACATCTGAATTCACAAAAGTATTGCCTGTGAATTACTTGTAACGGGATCCATCCTTCATTTTCTGACAAGTTGCTTGTAACTGGAGTGCGTGTGCGTCTGAGCTTTGTTTCCCTCAAGTTCACCAGAGCCTGGAGCGCTCCCCATGGCCCCCAGGCTGCATGGAGCTCTCAAGACACACTGGGACCCCGTGGGGCCGGCAGCCTCTCGAGAGCAAATCCACTTGCAGGGGATGGATGTGGAGCTGAAGGGTCTGGAGGGGGCCACACAGATGAGATGTGGGGTAAGGAGTGGAAGACAGCAATTGTTGAGAAATACTTCCTCTTGGAGGACACACACCAGGAGGCATGGCTGGTGCTGAGTGTCCTGGTCACACTTTTATTGGAGGCTATAATGAGTCTTATTCACTGTCTGTACCACAGTCGGTACTCCGTGGACAGCACTTCTGCTTACATCTGAGCTGAGCGAATGGGTCTCCCTTGCTCTTTCTCTCTTTCTCTCTGTCTTTCCACCAAGCATTCCAGTGAACCCTGTGCTAGGCTCTCTGGACAGTGCTGCACAAGGCTGACCTTACGTTGTCGCAGGAGAGACAGACAGAAGCCCATATTACTGCTTAATTACGGTTGTGACCAGAGCCAGAAGGTAACATATGGAGGGTGTTGGAAATTATAACCAGGGGACCCAGCAGTAGGGAGGAGGTTGGGAAGGATTTCCTTGGAGGCAATTAGGGTTTAGTTGCTCCCTGGAGGGGGAGCAGGGATTACAAGGAGTTGCCCTACATGCTAAGTAGCATGTGTCAGGTCCCTGAGGCATAAAGGGGCACCTCTGTGGCTGGGCCACCAAGGAGGGGTGGGAGGTGGGAGGTGGCTCCAAATGAGGCTGGACAACACGTGCCTTGTGCAAGTTCCTGAATTCACCTAAGTGCTGTGGGGAAGCCTGGAGGGATTTGAATAGGACAGAAGCATGCGTGGGAGACCAGCATGGATTCCGGCCCTGGGGTGGGGGAGCCATCGGAGGGGCACCTGTCACTGTGGGGGTGCCACCGAGGAGCCTCTGCACTGATACAGTCTGGAGGAATGGCGCCTGGACACGGGCCGAGACGTAGAGGGAGTAGAGAAGACATGAGAGGTAACAAAGAAGACAGAGTGTATATGGCAGGGTGGGGGGTGGGTCAGCAGGAAGAGGGAGAGAAAAGGAAGATTTGCAGATACAGGGTGGAACTGGTCGGATGAGAAATAGTAATTATGCAGAATATTCCTCATCTGCCAATATGTAACATGCGTTAAGCCAGATCCACTAAGAGCTGTGTTCCAGGCCCAAATGGCCACTGTTCCCCCGCCTACCCCAGGAGTCACCCTGAGTGATGCCTTTGGCCTAACTTGAGTTCTCAGAGCCCCATAAAACTCATTTTTCACCTGCCATGAGGATGTCAAGGGCACTGTTGATCCCATAACTGTCTGTCTGCGTGAGAAATTCCCTTCCATCTCAGAATCTAGAACAGTGGGCGTCTCCCATCTCATGGGTATATTTCTACTTCATGGACACTGTGGATGACATTAATGACCAGGTTTCCCTCCTTCCTTTGGCTGTTAGGAAGCTCCTGGTGAATTTTATGACCTCCCGACAGTATACGAATAGGACTCTATAGCACGTATTTTTTTTTAATCTCTCTCTTGGTTCCATTTAGCTTTTTGCCAATCCCTACTTTTCACATCTGATCTTCTCCTAGGCTACCTTGAATTTTATTTAGGTTTATGTTATTTTCCTCTTGGAAATGATGGTATATTACAAATATAAATAAATTAAGAAGCCAAGAAAAGGCCCCTGACTGCTGCTCTCTGTTTGGATGTTCCTCCGGGGGAGGCCGGTTAAGAGTGACGAGCTCTTCCTTGGACTGGGTGGTCCACCCAGAGAAGCTCACGCCTGGGGGGTGGGAGGAGGGCAGTCCTGCCTTACAAGGAAGGCTTAGAAAACGCTGGGTGAGTCTAAAGGGGTCAATGGTGCACAAAGCTCCCTAGTTCAGGTCTGGACCCCTGGCTTTCCATGATGGTAAGAGATGGCGATGGCACACTACTGTCTTCTGGGCACTCACGCATGTTTCCTGTCACTTTAATTCCCATCGTCTAGGAAAAACCGTAACTAGAGATCAGAGTGGTTAACTCTGCCAAGATTAGCTAATAAAGGGCAGGTGGGGTCTGCTCTCAGGTTCTCTGGCCAGATCCGGGGCTTCTTGCACCTCCCAGATTCACGAGGGAAAAGGCTAAGTGTGGTTTTAGAAGGTCAAGGCGGGAGGGCAGCACTGTCACGAGGCTCCGGAGAGCAGTGTGCCCACAAGGCTGCAGGG
Source organism: Lontra canadensis (assembly GCF_010015895.1). Taxonomy (NCBI): domain Eukaryota; kingdom Metazoa; phylum Chordata; class Mammalia; order Carnivora; family Mustelidae; genus Lontra; species Lontra canadensis. Next base: position 26,680,586 of record NW_022631004.1, on the reverse strand, counting down.
CTAGTCCTCTCTCTCTCTCTCAGCACAGAAGGGAGCCTTCATGAGCTGGGCCATTCTGAGTCCCCGCAGGGGTTCCCCTTCTATGTTTTCAGTCTCTCTAGGATTCCCAGGGACTCACCAGGAAGCTCAGTTGTCTCCAAGGTGTGAAAATAAGCAATGCTTTTTGGAGCGGGTTGGGAGGAAGGAAGCCAACACACACGGAGCCGGGTATGTGCTTCATCTGCTTCCCTGGCCTCAGAAACGGCCCTGAGGAAGGTGCTGTCTTCCTCGATAACTGGTAAGAGCTGGGAGTTCTCAGGGACAGAACTCAAGGAAGGTCCCCTGTCTCCGGGGTTTGAACCCAAGGCTCCCAGACTCCCCAGTCCCTCCCTCCCGCTTCCTTTCCACGGTCATCAGGCAAGTGTTGGGGTGTCTGTGCGGGGGAGGGAGCCTGTGACCCCCAGGAACTCTCACTTTCTGAGCAGGCGACTCCGGCCCCATACTGCACCGCGCCCTGGGGGCAGGCCACATCCTCGTCCTGGCGGCAGTGTGCCAGGGACAGCTCGGTTCCCGAACACTTAACCGCACTCATGACCACCTTGTTGGCGTAGATACTTCCGTGCCAATACCAGGTCTCCTGGAGGAATCAAAAGACATGGGAAGCGTGTCACCATGAGCTGTCACTTTCTCGTATTCGGTCAACTTTCAGCCTCAGGAAAATCCCAAGGCTGAAGCTAAATGTAAGCCCACTTTTTCTAATGGTGACAGCGGCGGCACACACAGCCACAGCCCCGAGCCACGCAGTTTGCTGGTGGTGGAGTGGGGGAGAGCCCCGTGCTCTGGCTCTGCCTCTGGTCCCCGCGGGGAAAGTGTGGCTAAGGTTTTGGTCAAACGGCTGTCCAGTGTTGTGCGTCAGGAACGACAGGCGCCGGTAACTCGGGCTGCTTGCTCCCCAGCCCTGAGCCCAGGGGCAGACAGGACTTGCCTGTCAGGGTCCTGTCTCCTCTACACCTGCACGTGCTCTCGGAGTCCTTGGCACAGTGCTCCGGAGACCCTGCCCATCTATCAGAACAGGCAGGAGAGAAGAAACCTGTTCACACGTGATAGCTCATCATGCGTACATCCTACTGGTTCTCCTTAACGGTCGTCCTCTGGAGAGAGGACTGGGGCCTCAAGAAGGGACAGGGTGCGTAATCGGTGGCAGAGATCCGGGCCCACATCATGACCCTTCTGAGGCCCAGGTGTGTTAAGAATGAGCTCACCGGGAACGAAAATAACGGGATGGGCGCTCTGCGAAAGAACTGTTCTCTCCTCTTGCTTTGGAGCCCAGGGAGGGCCCTGGCTTGTCGAAGCAGCATTAGGAGAGACACTGTGGGAAGCCAGGACCCTGGAGGGAATGGGCAGGGCTCTCAGAGGCCGGGCCCTTCTGAATGGTAGAATGAGGAGCCACAGGACAGCTCAGGACTCAGCTCCTACCCTGGACCCAGCCAGCCCGTGGCAGGCAGTAAGGCTCTGCAAGGCTTCGGAGCTGACCCAAGTCAGCTCCCTCCCTAGGAAATCCTGTTCGCAAGGCGGGACCCCCACCCCCCACCCCGCCTCCCTGCACAAGAACTAGGGGCAGGTTTAGCTAAGCAACATGGGACCTCCAGACATTTTCCCTTTCTCCAAACACAGAGAAAGTGTCTAGAGCCAGGACACTGAGGACCTGACCGGTTCCTTCCATGTCACAGGGAGTAGAAGGGATGCCTGGGAGGGCAGCCACATTGGCCCAGATCATTACACAGAAGGCTGGTGGGGGTAGAGATGGGAACAGACCTCAAGTCTCCCATCTCTGGCTTCTCCTCCCCCCACAGCCGCCTCCTCACAATGTGTCCTCACAATACAGCTTGCAGAAGTCAATGATTTGTGAAGCCAAAGTGCTCTTGCCTCTCCTCTGCTGCCTTTCGATAGGGGCAGGGGCTTAGCTGCCTTCAGCTGAGTCCCTCTCTTTCAGGAAGGGGCTGGCTGGACAGCGGGAAAGGCTTAGAGGTTTACCAGCCAATCAAGGGGAGAAGGCGTGAGTACAGACGCCGGATGGGAAACACGGTCTGGACAGAGGGGCCTCCAAGGGAGTGAGAGCTAAGGCCTCTGGGGTGCCAGGCCTTTGGGCTGGGTGGTCTTCACTGCCCCATAGGACTGAGTTGCTTCCCTCTGCATAGGCACATCAGAACACCCCAGAATCAGCCCCCAGCCCAGGGTGAATCCCAGTACTCTAAGCAGAGTAGACCCTGGAAACCAGAGTCCAGCCCCGTATTCTGGAGCGGAGAAAAGAAGTCCAGAGCAGAACATGACCCAGAGCCGAGGCCAGGATGAGGTTCCTGGTCCCTCTCCCCCCAGCTCAGGGCATTTTGCTGTCCACCTCCCGGGCAGCTGGGGAAGGTGCATGGAAAGCAGGTCCTGACTGCGAGGGTGAGGGTCACACCGGATGGAAGGGGCTGAGGTGGGGGCTTCTCACCTGGAAGGCATTGCTGGCAAACCCCAGGCCCAGCTGCCGGCAGACCACCATGGCCTCCACAATGCCCCAGTTCTCGCCACACACCGTCCCCCATACGAGGGACCCGTTCCTCTCCACTAGCACCTCCACACGGCCCTCGTAGGGGTTCCGGCCCCCGTTCAGGCGCAGCTGTGGACAGAAAGAAAGGCAAAGTCACCAGATGGAACGGAGGGGAGCTGCCCCACCGTATTGCCATCAGTCTCAACTTTCCCCAAGCCGGGAATTCCTGCCTGGGACACAGTCAGAGTCAACAGCATCACTGAGAGCCTGCTGTGAGCCTGCATGGTGCCCAGCGCAGGCTTGTGTATTAGGTCCCGACCTGCAGGCAGCCCAAGGCCTTAGAGGCCTGGGCACTGACCCCCACCGCTGCACCAGCCCCTGCTCCCTGCTGCCATCCCTGAGACACCTGGGGAGGGCTGCCCTTAGAAGCAGACACCCGGGAGGATGCGCCAGTGTTACAACTTAAATGTTAGAACTTAAAATGTTAGAACTTAAAATTATTAAAAATGTTAGAACTCCCTGAGACTTCTTCCTAGGCTCTTTGGTCATCAGCACACCCTCTGCTTGGCTGGTTCCAGCTCCCAATCTCATCTGCCCCCATCCCCACTGTCCTCTCCACCAGAACTCCCTTCTGAGACCCCGTAACCAGCCGCCTATTTGACAGTTCAAATGCTGTCACAGTTCCACGTGTCAGTTTCAGGGAGACCCCAAATCTGAACATGGCGTCTTCTCCATCTCCATCTAAACCTGTGTTCTATCTCCTCCTTGTTCCCCTATTGCAGCAAAAGGCACTCCCGTCTACTCCAGGGGCAGCACACTTTCTGCAAAGGGCTGGGAGGTGTTTTAGGGTTCATGGGTTGTGCGCTCCGTGTCATAAGCACTCAGCTCTGCCGCACAGCTTAAGAGCGGCCTGGGCTAATGGGTCAGTGGCCAAGCGTGGCTGTCTTCCCAGTAAAACTGTAATGACAAAAACAGGCAGAGGGATAGGTCTGGCCTGCAAGCTGTCCTTTGCTGATCCCAGTTGACTCTGTTATACAAGCCAGCCATCCCGGAGCCATCCTCCACACCATCTTCTCTCTCTCTCCTGCAACATCCGGTCAGAACCTTCCTCGGTGGATTTTATCTCCAAAGTCTCTTTCCAGTTCATCGCTTCCCTTTGCTCTGCGTGGACCCTCTTGTCTCAGCGCCATCATCCCCTGCCGGAGCCAGACCCCCTCCTTCTCTCGGCCTCCGCTCTAGACTTCATCACCCTCTTGTCTAGTCAGAAGTCAGCGTCAGCTTTGAAAGGGCCCTGCTCGTATCGCTTCCCGGCTCAGAGCATGGTAGCGGCTTCCCCTTGCTCCGCCACTCATGCTTCCATCCGGTTCTATGACCTCCAGGCACGCAGGACTTCCTCCGGTTTCCACGGCTACCTCTCAACCGAGTCGCGCAGTAAGCCCTGTGTAAGCCCACGACATATATGTGCCCTTCTGCCCGGCTGATCCTTGTTCACTCTTCCGAGTCCGCACCCTGAGCCACTTCCCTCCATTGGGGTCCGTGGCCACGGACACACTCCGTTGCTCCCTACACGTCTCCCTCTGAGCACTTCCAACAGTTATAATTAAGCTAACTCACGATTTGTTTAACATCTGTCTCCCCCACGCGAGTATAGGCTCCTAAGGGCAGAGCTGTATTTGTGCGGTTTCCTGTGTGATTGAGAATTAAGACGGTACCTCACAAATGTCAGGTTCTCCAACAATACATTTGGAAAGAATGAATGAATGATCAGTCTTAGGGACTGAAAGCATGGACCAGCTTAGGTGAGCTCAAGCAGACAGATCTGGAGATTGGGGAAGGGATCTAAAAATGCTCGCCTTCATCCAAACACCTTACGCTGCTTCCTTTGTACGCCTAGCAATTCATTCCTTTGGGACAAGGCATGACGCCTCCAGAAACCCTCATATACTGGGCTGTTGGCTTGCCAGTTCTTTAGGGGTTTCAAAGGTCAGTGAGGTCAGCTGGCAAACAGACAAATCAAGGGCAGCCATGATGCCGGGTCTACCTCCCAGGCTTGTGGAGAGGAAGATTTAAATAAGATAATTCATGGAAAATCCTCACATCGTTAAGTGCTCAGAAGAAATATTAGTCAGTATCCTAGTAATGATCTTTATTAGGGTGGAGTCCCTTCAGAAATCAAAACTCTCTTCAGAAGAACTAGAAGGGGTCAGAGCAGGCAAGAAGAGGGCTGGCCTTTGGGAGGCCAGCGTTTGTCTTCTGAGCATTTCTGGGCTGAGAGCCCGGGTGAAGGTAGGCACTGGACACGGTCTTAGATCTGGATCGTACCTCACCCACGACTAACATATCTTTGGGTCTATGTAAAATACAGACAAGTAAGAGGAGCAGAGCCACTGAGAAAATCCCAGAACAGCAGAAGGCAGGCTACCGGGCTTTAACATGCCAAGGAAAGGGCGGCACCTTGGGCAGGGCGTGTGTTTAAACCCATTGGGGGCATCTCTAGGTCGCCACAGGCCATCCCCCTCCCCTGGTGTGGTTTCCAGCCACCCCCACCAAGCCCGTGCACCCTGGGGAGGTGGAGGCTATGGGAGTGGACCCGTCCGGTGGGCCAGGTGAGCACTGAGGCTAATGCCAGTGGGCAGTGAGGCTAAGAGCAGAATGACTTTTAATCGGGTTTGTTACTGTTTTAGAGTTCCTTGTGGACAGTGCCTTGCCTTATGGACTATTGTAACAGTCAGTGACAGGGACCAGGGACAGCTCTGGGAGTTTCAAGATGCACTGGGGGCCTTTTCTCATTTTCTAGAGAAGACCAGAGGCCAGCCATGGAGCTCTAACACGGCCCAGGACACTGTTCTCCATGCCCCGGGCCCCACTCTGAGGCCCCAGCATTCCCCAGCCGGATGTGCCAGTAGAGGTGTTCTGCCCTCACCAGCATGGGAGGAACCCCGAGAGGCCTCGGGTCAGCCAGCGAGGGTGCCAGGGAGGGTCCAGTGTCCTCAGAGTTTCTGAAAATAACCCTGGCACTCCCCTTTCCTTATTCCTTTGATTCTCGATGGCAGCAGTCTGGGGTCTGAAAGAAGGGCGCGGAGCACAAGCAGCTACGTTCTCCTGAACACCAACAGGGAAAGCAAAACACTTCCCGCCAGTGCCATCCAGCAAGGCTGCCTTGTGTTTTGATAAGGTTGTGGTTGACCAGTCCCACACCTATTTTGGGATGTGAGGGGGTAGGAGGCAAGGGAACATGACCCGGATGTCAGCCTGAAAGGAAGCACGGGCACTTGCCAACTCAACATTCCTCACATGGGCTTGGTCTTGCTAACCAGGCCGGGCCAGGGGAGGCCCGCAGCTCAGAGGTGAACCGGAGGTCAGCAGGGGTGGTCACCCGGGAAACCCACCTGCCCTTCCCAGAGCCTGCTGGGCTCGGCTGCCCCCTCCCAGCAGCAAGAGGAATGAGGCTTTGCTGGGGCCAGATGACCAAAGCCACCGGCTTCCAAGTGTGCGGTCTCTAGTAGCCATTCAAGAGAAAAGTCAATTTCCTACCGAACAGGGGTGGCAGAGAAGCCAGGGAAATCATCTCCCTCAACGTCCTTCTTTCCAGAGGAGTAAACTCAAGCCTCAAAGAATTATGGAAGGAATCGGCCAGTGAGTGACGGCGAACTGACTCGTGTGCCCGTGGAATTCCCGCGCTGCAGCCCCAACCCATTAATACGGCTGTATTTGGAGAAAGGGTGTTTCAAGAGGTAATTACGTTAAATGACGTCATAAGGGTGGGCCCTAATGCAATACGACAGGCACCCTTTTAAGACGAGGAAGAGACACGGGGGTTGCATACACTGAGGCCGCATGAGGACACAGGAGGAGGCGGCCATCCGCAAGCCGGGGAGAGAGGCCTCGGCAAGAACCAGCCCGGCCAGCACTTTGATCTTGGATTTCTAGCTGCTCCAGTTGTGAGGACCAGCATTTTTAGCATCGAAGCCTCCCAGTCCGTGGTGTTTTGTTATGGCGGCCCCAGCAAACCAAGACGTGGTAACAGCTGAGTGTCTCGGCGGTTCTGTCTGGCAGACCTGCCGGTGCCCTTGGGAGCCCTGAGCCACACCATGTGACGGGCTGGCCTGCTGCGGGGCCGAGGCAACCCATATGGCCTGTGGGGCTTTCTTTTACAGGGGACCTTGCCCATTTCCTTCCCAGGGGATGGGAGGCCGGGGTAAAAGTCTCCCAGGCCTCCTGCTTGAGCTCAGGGAGCACCTGCTGGAGCCTGGAGGGCCTGTGCAAGGGTTGGTGCTGGGAGCGCAGTGTCCCCGCTGGCATCGCCGAGCGCACGGCCTGGCTCAGCCATCCCAACCACAAAGTGCATCTGGAAAACATCACTTTCTTTGGCCTAGGTCTTTCATTTGGGTTGAAAACCCCACTCCACCCACCCACCTCCAATCAGCCTAAAGGTCAGGCTGCCATGGCATACTAGGACCGGGGCATGTCACCTTCCACAGCTCCGTACGGCTATCTTGCAAGGCTGCCAGACGACTGGAGATGGCAAGTGTCTCCCGTAGCCATGGACTTGTGGCCCGTGCTCCCACTCACCCACAGGCAAACTCACAGCTTGGCTGAGGGCTGTAGGGGTCTCATTTTGGATCCAAATGCATGTCGTGGCTGACCGGTTTGGCATGCCGGTGCCAAGGTCAAGAATCAGGGTCAAAGCAAGAACCCAACGGGAGAGCCATCTTGTGCCCTGATGTGTCTGCATTTGCTCGTTTTTAAAATAAGCACTTAAGAAACTCTTCCAATGGGCCAGCCAGGTAGCAGGTGACGCCTGGGACCCAAACAAATACGTGGGACAGTGAAGAGCAATGAATAGAACGTACTGGACCTTTCCTGAGGATGGGGGAGACTGAGAGGAATTCATCTTGTTGGCTAGCCCTGTGGGAAAAACCAGCCAAGCCGGGAGACACGCTGATGTAGGATTTTAGACACTTACCTCAGGAGAGGAAAGGTGTGTCTCCGGTATAATGTTGTTAAGGTTTCCCTGTCTTTCCCTTTGGTTACCAAACTACACTTTTCTGTTCCAAAATAATGTCTATACTGTGCTTACCCTTGTGTAACTTGTAGACCCGCTGTCGACGTGGTTGCCCTGGGTCCTTGCACAGGTACCATGCCAAGGGTGTCAGAGGTGCTACAGACCTTGAGACCCTTACAGAAAGGACTAGCGATCACGCCACATGTCCAGTCCCCGTGCAGGGGGTGGCATGCAGCAGGGGCCCGATATCTGTCCCTGAGGAACAGGGTGCTTATCCATACATTTTCTCCCTCGGCACACTTAATGAATGCAAGGCGACAAAGTTGTTAATAGTGACAGCAGCGGAGCCTGGCCCTTTCTGAGCTCATCCTCAGAGCACTCAAATTCCACCTGTGAGAACCCTTGAGTGTGAGGCCACTTGGCTCAGACTTTCTGGGGCTCAGTGACCAAAACAGAGCACAGACCCTCACCTTCTTCTGGAAGCCCATGGCGGGGATGTTACATCTCACGCCGGCATCTTCTTCGTGGTTGCAGCCTTGAGACTCGGCATTGAATTTGCAGTCTATGATGGACTTCTCATTCCCGGTGCACTCAATTTCGTTGAGGTGGATGGGTCCTATCCCTGCGGGAGGAAAAAAAGCATGTACTAGTGACAGCTTCCAAAGGAAAGTTTCTGGAATGTGCAAGAAAGTCCTAGACAGGAAGGACATGTTTGTCCCATCCTCAAACTCTTCCAGTTGCGTCCCATCATCAGCTCAGGCTCCAGGCCTCCTCTCCGCGGAGAAAATTGCTTCTTGTCTTGGGATTCACTTCTCCCCTGAAAGCAAATCAAATGTGCCACTAACTTCCTGCACGACCCTGGCCAATGCACTCAGCCTCTCTGAATATTGGTTTTCTTCTGGGATAAAGTGTTGGATGAGAAGACACCTAAGGTCCCTCTCCAACTTTAATACCCTATGTGTTTTGAACCTGAAGGGGTGACTAGCCCTACAGAATTAGAGTCCCTACAGGAAAGTGACAGCACAATCAAACTGGATGATTTGAACAGAGTTAGAAAAAGGGATTTTGAAAATAAAGGTAAGGGGTGCCTGGGTGGCTCATTCAGTTGTGTCTGACTTTTTTTTTTTTTTTAAGCGTGTCCGACTCTTGATTTCAGCTCAAGATCTCAGGGTCCCAGAATCGAGCCCTGCACTGGGTGCCACGCTCAGTAGGGAGCCTGCTTGAGGATTCTCTCCCTCTCTCTCTCCCTGCCCCTACCCCACTCGTGTGCATGCATACTCTCGTGCTCTCTAAACTAAATAAATAAATCTTTAAAAAAAGAGAAGATAATAAAGGTATGGACAGAGTGTAGGGAAATCACAAAATCACAATGGGCAATCCAACACTCAGAGGCTAACAATGGGACACAGAAATGGCTCCTAGGCCTGCAGGAGTGAGGGGAAGATAGGTGTCTGACCCAGGAGAGCAAAGAAACTGTGGAAAGGCCACCTGTTAAGAGCAGTTCATTACTCCTGGTCCAAGAGGGACACAGCGGCCCACAGGGACCCTGCAGGGAGAAGAGACACCTGGCCTCCCTCCTCTCCCCAGCCTGTCTCCTGCTGGTGCTCCCTGCTGCGACCACCTGAGTGTGCCCCCTGGGCACTGGCAGTGTGGACAGGTGAGCTGCTGGGGTAGAGACAGCAAATGATGTGGCAAGTGACCAATGGTGAACATGCAGGGCAACTGCTCTCATATGTACCCACATAACCACAGGGAGCCCCCCACTGCTGGGGAGAGAGAATTCCCAACCTGACCATCCTCGACTTAGCTCAGCTCACAGGGTTACCTCCCCTCTGTCTAGCCCATCAATGTGGATGGAAGCCCAGTTCTCTCCAGGAGCTCTGGGCTGCACTGACTCCCTCTTTGGTCCCCGCCCTGCCTGGGATCACCTCTCTCTCCTGACCCTCACCCACCATCCTCCTCTCGCTCGGGTCCTGCCCCTCAACACTCAGAGACTCACCCCCCATCTGACAGCTGCCCTCCCCTAAGCACTGCCCGCCCCCCACACCCCGACCTGTCACTGTCATCCCCATCAGAGTGAACTTCTTGGAAATGCTGTTTTGTCCCCTTTACTTCCCCGGCCAGCAGAATGACCACCTCCCACCTGCTTCTCTTCCAGCCGTCTCCATCCTGGGAAGTCCGGTTCGATGTTCTCACCAGAACCCAGAGCTCATCTCCGGTACTCCCTCTTTCTCTGTGGTTGACAAGGAATCCATCACCACACCTGTGTACTCTGCTAAATCTGGGTGCTCTGCATTTCTGCCATCACAACGCTCATCCCACCCTGTCTTCTCCCATTTGGATAAATGTAAGAGCCTCTAGGCTCTATCCTGCCTGTTCATTCCAAAATATTCGCCGCAGGGCAGCCCAAGAGTGCTGTTAATGCCTGTTGCATCAAGTCACTCCCCATCTAAAGTCCCTGGGACGGCTTCTCACTGCATCAAAGGGTAAAATCCACAGTCCCCAGGTGGCAGCTCGGCACAATGTGGCCTCTCACTTAGCCTTCTGGCTCGGCCTGCTCCTCCCACCTCCGCTGTCCCACCACCTCTCCTTTGGCTGCTTGACTGAGCTGAGCTTTTCCTCTGCCTGTACCCTCTGTCCAGACCATCTTCCTCGCCCCTTCACCAGCTAACTCTCACTCAGCCTTCAGGGCTCAGCTTTGACCACTTTCTTCAAGAAGCCTTTCTGATTCCTGTCTGAGCTGAGCCCCCTCTGTTCCATGTCTGCTTCCCTACTGGGCTGGAGGCCCCACAAGGGCAGACATCATGTCTGTGTTCCTTCTGTGATCTCCGTTGCAGAGGTTTCCAGAGACACTCGGTATCTAGGCTCACCAAGGCCAAAATTAACATCCAGGAGCAACCTATGTTAGCAAGTGAGAGCCAAGTTTCCCTTCCCTTAGAAATTCACAAATTCACAAATTCAATTCACAAACAATAAGGCTTCCAACTCAATCGATTAAAACACAGTGACTACAGCTGGAGGCATCCAAGGTCTCAGAGCACAGAGGCTGTGACAGCACAGACCCCGAACAGGGTCCTCGAGGCAAGCAGGGGCCCCAGCTCCGGGAATTGGGTGGACACAGAGACGGGCAGCACCCTTGGACCTGAGTATCCGATGTGGGGCTTGCTTGACGACTGTCAGAAGGATGGCGTGTATTTCTTGAGCACTTACTACGTGCTGGTTCCTGTCCTACACACATCGCGTACAAGAACTCATCAAGTCATTGCCAGTCAGTACAATGAGGAAACAGGGGGCTGATGATGAAGTAACGGGCCTAATGGAGGAGCCAGGAGGCAAAACAGGCAGTCTGGCTCCACGATGGGATTCTCTCCTGATGAGAAAACTCCCGTGTGCTGGACAGGAGCGGAAGGTTGCTGTGCAAAAGCATGGAGCGTTTGGGAGCACCTGCGTTCTTCATCTGGGGATGCTCTCTCTCGGCCCCTCCAACACCTCCTTTTGCTGACCTAGCTAGAGCCCGTCTCCAAGGATCTCAAAGCCTTCCTCGGCCCCACTCTGCCAGACACCAGTTCACCCCCACCTGCAGCTTCTGTCCACACCTCTCCCTGGGAGGCGAGGAGAGACTAGAGGAGGGAGCCTGCATCTCCTTGGGGAGTGACGGGCACTTTTGGAGCCCTAGCTCCCTCATCTGTCAAAGGCCATAATGCATCTCTCTGGCGGGGTGGGGTTGAGGAGGAATGACAGACACCAAGGATGGTCAGTTACCAGCGGCTCAGGAAATGGTAGAGTATCCGGATCCCATCTCATATCCCGTGGCCCCTCTGAATGCAGGTTCTCTTTGAGGGAGGCTATTTCTAGTTTCCCCCCTTTGACACGAGCTCCAGGGAAGCAGAAACCATTACCATAAATGTTTGTGGAATAAATGAATTCTCCATTCCAGGGCCCAACCCAAACAGTCCTCAGTGAACGCTTGTGAATCACTGGTCTACGGGACTGGCCAGGGAGGAAAGGTTTGGACGAGAGCCTAACGTGCTCTAGACTCCAGTTAACAACTGGGTGTCTCCTTCCAGCCTCACTTGTACAAATGCCCACGGGGTTCTCAGACACGTGGGGATGGGGCTCCAGAGGGTGGGCCCCACGTTCCTGAGGTAGACACACTCACGGCACAGAGATGGGAACACCCGTGTTTCTCAGTCTCTTCCTGCAACTCCCAGTTCTGCAGGGTGGAAGGCGTCCCTGAAGGCCGCTGGCCTGGGTCTACGGAGGACCATGGCCGGCAGTGCCTGTGGGCATCCTGACTCCCAGCCTTCGCCTGCTCCTGGTTCTGGACTGACCTCTGGATTGCTCCTCCTCACGATGCCTTCCCCACCTGCACTTTGGCCCTATTCTTCCCCCAAGTATCAAGCCTTGGCCCCGGGCTGGAGGGGGGTGGTACCCCAGGCCGTGGCCGAAGCAGAGCACTGGGCACAAGCCTAACCCCCTAGAGCGATGTCACAGACTCTAGACCCCCAGTCAACTCTTCAGGTCACAGTCACATTTTTAAGAGCCTAGTAGAATATAGTATGACATAGCATGGCATTTTGCATGCCATAGAGGTAAGCACTGTTTCCGGAAACTTCTGTTTCAGCTTTATGTGCATGGCCTGTCCCATTATGTGTATTTTCTGCTGGGGGATGTCAGGCAAAGGGCTTTCGAAACCACTGTTCTAAAGCTGTCCTGACCCACACAGCCACTGACCGCACAGAGCAAGTGGACCATGGCCGGTCCACACTGAGATGCTCTCTAAGTGTAACGCACAGCTTAGAGTTCAAAGGCTTGGTATGCGAAATGTACACTATCTCGTTAATAGCACTGATGGTGATTATATATCGAAATCATAATATTTGGGATATAGTGGACTAAGGGAAATATATTATTAAAATTAATTTTTCCTGTTTCTTTTTATTTATTTGGCTACAAGACAATTTAAAATTACTTCTGTGGCTCCTGCTATATTTCTATTGGACAGCTTAGGTGCAGAGTCTCAAACTTCTTTACCAAGCATTCACTCAGCTGATCCTACTTATGCAACTGGAATTCATTCATTCATTCATTCATTCATGTGTTCTTCATAAAATGAACAGCCTAGAGCACTATGAGTCGGGTACAGACTCAGCATTAGGGATACAGAGGTAAAGGACACAGGCCCTCTACTCGTGCAGCACTGGGTCTTGGGAGGAGGTGGCCGTGGAAACAGCCAGTTGGAGTCCAGATGTGTGCAGGGGGTCCCAGGGAACAAAGCACAGTGTCTGACTCCGACCTGACTTCCAACCTGGTGATAAGAGCAGGTCCCGGAGAATCATAGGAGGCTGGAGCCATGACTCCAGTGTAGAATCTGAAACCCCGGGTTTTGCTCAAGGTCACAGCTCAGACTGCTGGCCTCTTAGTCCTTGCCTTTCACACCCAAACTATGGGTGTGGTTGCTCAGTCCACCGGCCAGAGCCGGGACTGAACTGACCCCATCTGCTCTGTGACTTGACATTGACTGTGGACTTTTCCCTTCCTGCCTACCAGAGTTGACCTGCCCAGAGTAGTGGCAGATCATAAATCACCCAGTGGTTCTTTCAAGGACAGCATCAAAAATGCCAGCGGTTTCTTCCAGAGTTTGGTAGGTCCCTGGAAACCTGCAGCTGCTCTGGGCAGTGAAGTAACTAGGTCAAATAGCACACGCCCACAATAGATGGAATGCTTACATCATCCAGTGCTTATTTGTTTCTCAGAATGAGTGGGCTTTGTCCCGCAGGCCTTGGGAAAGCAGAGGCCAACACATCAGCCAATCAGGGACCCAGACTGTGGGGGTATTTGCCATCCAGGGGAACTCCAAAGAGCTCACCATGACCAGGGAGAAGAGGACTGGCCTGTGGTATAACTGAGACTTCTAGGTGGCACAAGGCAACGTCAGAGGCCAACCTAGATCCCTAACCTTCTGTGCATGCCCAGGAAGCTTGTGGGATTGCAGAATGGGGATAGAAAGTCTTTCTGAATGTGCACAGGACTGGGCCACGGTGGACATACCAGGAGAAGCCCAAATCTGAGAGCTAATGACTTGGGTTTCAGATTTCCTCCACCATTCATTATGGGGGTGACCACAGGCTTGTCCTCTCGCGCCTCTAGGCCTTGGCTGTTGGATCAGATGAACTGAGGTCCTCCCCAGCAGGGTGTCTCTGATTCCAGGACTCTCTCTCCAGTCCACTGGGCTTTTCCTTCCTCCAGCCTATGATCAATGACCTCACCACATTCCTCTCTGCGGGGCGATGGCCCTTGTCCGGCAGTATGGAAACATCTTCCCACAGGACAGGATGCCCCACCCTCGTCAGAAAGGGAAGCTATCTGTCATGTCCTCATGTCACGTTCGCATCACTGTTCTCAACGAAATGACCTGCTTGAAAGCCTCTTATACTTTTGTTCTCTGCTTAGATGAAAGATTTGTTCGGGACACTTAATAAGAACCAGGCCCCTTCTCATTAGCATCACGTGACATCCAAAGCGGGGCATCCTGTTCCCAGTCTCTGGTGGCAGGGAGAGAATGTTTGTGGGGCTATGCTATAGTGGGAAAGTGAGATGACTTTTGAGATTCTTGTGTGGAGATTCTTGTGTGCCTGGGGTGGGCCACGGCCAGAGGAATTCTGAGATCCTGTCCTAGAGGAAGGGCCTGAGAATTCCAGCTTTCTCGGTGGGACAATGGGGAGCACTGGGTTGCGAGCTGGGAGACCTCCATTAAAGTCTTCATAGGCTGCTAATAATGTTGTCTGATCTTGGTTACTCACTTCTTACTCTGGGTCTCAGCTTCCAAATTCATAAAATGGGGGGTTCGGGGCTCTAAGTTCCCTTCCAGCTCTGACTACGGAGGCCTGACAATTTCGAACAGAGCGGCAGCTGCGGGAGGGAGGAGACCAAGCAGGAAGACCCTGAAAAGCCCGAAGCCAGCCTGCTGGGGCTCCGCTCCCTGTGCCATGCTCCCCATAGAGAGACCCTTGAATGCCTCCCCAGTCCTTACCTTGCCCCAGCTGGGAGCCAGTGATGGCCTCTTTGGCACTCCCGAAGCCCAGTTCTCTGCAGACGACGCTGGCAGACACCAGGTCCCACTTGTCATCACAGACGGTACCCCATTCTCCGTTCTTGAGCACCTCCACTCGGCCCTCCCCGATGTTGGCACCACCTCTCAACCGCACCAGGGGTTGCTGGAGAGACACACGGTCCTGCTGAGTGCAAAAGCCGAAGCACGTTCTGCAGGCAGGCACTGCCCAACCCCCTCCCTTCCCTGTCTCCCCCCTCCGCAGCGAGGTGCCTCAGCTGGGAGCTGAGCCTGTGCGGGCACCTAACCAAGAAGGTGGGAGACTGAGACAGTGGACACCGTGCGAGGGTGGGGAGCCTGCCGTGTGTCCTTGTGCTGCACTTCCCGCTACCGCTACCTCTGATTCTACCCCAGGTCCAAATCAGCCCGGCTCTTCAGAAGAGGCAGCCCCCCTAGGTGCGCAGAGAGGGTGGGTGCTTACAGCTTATTTATTTTTTTTTTATTAACATAGAATGTATTATTTGCCCCAGGGGTACAGGTCCATGCATCATCAGGCTTACACAATTCATAGCACTCACCATAGCACATAAACTCCCCAATGTCCATCCCCCAGCCACCCTATCCCTACTGCCTCACCCCTCAGCAACCCTCAGTTTGTTTCCTGAGATTAAGAGTCTTTATGGTTTGACTCCCTCCCCAGTCCCATCTTGTTTTATTTTTTCCCTCCCTACACCCCACGACTCCCCGCCCTGCCTCTCAAATTCCTCATATCAGAGAGATCATATGATAGTTGTCTTTCTCTGATTGACTTATTTCGCTAAGCATGATACCCTCTAGTTCTATCCATGTCGTTGCAAATGGCAAGAGTTCATTTCTTTTGATGGCTGCATAGTATTCCACCATGTGTGTGTATACGTATATATGTATACACTGTGTGTATACATATATACGTATACACACAGTGTATACATATATACACATATGTATATATGTATATATACATATATATGTATACATACACACACACACCACATCTTTATCCATTCACCTGTTGATGGACATCTATGTTCTTTCCATAGTTTGGCTATTGTGGACATTGCTGCTATAAACATTCAGGTGCATGTGCCCCTCGGATCCCTACATTTATATCTTTAGGGTAAATACCCAGTAGTGCAATTGCTGGGTTGTAGAGTAGTTCTATTTTCAACTTTTTGAAGAACCTCCATACTGTTTTCCAGAGCGGCTGCACCAGCTTGCATTCCCACCAACAGTGTAGGAGGGTTCCCCTTTCTCCACATCCTCGCCAGAACCTGTCGTTTCCTGTCTTGTTATTTTTAGCCATTCTGACTGGTGTGAGGTGGTATCTCACTGTGGTTTTGATTTGTAACTCCCTGATGATGAGTGATGTGGAGCACTTTTTCATGGGTCTGTTGGCCATCTGGATGTCTTCTTTGCAGAAATGTCTGTTCATGTCCTCTGCCCATTTCTTGATTGGATTTTTTGTTCTTTGGGTATTGAGTTTGATAAATTCTTCATAGATTTTGGATACTAGCCCTTTATCTGATATGTCATTTGCAAATATCTTCTCCCATTCTGTCAGTTGTCTTTTGGTTTTGTTGACTGTTTCCTTTGCTGTGCAAAAGCTTTTGATCTTGATGAAGTCCCAATAGTTCATTTTTGCCCTTGCTTGCCTTGCCTTTGGCGATGTTCCTAGGAAGAAGTTGCTGTGGCTGAGGTCAAAGAGGTTGCTGCCTGTGTTCTCCTCAAGGATTTTGATGGACTCCTGCCTCACATCAGGTCTTTCATTCATTTTGAGTCTATTTTTGTTTGTGGTGTAAGGAAATGGTCCAGTTTCATTCTTCTGCATGTGGATGTCCAATTTTCCCAACAGCATTTGTTGAAGAGACTGTCTTTTTTCCATTTGACATTTTTCCTGGGTGCTTATGGTTTAAACGCCCCTAAGTGCTCACTGACAGCTTGGAAACCGGATGGAACACGGGGTTCATTTAATCACGTGGGCATAAGAGCCACTCTCCACCAGTGCTCAGACCAGAACCCGCATGTCTATCCTCTAGCCGAGGTTCCCGCTCAGCCACATGGCTCTCTCCCACTAGTGGTGCCTTGTGGCTGCCGTGGCAGGGCAGGGCGCAGTGATAGCCCCCAGGCTTACAGACCATGGGGACTGCTCTGAACCAGGCACTAGCAAGAGAAGAGGCACAGGGGTGTGTGCCAAACACCCGGAACCTTCGAGCTTTAGAGAACAAACCAGACTCTGCCGGCTGCAGCCTGTTTGCCGTGGAGCAGTGCCCTCTCCCCCCACCAGCCGGCCCAAGCTGTCTAGGTCGGGCAGCTGTAGCTCCCATGTTCTGGAAACTGCTCATATGGGCTGGTGGGTGGGAACAGCACATGGGAAGAGGAGGGGGGAGGACAGGAGGTGGCTGCTCATTTATGATGGGGCAGACCCTGTATTCCTCTAGCCTGATGGAGGCAGACTGCCCAAGAACCTCGCCCCAGCCTGGCAGTGACCATGCAGAGTCAGCTGGGCCCGGAGGAAAGAAAGAAACCAAGGGAAAATGTGATGTAAGACTCACTCCTCCCCCCCTTTTTTTTTCTAAATTCCTTTGGCATGAACTTGATTCCTTTGCTTTAAACCACACAGCAAAAGGAATTCCAAAACAGTAGGGTCTGGAATTCTGGATGACCCATGAGAAAAGCTTGGAGGCTGAGGCTGAGGCTGTAGGAAGGATGTGGCCATCACATCGTGTGGCAGGGGCGGGGGGCAAGCGAGGGTGTGGGGGGGATGCGGGCAGGGGTGTGGCACTGCCGGGGGTCTGCCTGTGTTGCCTGGCCGCATGCGTGTGCTGTGTGGGGGACCTGTGTATTTTGGAGGCCCCCGGGAGACTGAGGCGGCGGGGACAGCCGGCTGCTGGGAGCGTCAGGAAGGCACTCCAAACAGTTGATGGCCGGGCTCACAATATTTGTTTCACTCTTTTCACTGAAGACTTCTTCTTTGGTGCGAACACACCGCCCCCCACCTGGGAAGGGGCACCCAACTGGTTTATCTGCCTCCCGCCCAGGCTTCCCTCTTCCTTTGGATGAGGGTTACCACCCCCTTCCCAAGAGCAGGTCCTTAGATGTTGACGGGGAGAGGAGGTGGCAGAGGGGAAAGATGGGAGAGACAGGGAGAGGGGAAAGAGACACAGAATGAGGCTGTTTGAGACTGGGAAGGGGCGGCTTCTCCCATCCCATGGCCTGGATCCAGCTGACACACTGTCTATCCCCATCATGACCTTTCCCCTTCCTCTTACTGGTGACATGATCAGAGTTCACCTGCTGGTGTGAGCGTGGAGGTTTTATCTGGCACAGGGAACCGCTCCTTAATAAATGAGCGGCCACCCTTCCTACCCTCCTTCTCCTCCTCCCGTGCTATTGCCATCCCCCAGTCCCCTGTGAGCAGTTTCCAGAACATGCACATCTCAGAGAACCTTTGGTGGATGTAGAAAAAAAGGAAGGGTATGATTTTCAAGGAAGATAGAGGAGCACACGTCCCCTGTCTTAGAGGCTGCGTCAAGACTGCCGTGGTCGGGACAGTTCACCTGTCCTAAGAAACCAGACACTCAAAACGGGGCTGTCATTTATGTGAGCAGATGTACACCGACATATCTTGAGCGCACTCATACGCACACAGTGAACATGTGTGCACACGCACATGTGAGAACACACTTACACGTGAACACACATATGTGAACACGCGTGTGCACACACAGGTGCTGCTTGCACACTCAGAACGTGACTGAGGGCTACGAGTGACACAGACATGAATGGCAGGTTTTCCTTGTCTGTCTTGGTGAACGCTTTTAAAAATCTTTACACTTTCTGTTGCAGAACAAAACACGCTCGGAAACACTTGTAGCGGAGTTCAGGTGCTTTTGAGAATTATGCTGACTTTCCCACCCCCACCAATACTCCTGTCCTCTGGGAATTGAGCAGGACTCCCCTGCCCCTGCCTTTCAAGCCTGGCCAGAAGGCAGCGCACAGAGCCCATGACAGTGGATAGGAAGTGCTTTCCTCTCCTTGGTATCTGTCCTGCACGTAGAGGACTCTGGTCTCAGAGTGGAGGAGCAATGGTGGAAGTCCAGGTAGGGGTGCTGAGCATTTGGGGCTGGGGCCCTGCGGCACGTCACACTCTAGAGGTGGCATCTATGGGCGGGGCCGGCCCGGACAGGGGTCCCACTATGTTCCTGCCCTGTAGGCAAGTGGTCTAAGCTGGGGCCAGCTCTCCTTATTCTTTCCTGGGCGGGGGGGGGGGGGTCCTCCGCTCCCTGGCCTGCATCCCCCCCACCCAAGGAGCCAGACCTCTGGCCTTGTCCTCACCTCTGGCTTGTAGGCTTTCCGGAATCTCGAGGGCCCGTCAGGGCTGAAGACCTGGCCAGGCACACAGCTCACCACAGCCGGCAGCCCATTCTCACAGGTGACATTCTTCACGGGGTCCAGCAACACCTGCGGGCCGAGCTTGCAGCTGGAGATGTGGGCCTCCGTGCCCGTGCAGTCCATGGAGAACGGCCAGTAGCGCTGTTTCTTCCGGGCGGCAAACATCCTGCGGGGGCGAGACGGGCCGCCTGACCAGGGCATCATGGCACCCACCCGCCTCGTTCCTTCCACGACCGGGGAGTGGGCACGGGGCCAGCTGCTGTGCTGGCTTCTGGGGATCTGGTAGGGAATGAAACGGGCACAGTCCATGCACCTGGACCTCAGCCTCGCTGACTGTCGAGCACTCGCTGAGCACCTCAGCCGTGCGGGGCACCATGCTGGGCGCTGGGGAGCAGGACCTGGAAGGGCGGACGTGGCCTCCTTCCCCCAGGCAGCCTAGGTGCTAGGAGAGGAAAGACTCAGGAGCGAGATAACACTAAAGCCTATAAACACAAAACGCAGGGATTTAAATGAGGTAAGATCCCGGGTCCCAGGAAACCCTCAGTCCCAGACAAACAAGAACGGTTGCTCACCTAAACTCTTCAGAAAATTTCCACACAGTCAGTTGGGGTTTCTTGCCCGTGTCAACGGGCAGAACGAGCTGAGTGTTAAATTCTCTCCCAGTGACACACAAGATCAAAGGTGTGGATCCAATAAGAAGCAATGAACGAGAACAGTCTTAAATCACCCCACGGGCTGAATCAAAGCATAACTTGTCGGAAATGAAAATGGTCATGAAACTCAGCCACGGACCTTATCAAATCTTCACATGGGAGCTAGTGAGGCTGATGGTTTCCCTGGAGAATTGCCTAAGGGAAGGTCTTAGCCTGTATTATGCATAAAGTATTCCTTTTTATGTGTTTTTGGAAGGCAGAATGAAGGTCAAGGTGAGCCAAAGTGTTTTCTAAAACAATAACCAACTGATAAATAAGGAGCTGGTCAACAGAAAGGTAACTGTGCCTCAGTTTCCCCCTCTCCAAATGAGAAGCGAATGGGATCTCCTTGGTAAGACTGCTTATACCACCTGTGAAGCAATTAAAACCACACACAGGAAGGGCTTCGTCTGTGTCTGTAAAAGCACTGACAACTATCTTGTTAAAGGAGAAACAACGGGGATACGAGAAGGTAGGGCTCCCCAGGGTTGCCGTCCTGAAACACGTTCTCAGGGAGGAGCAGGATTTGAGCCAGGCTCTGAATGATGGTGGGATTTGCAAAGGAGGGTGTCACAGGGTGTCCTCTGTCCTCTCCTCAATGCTGTCCCAGCTCTCTGGGGGTCTGTGTGCTTGTCCCTGCTTGGCAGAACCATACACAGCCAGACAGACCCACAGCATTGCTGCCAGCTGCCCAGGGGAGGGGCCTCCCGGGACAGGCTGGCCCAGGGCACGGCAGAAGAGGGGGTCCTGTTTCTGCAGGGAGGGGAGGCCTGGGAGTTTCCACTTTTTTAAGGAGTGAAGGGATGTGAACAGCCTACAGACACCGCCGATATTTTTTCTTAACCCAAAATTTCGACGGGTAATAGTTCTAGTGTACCTGTGTGCCCAATGACAGAATCTTTGAAAAAAGGACTCTCCTGGGAAATTTCCAAGCACTGTGGCCCCTTCCCACTTCGTGCATACAAGGCTGCTGCCTTTGGAATCACAACCTCCAGCTTGTTCCCCATGACACCCCTACCTCGGACTGGAGACCACCCTTGAGGACTGTCTCCCGCTTGTTCCTCTGGCCACCTCCATGTTAGGTGAGCAAACCCACTAGGGGGAGACCAACTGCGCAAGGCCTAAAACATCCTCTTGCTTCCAGGGTTCAGTGAACAGCGCCCTCACTCAGCAAGAGATGTACTGAGCTCAGTAAAGACCACAGGGCCAACAGCAAACACAGATCTGCTCCTGCTTTTCCCAGACAGCCCCGCTTCCCTCTCACATCAGCTCACAGGAATGCACCGGGGCCCTCCACAGGCCTCCACTACGCAGGCAGCGGTTCCCCTCCCCCACTCAGTCACTCAGCGAGTCACCAGCGCCAGGGCCAGGCCCGGGGTGGGGTGTGGGGTGCAGACTCGAGGCAAATCCTGGGGAGGATGGGTGGACAGCCCGCGCCAGGTCTCCTGTTTGGAGTGAGGGGCAGCTTTGGGCCCGGGGGGCAGCCTGCTGGAGAAAGGGGTGTCTAGGCCTATGAACCCTCGGCGGGGCTGTTGACCTGAAAATGAAAAGTCCTCCTGGCTCTTCCCCAGCCAAGGGAAAAGCCAGATTTTTTAGGGATCCTGCCAGCTACTGTGTATGCCTGTTCCAAGGATGAATTCCAGAATTCGGGAAATAACCACAAGATGGGCTCAGGGACCCACTGGGCCCACTGTGAGACGGGCCCGAACTAAAACTCCATTGATCACCTGACCTCCAGGAGCCCCTCCTCTGACTGGAGAGCCAAAGTGACCCGTGGGTCTCCTGGAAGCAGTGTCATTCAGAGCCCGTGTCCAGTCATGCTAAAGTTCTGGTTATTTCCTCTTCCCTGGTGCACCTTTTGGTAAGAGGCCATTGGTCCCTTTGGGAAAGGCTGGGTAATCGATTAACTGGGGTCCTTCTTCAAGAGGACCTGGCCTCCCATCCACTCAAGGGGTCCTGGGTCTGTAAGCTGGCTCAGGTCTGGAACTTGGGGGAGGGGTGCGACTCTCTGTTTTTATGACCCATGTTCCATTTTTCTTCTCTCTCCTAGAGTTTCTGTCATCTAGAACGAGTAAGAATTCAGTAGGCTTCCTATCCATTGCTTCTAGGAACACCATGACCAACCAGCCCACACTATGGGTCTGTAGGGGTCAAGATGATGTCATTCGGGAACCACGCTCACCTGGACTGGGGAGGCTGAGTGCTGTCACCTGGCCTGTCCACCCTGGGATCCAGTCACACTCACCCCCACTCCGCAGTTATGGGGAGGTATGGCCTGTAGAGAAGAGCTCCCCGGGAGTTCTTAAGAACCCCAGGGTTTCCCACACAGATGTATTCCTCAGTCCTAGGGAAAGTGTGTCTTCTGGACCCTCCCAGGGTGGGTGAGGGCTCAGATGACAAGTGCACTCCAATGTTCCAGTCTCTGTAAGTCTTTGAATCCTTTCCTCTGCGTGAAACCAAGGAGAGCTGGCATGTCCATTTCGCTCACCGTGGGCCACATTTTGGTCCTAGTCTCAGCCAACTAACCACATAGTTAAAGTTTTCCCTAACTCCCGAGAGGCAACATTAGAGGCAGAATCTCAGCTTCGTGAGCTCGTATCAATAAATCAGCGTCAACACTGGGGTCCTGCTCTAAGAAAAAAAAAAAAAAAGACCACAAAATGCTCCTGACTCCAAGAAAGGGCCCTGAAGCTTCAGTCTGATTAGCTTCAAGGAGCATTCATGGTTCCCCGGGGCCAGAGCAGAAGTCCGCTCATGACAAAGCAGCTGACTCCACTCCCGGCAACCCAGAGGGCACAAGGACTCTGAGGGACATGCAGGAACCACCTGGAGGGCGGAGGGTGGCAAGCTGGGAGGCTCTGATGAAGAGCTGTGGCCCTGGCCCTGGGGATGACCGAGGCCCTTCAGTGGCCACCAAACACACCAGTTGGCAGACAGAGCAAAGGGGGAGAGGCCTCAGGCACCACCCAGGTAAATGTCTAAGGCTGTAAAGCTCCTTCGGACTGAGTGGAGATGGCTAACCCCACTCTAGACAGAATCACTTTGAGAACGATCTTCTTCCCAGGGTGAAGGGCCTCCCTGGGACTGATGGACGTCAGCAACAGCAGGGACAGGCTGTGGCAAGGGCTGGGGAAGGAGGCTGCTGGAAGGCGCAGACTCAGGGACCATACAGGGTGGCCCTCACTCGGCTCCCAGGCCTCTGCTGTCCATAGCCTCTCAGTACAGCTCCCAGACCCCTGTCCCAGGCCAGCCCTGCCCAGCTCCCAGACTTAACAGCCGCCCACCCCTGGTGGGGGCCTGTGCCCTGTAGCCAGGCCCTGCCTCTGGGGTCGAGCAGAGCAGGAGCCTGGGGCTGGAGGGGCAGCAGCAGTGTCGAGAACACACCTGGATTCCGCAGTGTCCTAGACTCTGTGACCCCCAGTGCCCTGACCTGCAGGCCTGCATCTCCTTCTCTGTGGACTGAGGACTCGGACCAGGTGATGTCTGAGGCTGTTGCATGCCCTGGGAGTCCCCGTTCGTCACTAACAGCTTCCTCCAACCAGCTGCTATCACAGTCCCAACAGCAGCACTGAGGCAGAAACTTCCCAGTGTGCCTTTCTCTCTGGGGACCCAGCTGTCAGCTGAGTCTCAAAGGCTAACAGGAAACACGCCTACAAGCTTTAGTGCCCGCCCTCCTGCCCTCTCCGGCTAGAGGTCGGGAATCAGCAGCGTCCTTAATCATCTCACAGCTTGGCTGAGAACACCACCCTCTGCCGTGGCCTTGGATGCCTCCCAGCGCTTGGGGCCTCTTCCTGTCCCAGTTTGAACAGGGAAGCCCGACACAGGGGTGGGAGGAGCAAGGAGACGGCTTCCAACCCGGCCCTTGAGAGGATCGCCCGGGGCACAGCCACCAAACGCAGATCTGAGGAAGGGGACTCAGGACCGTCCTCAGCTGGGGAGATGGCTTTCAAATGCTCTCTGTACAAGGCATGTGCGGCCTGGCCTTGGTCTGATGGCAGCCTTCCCACTCCTAGGACTGGGCTAGGGGCTGTGGTGGGGCCAGCCAGGGGAGGGGTTTGCTTTTCTTGGCTCCAGTGGGTCGGAAAAGCTGAGAAGGTGTCCCTAGGGAAGGAGCCGACCAGCTGGCAGGAGCTGACCAGAGACTCAGAGGCCTGAGATCACTCCGCCTCCCAGCTGCCCTGGGCTACCAGGAAGCTCTGGGCCGTATGCTGGCTGCGGGGGGGTGGAGGGGGTGGGGGGTGGGAATCAACACTGCAGTCATCCACAGGGGTGTTGTGAGCCTTCCTGGCTGCCCACGCTCACCCCTGCAGCCGACTGGGGCTCTAACCAAAGGCGTGGGGCCAAGCCCACGGAGGGATGCAGCCGGCCCTGATCCCAGAGATCTGGAAGTAGAGCCTGGCTTGGAACCCACGTCTTCTGACTTCGAAATTCCCTGCCCTTGGTTTGAACGGAGAGAGGCAGTGTTGTGAGTCTACACTCTCTAGGAGTGCAGACCCAGAAGCTGGAGACCTGTGTTCGGACCCTAGTTCCGACTTTCTTTGACCCTACTTCCTGGTGCTGTGAGGGTTCGGGGCTAGGAGCAGAGCCCAACCCACAGATGGTCAGAAACAGACCGTCGTTACCATTAGTAATAAACAGACCTCATTAATAATGAGGAAGACCCCACTGTCAACCAAGGTACTCCAGCGGCCAGCCTGTCAGGGGGCCGAATCCCTTCACGGGACACCCCTCGGGGCAGGTTACTCTGAGTCTCCTTGGTATCTCACCCCTCTGCCCCCCAGGGAGATGCTAACTTTGGAAACCACACCAGCACTGTAAGGTTTAACCAGGATGGGTGTAACTGAGTCAAATCAACCATTTTTTAATTTCCTGACAGTTGCTGAGAGGCCCAGATTATTCTCTGAATAATCACTTGCTGAGGAAAAGTGGACATGTCTCCTGAAGTTGGCGTTGCCCTGCTCCTGGCCTGGCTAGTACTGTCCTTGTTCGACCCCTGTTGTCACTGTGAGGACCGTCTATCCCGACAGGCAGGATTTCTCCAGGCTGGAGCACCTTGAACTTCATCTCTGCTCTCACCGACCTTCATCACACTTTGGCAAGCGCAGTGTGTCTGCCACGACATGGGGCAGGAAGGACTCTCCTTTGTTGGGGGGCGGGGTGCCCTTACTTGTACACTTTGGTATTGTATGTCTTCTCCCCGGGGAAGCCGAACATGCCGCAGACCACTCGGGAATTCTTGGCTGTCCAGTGCTTGTCACAGATCTGCTTCCAGGTCTTTCCGTCCTTCACCTCCACATAGCCCTCTGTCACGGGCATGCGCCTGCGGTAGGCCGACAGGATGGCTCGGATCCGGATGTCCTCCACCTGGATGTTCAGGTTCTGGAAGGGACAAGGCACAGAAGCAGAGGAGTTACTTGCCTGGTCTGGCCATGGGGAGGTGGCAGCTGGCCTCAGGTCCTGCAGGGCAGTGGGGGCGGTGTGGAGGGGTGGCAGGAGTGGCCCAGGAGCAGTCAGAGAAGAGGCCCGCAGGACCCCAGCAGCTTCTCCTACAGCCTCCAAAAAGCCCAGACAGCACAGTGCGGCAGCCTCCATCCGTGGGTTCTCAAAATAAATGTGGAACAGAGAACGTGTTCTCTTTGAATTCTCAAGTTCTATATTAAAAACAATTGGGATTTTGTATTTTGTATTTTACTCCAAAGCATGTCTGTGCGCGCATGTGTGCCTTTACATGTCGGTCTCCCCACTAAGCTTTCAGTAAGATTGGCACTGAGCTGCAAGGTCCCTGCCTTATGCTTACCCCAGAGGCCCAAGGATTTGATAGAAGGACAGGGGGCCTGTGGGGGGGGCAAGTTGGATGAGAGGAATGGGGGGCTACCCGGAGTTAGTAGTTCCTATGCTCACCCAATCTGCCCCCAAACACTACAGGAACTCCCTCCTGAATCTCTCCGTTCCAGCCCCTCCGATTTCTGCCCCTGTCCTATGGGACCACTACCAGCTCTTGCCAGGCTCCCTGGGTCCCTGCCTCCATCTCCCTCTTCCACCCATTGACTACAGGGCCAGCCACCAGAGGTCTTTTTTAGCAGAGTGATCTTGTCCCTTAACTGTATAATAAAGCCCAGATTACTTAGGGAGGTGGCCACAGCCGGTCATAACTGACGCCCCCTGTGCCTCCAGTCCCCTCACGGTCCCCAGCCCCAAAACTATACTCAGGTCTGGTTAACTGCAATATAATAGCATCTGTGTCCACGTGTGAGGCCCACAAGGAGTGTTCTACGTGCATTCTCTAACTTAATCCTCAACGAACAAAACTGGGTGGTTCGGAGCTATTGCCATCCCGTCTTCCAGGTAAGAGAACTGCCTGATTCTAATTACTCCCGAGAACCACCTGGAGGCAGGGAGCGCAGGGTGAGGAGCCCTCTGAGCCGGGCCAGGGAGAGAGGCAGGGGGCCGCCGAGCACAGGATCCTGGCAACCCAAGTGCCTGAGCCCCTGTCCAGCCAGGATGCAAATGAACCACAAGCTTGAACAGAACCATTATTTGGGTGCCCGGGGATTCATGTCTCCTCACTCCAGCTTCAGGGTGTAAAGCCAGGCCCTGCTTCAGCATCCCCGCAAGGCAGTGGAAAGTATGTGGGCTGGGAGTGATGGCATTTGGCACTGGTTCCCTTCCACGCAGAGAAGAAGGAAAGCGCCAGGGGCAGGGCAGTGTTTGCCAATGTAGATCCTGGATCATTTACAGCCTCCATTCAGGCCACGGGACCTGTGCCACCAAGACACGTGGACAGGGGTGAGCCAAGAAAGGGTCTGAGCTCCAGACTGGCCTTTGCACCAGCCCCCTCCTGTCTCTTCCCACCTCAGGAGGCGGGGCTAGAATTCCAGCGGGTAATGCATAATGGCCAGAAGGAAAGTTCCTGCTGAGGCACCCGCCCTGGGACTCCATGAGGCAGGCAGCTGGGGCCACCTTTATTAAATTCCGATCCTCCTCCCGCCACGCAACTCCCCACCCCCCACCCCCACCCCCCCTGCCAGCTGCCATGGGGCAGCAGTGTAGGATCACTGAGCAGAGATGTAAAAGTGACCCTCAGCACCCCAGCTACCAGCGTGGGACAGGGGACGCAGCAGACCTACCCACGTACCCTTGTCTCGGTGCAAGGTGGCATCTCTTCCGCAGAAATAGGACAGTGACGTGGGGGAGCCAGGTGGGCTCAAGGATGTGGGAAATGAGGTTTAGAGAAGAGAAAGTGCTAGAGCAAGGTGTCCTTGTCCTTGTTCTTCCACCGACTCACTGCCTCTGTGTGTCTGTGTGGGTCTGTGTGTCTGTACGTGGGAGTGTGAGTCTGTCTGGGCACCTGTGTGGCTCAGGAGAGGTCCAGAGAGGGACTTGTTCTCTCCAAAGCCTTAGAAAAGTCGTCAGGGTCGTTCCTCCAAAATGGAATGTCTCATTCTCTCCTTCCACGGAAGCAATGCCTTCCCATTCAGTCAGGCTCAAATTCACCTCATTCATTGATTCCTTCATTCATTCATTCAACAAAATACACTCTTTCCCCACTCGATGGACCTTGAAGGCTTCCTCCCTCTGGCCCCAAACACAGGGCCCTGTCTCTTCTATGAATAACAAAACCCGCAATGGCCCTCACTTATCAAACACCAACAGATTCATTACAGGGCCGGTTCTGGGCTCCCTCCATTCCCACGACAGCCCATGAGCAGGCCGATGGTACGCCCATGTTCCAGATGAAAAATGAGAAAATATGGTGAGGTTTCACAACTTCTCCAAATGCACACAGCCAGTAAGTAGGTAAACAAGGGTGAACACTGAGTTCGGACTCCAAGCCTGTGCTCCAGCCTTGGACTGCTGGTCTCTACCCTCCCACTCACGCCCTGTTCAGGGTGAGGTACTGAGTTGACCCACACAGGGCAGGGTCAGGGGTTCGGCCTTCTGGATGGTCCCCTTAGGGCCTGCACATTCGAAGCCCATCCTGTGCTCTGGTGGGAGAAGCCCTGAGTCAGACCAGAGTGTACGTGAGGGGAGACCTGCCTCCCAGCTGCTCCTGGACTTGGGCCAGGGGGCAGCAGGGAAACCCATCCTGGTGCACATTCAGAGCTCCCTGCTAGCTAATGAGCTCCCTTAGGCCGCTATGTGCAGGAAAACACACACAGACACACAGAACTTCCCTCCTTACTTCACCGCCGTGGAATCTCTTCCATAACCACAAGGGTTAGATATTTTTTTTCTCAGAAGTTCAACTCCAAAAGAGAAGAGAAGAGAAGAGAAGATGTGAAACACTGAAACACAGACACATTTTTCTTTCTTCTCTAACAGAGGGCTTTCTAGACGTGCTGGCTATACATTAAGACCAATAGCCTAGAAGCTCGTAATGCACCTGGCACAGTTTTCAGATTAAAATTAAAGTCTGAATGCTATCTCTCTTGCCAGAGATAAGAGTTCACCCAGATCTCCAACAAGGCCTTCCTCCAAGGAATTCACAGAACCTTCTAGACTCGTCCTACTCAGAACTCATCTCGTCCCCGGCGCGGCTCCAGCCCTGGGAGTGAGCACCAGCCACTTCCAAAAGGGCAAATCAAGGTGCAGGGAGGTGAGGCCCTGCCTTGCTTCAGCCAGAGGGGCTGGTGGAAAGAAAGGCTGACACAGGAGTACCACGCCTGGACTCCCAGGCTTGTGTCTGCACGACATTTCCCATTTGCAGCGTCTGTGAATGACTTGCAAAAATTCCACAATGTGACAGTCTGGGGCTGTCGCCAAGGAGGAAAAATCACCAATTTTGAAAGCCTAGTGGAAGATTGCATCAGGTAGAGATACCGGGGGAGGCAAGGCAAGGCCAGCAAGAAAGCCAGCCTATAAGGACATCGTAATTTGAGAACGAAGCACCCCCGTCCTGGGAGGCATGTTGGTAAGGGCCCCATCTTAGCCCAATTATCTTCCTTCCCTCTGCTTTAGAAGCTGTCCTTGAACATCAGCCCAGGGCTTCCCACCTGAGAAGGCATCCCAGGAGAGGTGTGGAGGAGGGAAGACAGCATTGGTGAGATACTCGAGCACACAGTCATTCCAACGAGAATGCACGGCTGGTTCAACCTCTGCTGGCTTACCAACCCCATCCCCCTACTGCTAACAGTTCTCTGAATCTTGCTCTCTAAGCCCTCAGCTGCCTTTATTCCGCTGTTTCCACCTTCCCCTCCTCAAGCCTCCCATCACTGCCCCAATCCCATCTCCATCTGCCAGGCAGGTGGCAACGGAGGAACCGCGGGAATGAAATGACTGGAACTCTGTCACTTCACACAGGCTGAGTGTCTCCCTGGTGTGGAGGATTTGCCAACCCAGTCCACCTCTCACACCAGCCTGCCCACTGCGTAGTCCTGTCTTGCTCCAAACCTTCCCATGGCTCCCCAGGCCTTAGACTCCCAGGTCTGATCCATACCACACCCTCCCTTCCCTTTTTCCAGCCAGCGACCTTCTTTCACTGCCACAGACATCACTCCTTAAAGCCCAGCACTGAACCTCACTGGAATTCTCTCTTCCTTCTCTCTGAGTCCTACTGACCGCAGGGACAATCTAATTCATGCATTTGAACGTGTCTGTTGAATGCTCCTGGCACCGTGTGAGGCCCTGGGACGCACGGGCCAACCCGACACACGTCTCTTGCTGTCACTCCTGACAGGATACAGACAGCACATCTCCCCCATGAAGCTCCCCTCCCCCAATATCTGGTCCACAGAGATTGGATTTCTTTATTCCCCACACATTTGCTTTTTTTTCTTTTTTTAAGATTTTATTTATTTATTTGACAGAGAGAGATCACAAGCAAGCAGAGAGAAAGGGGGAAGCAGGCTCCCCGCTGAGCAGAGAGTTGGATGCAGGGCTCGATCCCAGGACCCTGAGACCATGACCTGAGCCAAAGGCTTAACCCACTGAGCCACCCAGGCGCCCTGCACATTTGCTTTCTGAGTCACTCAGTTGGTCCTTGACTTAGCCTGACCATCTTGCACTCTGATTATTTATCTTTCCAGTGTGTTTTTGCCAGCTCAGACTGTGAGTTCCTGAGGGCAGGACGGTGCCTTATTCATTTCCGTCTCACCCATGGCCCCCAATCCCAGACACGACACATAGTGGGTCCTCAAACATTTTTGGAAGGAACCAATAATGGTTTTTAAAACTCCAATCACAAGAATTCGTCTTAGCTGAACATTGAGCTCCCGAGCTAAAAGTGTAATAAAGACTCCCTTTATTCTTTGTTTAATGCAAAATAAACAACCAAGCAGCACTTGTTTCTCTTCAGAGCATAAACACTACGTGTGTGACCTATGGATGGACAAGTAGGACGTCTACACTCTCTCCACGCGCACCCTTGTCATCCTGGCCATTAACACCCTCCCTCGCCTCTCAAAACCTGATGCTAAGGAAGTTTCTGGGCTGAATTAAAAGCTGATCTGACCCTCAGCACACATCTAGGTGATTTAGCTAAGTGGGTATTCTCCATAAACAGCATGAGGCATGCTGTAGTTGAAGAATCTGGCCACACTGTAGATACTTTTTTTTTTTTTTTTTAAGATCTTATTATTTATTTGACAGAGAGAAAGAGCACAAAGCAGGGGGAGCAGCAGGCAGAGGGAAAGCGAGAAGCAGGCTCCCCAATGAGCAGGGAGCCCGATGCGGGGCTCCATCCCAGAACCCTGGGGTCATGACCTGAGCCGAAGGCAGACGCTTAATGGACTGAGCCACCCAGGCGCCCCTGTAATTATCTCCTTTTGATGATCAAATCAGGAATTCACAGAGTAAGGAGCCAAGTAAAACGACACATTCTCTATCCAGGGACTTCCACCGGGTCAGATGAAGAAGGGGAAGAAAGAAGGCATTGCCGTGATGGCTCAGCTCTGCGGGATGGCCACCAGTCAGGTGGGGGTGGTGTGGAGAGCTGAGGTCATTCTGAGCCACCAGAGGAAAAAACCAGCACTCTGTCCAGGCCCTCCTCCTATAAATCAAGAGACTTACAAGGTTGCTGGAAAACCGAATGCTTTGTATTTCATTTTCCAACCAGAAAGCACTGGGGTAGGTAACAGAGACTGCTTCTTTGGGGAACAAGCAAGCCCTCCAGTCTGCAGGAAGCTGGCGGGACACCTGCTCCAGCAGCCAGTCCCTCTGAGCCAGCAGGGGTGGCTGAGGCCACAGCCCAGCCAAGTCCTGGGCCAGACTCCCAGCTGGGGGTACCTACTGCCTCTTGGGGTAATTATCACCATGGTAACTAAGTCACAATCTGTAAAACTGTCCTTCATGCCTAGACTGTAATCTCCAGGAAGGCAAGGCTGTCCGCTTCATCAATCTCTTTATTCCCAGTGCCTGCTATCTGTCTGGTGCTTGATTAAAACATATCAAATGAATGCAGGACCAGATCCAGCATCCAGCTAACTTAGCACCAGCCTCAGGGGGGTGGAGCGGGGCGAGGGGCGGGGATTCCTTGGCACTGACCCCTCCGGCATGGTTGAAGTGACTAATTTGAATGGCTCCGGTCCAGGGCAGCCCCACCCGAGCCACATGAGTGGGATCGCCCCACAGAATGGATCCCCCGCCTGGGGGGTGAGAGTCTCCTGCCCACTTCTCCCATTTTGCATCCCTTCTGTATCTACCCTTCCATATCCTCTCTTGTCTCCCTATCCAAACGGCCACAAACTCCCCATCCCAGTTACACGTTCGAACTTCGAGTCCCTGCTGTCCACTCGTTGATTTCATCTCAGATAAGTTATCACACGGCTTGTTTCTTTCATCTAACAGGTAAGCACAATGTCACTTATTTCGCTTCACACACAAATTATAATCATATTTATCCTCTTGGAAGAGTTGTGCAGACAACGCCCTCGCCAGGGATCAGGTTCCCAGGTCCGTCGGGATGGGCGCAATTTCAAGTATTTTGTTTTGTTATCCGCACACATGCCCTTTAGCTTTTCAGAGGCTCTGACCTATTTTTCAGTTGGGAAAATAGGTCACCCTGGAACTACTTCTCTTGTGTTCCTTGTGGTGGCTGGCAAGCCCCGACCACATAGACTCAGTAAATAGAATCATGGAATGTTGGCACCAGACAGGATCTTATATGTACATCCTTTTGCCCAAACTCCCCATGAACTACGAGACAAATCCCACCCAGCTATATCTGAACGGTCCCGCTCAACGGGGCAGCGAGACTAGGGATTCAGAGGCTGTGGGCTTCCACCGTAGCTTTTCAGTCCCTCGTTGGGAGTGTCTGACACAAACTGCCTGCTTGCTCCCCCATCTTCTCCTGCCGCAGAGGGAGGCCATCCAGCTATCCTGCAGCCATCAGGGGAAACAGGACTATACTGAAGCTTGGAGGGGCTCCTACCCTCGAAATTGGACAGAGATGAGAACAGACCCCCTTTCTTTCCTAAACCACCCAGTGTAACCCATTGCACCCACGCTCTGGTAGAAGGGGGGGAAGTGGGGACAGGGGACAACTTTTGGCTGGGAAATTCTCAGACCTTCCTAGAGGCCCCAGATGCTGATGAGATAAGGGAAACCTTGAAGCATTCGGGCAGCTGAGGGTGACTAATAACAAACCTGGGCTCCTGGAATTTTAAGAATTCACACCAGCCTCAGTTCCCATGGTTAAGAGAAGAAAGAGCTTTTTCAGGTCTCCATGCCCTTCCAGAAGAATGTGAGAGCGTGGAGGTTAGGGGTACTAGATTCTCCCAGCTCTGGCCTCCTTGTCCCTCCAGGGGCCTCTCCAGACCTTGGGGCTCCCTGCTGTCAAAAGGAGAAACTGAGGCTTGGGGGCCACTGGAGGGATGGGCCCCCCTAAATCTCACAGCCCGGGGGGTTTCCAATCAGTCCTGGTAACCTAACTGCCTTTGCAAGAGAGCCTTTAAAAAATGGGTACAGAAGAGGGCGGCGTGAGGGGGTGAAGAAAAGGAAAAGATCTGTATGTTCCCTGATCTCACAACACATGGCTCCAGCCCCGAGTCCTTCTAGGACACAAGAGTTAGCAACGTGCACAACAGCCAGTGTGGAGAGGCTGACTCAGGAGGGCATCTGGATTTGCAATCTCTTCTTATCTAATGCTTTTTCCAGCTTGTCCATTGCCACACACAGGAAACAAAGCCTCTCAAGTTAAGAGCCTCTGAAACCCTGGGAGGTTTAGCTGGGGCTCTGTTTCCTAGGTTTAAAAAGGATCCGTTTGCTCAGAAGCAATAGTATTCTGCATGGCAGACTCTGGTCCTGCTTGCCTCTTTTTGAGAAGGTTTTGAGGGCTGGCCTCTGACTCGTTTGCCTTGTGAGAACGTCGCTTTTGCAGTCCAGAGACCCAGGAAGGGTCAGGCACTCCAGACACAGAGCTTCGAGTCTCAGGCTCCACCAGACCAGAACTCAGGCGTCCTGCCTTCCACTCTGGAGTCTAAGACAGGCTCCCTAGCAAGATGTGACTGCATACAGTCTGTGTCTGAAGACCAGAGAACTGCAACTCCCCCTGGCGAATTTTCTGGATGCCGTGACCCGAGGTGGTGGACCGGGGCGGGGGGGTGGGGGCAGGGGGTGGCCGCTAACCTAACGAAGCACTTTATAGCCTGCTAAGCTCTTTGACAGAAATCACCTGAGTTTCTTCCTCTCCAGAACACTTAAAACTCCCTTGTAAATGATGAGTGCATGCTGTGTCGTTTTGATGGAGAAACCATTGACACTCTGGATTACAGACGGTCAAACCGGAAGGGACGGAATTCAAGCAGCTCATCTTCATAAAGAGAATGGACCTGCCCAGGGTTCTGGCTGCCCGCCAACAGGTAGCTCAGGGGCCAAACCTGTGAACTCTCCGTTGGTGGGGTCATTCCTATGAAGGAGATGGGCTTCCTCCCTCTTTGGAACTGAATCTGAGAAGTGTCAAAGAGCCCCCGGGGATGCCCCAAGCAGACGGAGGAGTCCACTGGAAACACAGTTAGCTCATTGAGTGAGATTCATCAGCCGGGCCCCAGGGCTTAGTGACTCACGTCTCTGGCATTCCAAAGTGGGATGAAGTTGGTCTAGACTGATGCTCAGTTTTCTTCCACTCTCTGCTGGGGGAATTCCAGTGCGCTCCGGAGAAGGCACAAGCCTGTGAGGGTCACCTCTAATGGTCTGTGATCTGCCCCCAATCTCTAGGAGTCAATGAGGATGGACATTAGAGTAGAGTTAGAGATCCTGGCTGTACCCTTCAGAGTGGGAAGAGATGGGGCGGGTTGGGGAAAGTGTCCTCATCTCGTTCATTGGGCCAGTCTTTCGCACCTGGAGTCATAAGCCACAGAGAACGCATTAACTCTTTTTGACCACACTCCACTCTTGGCCACTTTCGAATTTATGGACCCCGAACTGGGGAAGTCGCAGGAGGGCCTTAGTGCTCACACTTTGATGTGGAAGAATAAGGGCCAAAAGTCTGCTCCTGCTTTCAAGGCCAAGGTTGGGCAGGACCAGAGAAGAGGCAGGGAGAGAGCCAGAGCACACAGCACACACACCAGCGGGCAGCCCTTCCGTGTGCATGAGAGAGAGAGAAAGAGAAGCCAATTCCCACAATGGTGTGCACCACTGACTGCCAGCTACGGGCACCCCCTGCGTGGGCTTGGTGTACTTTCGTAAATACAGAGTAATGAGGGATCTTAGAATTTGGCAATCGCCTCACCCGGCTTCCTTCCCAGTGTAGGAATCTGGCTGCACGTTCCTGGCAGGGAGGTCATCCCGCTCCTGCTGGAACGACTCTTGTGACGGGAGCTTGCTACTTACAGGGTAGCCGCATGCGCTGTGGAGCGGCCCTAAGTATTAACAGTTTCCAGGCGGAGCCGAAATCTACGTCCCATTACCTTCTTACCCATCTTGGTTCTGGGTTAGAATCAATCACACATCTTCTCCATGATAGCACGGCTGAAACTTAGAGAACCCACATGACGCCCCTCCTCTCTCTCTTCTCGTCACCAAATCTTCCTCTCTTCCTTTCATATGGTTTCCAGACCTGTCTCCATCCTGCTAGTCCATCCTCGGGTTGACCTAGCTAGGGGATGGCCCAGATCTGAATCCTTCCCTCGATCTAAAAAACAAACAGTTTAGGGGAAGAATCTTTCCATCTGTGCGTCAGTGCATATTCACATTTTGGGATTTTGTTTGTTTGTTTGTTTCGTTTTTACCACCATATCATAGCTTTGGCTTATACAGAGCTTTTAGACAGCCGATCCCTTGCAGGGATTTTAAGGATACAGTCAGTGCTCTTTAGTCACTGTCCTGGGCTTTCACTCTATGGCTGATTTTTTTCTTCCAATATAGGACCTTGATATAGGACCTTCTATTCATCCCACTTTATTATAGTTGGGGCCTATTCTCTCAACATCCTGAGGTTTTTCTGAATCTTGTTTAATAATGTTATATTCCAGCAATCCCTTCTAGTTTTGTGTCCCCTATAACTTTTTCCAGGGCACATTTTAATCTCCACATAAACGTCTGCTGTTAGAGAGGCAGCAGCCTGGCCCCAGGAACGATGGTTGGAGACCATCCGCTGTGTTCACGGATTCACCTGCAGCCTTTCCCGGCACCGTTAGTCATCCCACAGTCGCCCACCAAACTGCATGTCTACCGGCGTACATCTCTTGCTCTCACCCACAAACGTCTAAAAGGGGACATTTCTGTAGCCAAGAGGAAAGATTCCATGACACAGGCTATTACATGAGGTATTTTGGAGAAACTTCTCAACATCCCACAAATATCCCTGTAAGTTGTCTGGGCGGCTCCCTACCCATCAGGCCAGCTCTGACAGGAAGCGTGAGCTTTAGCCACAAAGTTCTAGATGGACTGGCAACTCTCTAAGTTTCTCCTCAGACATCTGGAGATGTGGGCCCTTTCATGACCTCTGTTCAGCTGACACCAAAGGGAAGAAGATTCCAGAGGACGGCTCATCAGCTGAAAGTTTCCTCAGTGTCTGTGGCTGGGCAAGAAAGCTCCCAGTGTGGCTCACAGTAACTGTAAGAAGAAGAGGGAGGACTTCGAGGAGCCTGCAAAGGGTCGAAGGCGGTGGGAATCATGCCACCCTTCCAACCAGTCATCCCCATCCCACCCTGGTAGTCCTCTCTGGGTTACTGTAAGTTCATTTACGGTCTAGGCTCCTCGCCTTGGAATGATCCCCCAGCTTTCCAAAGGCATGCATCTTGTCTTCTCAGGTCATAGGATCACATCTTTTTTTTTCCCCAATGGGGTCCCCGACCATGCTGTGTGAACAGCATGCACCCAACAAATGTCCAGAAAAAAGACAGGTACTGGAGTGCCTGGGGGGCTCCATCAGTTATGCATCTGCCCTTTGGCTCAGGTCACGATCCCGGGGTCCTGGGACGGAGCCCCGCATCGGGCTCCCTGCTCCGTGGGGAGCCTGCTTCTTCTTCTCCCTCTGCCTGCTGCTCCCCCTACTTGTGGTCCCTCTCTGTCAAATAAATAAATAAAATCTTTAAAAAAATAATAAAGACAGGTACTAAGCTTTTGTGGTGGACTCTCAGCATTTCCAGAATAAAAAGAAGTACTTTTTCCTATATTTTGGGGGGTCATTTCTCTGCCTATTCTACCCAGTCTAGGGTCTGCTTTTTCTAGGACCAGATTCAACAGATACTTCTCTGTTGACGTGCCATGCCCAGAGTCATTTTTCCAGAATCATTTTTTTCTAATGGCGGAGGAGTCCTTTCATTCTTTCCCCGCCCCCAAACCCATGGACATGTTGGCCCACCTTCTTTCTAATCAAACCATCAGTGACTTTCTTATGCCTGGAAGCCTGGATCTTCACATGACAATCCAACTATACTATCCCGAGGTTCTAGGCTGAAGAAAGGGCCATTAAAGATGCTACAAATAAGCTCATTTTTCGATTAAGCAGGGTGATGCTACGAAGGAGTGACTTACTCCTATGTGCTTCTTACCACTGTTTAATTTGATATTTGACCCGGGCAGATTCTTCACCTATGGGGAAGATGATCTCGGATACGCATTCCTAAGAAGAAAATTTAGGGGTTGGAGACACTGTTCCTATCAGGTACCCAACGCTATTTGTACTGGATACAATGGTGAATTAGACAGACCCCTCCCCCCAAGAAGCTTCCAATCTCCTTGGAAATTGGGTGCTAATGATTCCGTATGAGGTGATAAGGAGTGGAGATAGAACGTGAAACTGGACTGGACAAGCCCATCCTCCAAATCACAGACTTTATGGTAAAGCCAAGTTGTCGTCGATATCTGGAGCACTAACGCACATCAGATCTTTGCCAATCCCTTCTACTCCTCCCAGATAAAACAGCAGCATGTGAAGAGTGTCAGCTAGAAGCTGTCTGATCCTGCCAGCTGAGAGAAAGCTAGAAATCCTCTTCCCTGCTTTAAGGCAGGCTTGGACCAGTTCCCAGTGTACTCAGTGTGCTCTAGGAACATATGAGAAAAGAGTGGGACAGTGTGAGTCATGGGAGGAAAATGTAAAGATCACAGTTGGGGGAGAACTTCCTCTGAAGCCCAAATAGGGCAATTTCAAGTCGGTTCTAAGGTCAGCTGGGGGGTAAAGCACAGTGAAGGCCCTTTGGCTTGGCTTTATGGCAGATCCCACAGTGCCTTGGGGGTGACATCCAACGTGTCCTTGAGGAGGCTGTCCTAAGCCTCAGGTACCTTGTCCATAAGAGCAGTGCCATGAATGTTTGCTGGTTTTGTTGTTCACGTGGAGAACTTATTGACAAGCTAACTCTGAAACGTAGCCATAAATGTAGAAGGGTCTCAAGCCCTTTGGCCATTTCCAAATGCTGACTTGGGGCAGGCTGGTATCAGAATCATCTGAGAGAACTTTCAAAACTAGTCTGGTTCCCTAGTGGGAATTCTGCTTCAGGAGGTCAGGGGTGGGGCCCCAGTATGTGCATTTTAGAAAAGTGATTCTGGGGGTGCCTGGGTAGCTCGGTCGTTAAGCGTCTGCCTTTGGCCTGGGTCATGATCCCACGGTCCTGGGATCGAGCCCCGCATCAGGCTCCCTGCTCAGCGGGAAGCCTGGTTCTCCGCCCCCCCCACTTCCCCTGCTTGTGTTCCCTCTCCTCTGTGTGTCTCTCTCTGTCAAATAAATAAATACAATCTTTAAAAAAAAAAAGTGATTTTGATCCCCAGCTAGATTTGGAAACAATGGTCCTTTGGTAGCTAGCCTCCGAGATGGCCCCCAGTGGTCTCCACCTTCTGCATTCACACACTTGGGTAATCTCTTCCCACACTGTGTGACCAACAGAATATAGCAGAAATGATGGTCTATCGCTTCCAAGATTGGAAGGCTGTGGCCTCCATGTTTTGCTCCCGTTCTCTCTCTTTTGAATCACTCACTCTGGAGAAGGACAATGGTCATGTCGTAAGGACACCCAGGCAGGCTATAGAGAGGCAGAGGACCAGAAAGATCCAGCTGAGGGCCAGCAGCAAATGCTGGCCAACAGCCGCGTGAGTCAGCTTGGGACAGGGTCCCCTGCCTGAATGTGATCAAAGTCAACCAGCTAAGCCGCTCCCGGATTCCCTTGGAAACTAAGTGAGATCATAAAGGCTATTGTTTGAAGCTGCAAAATTTGGGGGGTAATTTGTTACACAGCATTTGATAACTAGTACATTTTCCCAGCCCAAACGGCAGGCTCCGGACAGAGCCCAGAGGGGCTTTCCTGTGCACCCTCTGTAGCTTCCTTTCACACCACTCCTACATTCACCTTGTCTCTTGGCCTGTTTGACCTACTTACCCCCGTTCATGCCTCAGGGCCTCTGTGCCTTACCCAAGCCATTCTTCGTGTCTGGAATGAGTACCCTTTCCCCACCCACTGGTGGTCTCCCCTACTCCTGCAGCCCCCCCGCACACCAAATCAGGTTGGCTTGGGTCCCCTCCTTAGCACTCACACACTCTTCTTGGAATCAGTAGATGAGAATCGAGTTACATGGAAGAAGGAAAATACTGACGTGTGGGCGTCATCAAGAACACAAGACTTGCCTCTATGTGGTTGATCAACGAATTGTCAAATTTGAAACCAGGAATCCTCTTGTCACTGCACACCACTCCCACGTCTTCTGTGTGCTTGCAGTCGGTGACACCCCAGCCGTTGGAGGAGCAGGCCGCGAGGGTGGCCTCCCTGCCCGTGCAGTAGACATTGTCCAACCAGATGGGCCCTGAAGGAAGCAGAGAAGAGAGAGACCAAGGGCTGCATCAAAGTTGGTTTGCATCTTTGGGGGCACCAACATCATCCAGAGAGAATTTTTCTCTAATTTTGGCAGTTATTGTGGTCATCAATTGATTGTTGGTATGTTCGAGATACTGGATATCATTCTAAGGCATCTGGGTCCCCTTTCCAGAGTAGGCAGCTGACGTGATTTGGGGATGTGCTAGACTGAATGTGATTTGGACAGAAACCAGATGTGCACCCAGATGTTACGTGGTTAGTAGAATGGGCAGAGATTTTGGATGCCAAGCTGGGTTTCATTCTGAGAGAGCCATTTAGCCTTGGCACCTTGGTTGTCCTTCTTTCTCATCAGACACGTCAACTGCAGGGCTACGTAGAGGTTCGAGAGAATATGTGGCCTGTGTCTAGTTTGTTATTGGCCCATCGTTACTCAAACGAGGTAACAAGGATGATGATGGCAATTGTCATTAGACTGACCATGAGCAGGCCAGACTCACCTTCCATCTGCAGCAGAGGCTGAACTCTGACCCCTCAGCGAAAATGTAAACCACCTGCAACTAAGGGTTTGGAGTTTTTCAGGCATTTTCATAGGTATCAGTTCCCCTGACTTCCCTATGCCTCAGGGATGGTCATTCCCACCTTCCAGACACAGAGCTCTGGCTCAGGGGGACGGTTCATCCTCAAGGTCACAGCCTGAGCCCAGAGGTTGGGCCATTCAGTGCTCTTCTCTCTGCCTGATGCTTCCCAGCCACTGATTTGGCCCTGCTACACTGACACACAGAGTCACCCCCTCACGTTCTAAAAGCCTGGTGAAGGCAGGGCAGGGAGGCTCTGTGCAGTTCTGCTTGCCTCCTGTGTGTCCATCTGATTTGCACTCCATAGAAAATTCAGGATGCCGAGTGCTGGAGGGTTTGTCACAATGAGATGCTCCCTCATACCATTAGAATGTCTACCGTCAAAAGGGCAGAAAATACCAAGTGTTGACAAAGTTGAAAGAAACTGGAACCCTTGTGCGCTGACAGTCAGCAGGAATGCAAGACGGTGCAGCCACTCCGGAAAACAGTATGGCGATTCCTCAAGAAACGAAAACTGGGAGACACAGGCTTCCGGTTATGGAGTGAAGAAGTCACCGGCACGAGAGGCACAGCACAGGGAACACAGTCAGTGGCATTGTAATGGCATTGTGTGGAGACAGATGGTAGCCCTGCTCGCGCTGAGTGCAGGATAATGCACAGACTTTTCGAATCACAACGCTGGACGCCTGAAACTAATGTGACGTGTGATGGCTGTATGTCAATAAATAAATAAATACTTAAAAAACAAAAATGGGATTCCCATACCATCCAGCGATCCCTGCTTCTGTGTATTTACCCAGAAGATCTGAAAGCAGGGTGTCTGAGAGCTATCGGCACACCCACGTGCGTTACAGCATTCTTCACAATAGTCAAAAGTTGGACAAACTCTGGCATACGCATAACCTGAGTCTAGTGCTCAGCCTTAAAAAGGAAGGAAATTCTAACACAGGCTGCAACATCAGGGGACCTTCAGGGCATCATGCTCAATGAAATAAGCCAGTCACAAAATGACAAA
The DNA here is from genome assembly GCF_010015895.1 of Lontra canadensis. NCBI lineage: Eukaryota > Metazoa > Chordata > Mammalia > Carnivora > Mustelidae > Lontra > Lontra canadensis. The sequence continues at coordinate 26,640,124 of NW_022631004.1, read as the reverse complement.
ACCGTATAATTCTGTGTAGATGAGGTACTTGGAATAGTTGAGTTCATAAAGACGGAAAGTCGAATGGAGGTGGTCAGGGGCCGGGAGAGGGGAGCACGAGGAGTGGTTGTTTAACGGGGACTGAGCTCCAGTTCCTCTAGACAAGAGGTGTTCTGGAGACTGGTTGTGTAACAACAGGAATGTACGAACACTACTGAATTGCGCATTGAAAAAACGGTGAAGACAGAGTATTTTACTTTAGGTGTATTTCACCACAATTTTTTAATGTGCTAAAGGATTTCCAAAGAGTGATTTTTGTAAGTGCCCCTATAAAATGAGAAACAAACTCAAATGTCTCCTTTATCTCAAAGCTCCAGGCAGGCCTCAACAGGATGATGGAGCCAGATACCCAGGGCTCAGACTCTGCCTCGGGCCTGGGCACCACCAACTTGGCCAGCTACTTACCCAAGCCTGTTTCCCATTTCTGAAGTGAAAACAAGGATCCCCAACAAACAGGTCACCATGGAGATTCGATGAGATAATGTATGTGCTTAGTACATGTTCAAGCCCCTTTCCCTTCCTCCTTCCCACTAATCAGAAAAACAGGGAATCCCGTTGTTTCCAGATGCAAGGAAAACAGATACAGAAAAGCAGATGCAAACACTCCCATTGCAGAGACAAGAAAACTGAGGAGAATCTGAGGTTCTTCAAGGTCAGGGTGGACATGGGGCTAGTCCCTGACTCCGGGGCCCTGCTGAGACGCGTCTGCTATAACGGATGGCCAGTTAGGGCTCGAACCAGAGCGCCTCAGACACATTGTGGGGAACAACAAGCTGATTGAAAACATCTGGGCCGAGGGTTTCCAACCGGTTTCTCAATTTGGCCTCACTTCCCAGCCATCAAACTCCTCGAAAACATATGTTCCCTAATCAGTTGCTGCTTGGACAACAAAATGTTTGTCTTACTAAGTACTAGCAACGGAAAAGACCCTCCACATTTGCAGGGAGGCCTCTTTGGAACATTCTGTGGCAAAGCTGCTGAAGGGACAGAGATGGTGAAAAGAAGCAGGGCCCTTATTCCATCTGCAATGAGAGAAACCACCCTGGCTAAGGGGAGGGAAAACGGGACAGCGTGTAGCTGAAGGAACCACGAGCAGCAAAGCAGAGGCTCTCCGGCCTGCTTTATTCTTTGATAGGAACATTTGAAAGGAGCTCCCTGGGGTGCTAAGGGAACGAACTTCCCCCAGAGAGCTGCTTTCTTAAGTAGCGTTAACTCACTGCCAATGATCCCACTCGGGATATATTCTCACTAGGGGTTTTGTTTTTTTTTTTTAAAGATTGTGTTTATTTATTTGAGGGAGACAGTGAGTGAGAGAGATTGCACACAAGCAGTGGCAGAGGGAGAGTGGCAGGCTCCCCTCCTGAGCAGGGAGGCCGAAGTGGGACTCGAACCCAGGACCCTGGAATCATGACCTGAGCTGAAGGCAGATGCTTAACCGACCGAGTCACCCAGATGCCCCTCACCAGGTAATTTTTCGTAGACGGTGGAAGTGTAAATTTCGACACAGCCCGAGAGGGCATCACTAGGCATGATACACTAATTTTGCTTGATTCCATGACAATATGTTTCCGTGTATGCTTCCTGCCTATCACGGACACTGTTCTGACCTTGCTCTGGCTCTCTCCTGCTGGGATGCACAGTGGGCCAGGCACAGCTCAGGAGACGTCATTTCAGAGCTGCTAGGAAAGTGGCACTTGGATTGTAGGTGGATTGTAGGTGCGGCTCTAACTTTGGGCACAAAGAGCCAGCCAATCAGAAACCAAACCTCATTCTACACTGTCCGTTCATTCACTCTAAGAAATGCTTCTCCTGACAAGAGAAGAGACATGTCAACCAATCCACAAACCATTTGGAAGATAGAGATCACAAAGGAAACTCTGAAAGCCCAAGTGTTCCCTGTGTTGTCAGGACAGTTCAAGTTGGAAGCTCTGGGGCCCCACTGTGGTCATCTGTTGGCTTGGTTACTCTGATTTGAACAATGGGGAGTGAAGGGCAGCACGGGGTGGTGGGGCTGGGGAGGGATCAGATCTGAGCTTAGGTCTGGAGACAAGCCAAGGAGAGCAATCATCTCTAGTTTAGGCTGCTGGGAGACCCAGGGTGAGAAACAGAACAGCTGTCCCTTCTAGAACCCTCTGGAAGGGTCCATGAGTTCCCTGAGCTTAGAAGATGCTTTATGGGAGAACTCTTGACAGTCCAGGCTGGAAAGCCTGGGAGGGCCTAGGTGCTCTCCTGGGGCTTCCTTACTACTCCCTGTATGTCAGAGGAGAAGGAGATAGTAAGAGCTTGACTCCGGTGATCCCAGTGCATGCATGGGCCAATCTGCAGGTTAAACTCCTTTCCTGGGAGCACAGCCCAGGGCACCGGTCACATTCTCTGCTTCCTATGCCAACAACTGCTTGCCGTCTGTTTTCACTACTGTCCTCAAGCAAAATGAATTAATCAGCTAATATTTACCGAGTGCCCAACATGTACCCAGTGCTAAGAATCCTAACTTGATGCTAAAGAATTCAAATACCTTTATATCTAATAGACCTCTCCTGATGCAAAAACCAAGTATCACTTTTTACGGACAACATAATCCTCAAAGTTCAGGAGACGGGACAGTTCACACTTTTTTTTACCTCTGTTTCTCCCTTCATCTTTGCTATTTCTCCTTCCTAAGTCCTGCTGGTTTCAGTATCCACTGAGACGACTGTTCTAGGATTCTCTGGCCTCTTCTTAGCTTCTCTCTGCAGAGTCTTTCCCTGGCCCTACATCAGTAACTATCCCACAGTCGTAGCTTAGACCTTATCATTACCAACAATGGCACCCCTCCCTAGTGTCCATTTCAACCCTTCTGCTGTGTATCTGCATCTCCACCCAACCCCCCAAAATGTTTCTAGCACACTCCTTCTTGTACTGCAATTTCCACCCTGACCTGTGACCCCAACAGCCTTCCCCACAAGTCCCCCATGTAGTACCGTCCAACTTAATCCAGCCCAGACTCCAGGGTCCACAGTTTCAGCTGCTCCCTCACACACTCCCTCTACTCCCTTGAACTCTTCTCCAGCCTTCATCCTCCCTGGGGGGCAAAGTCTGAGCCAGGTTAACCCACTTCCCTGGCCACCCCATGCCCACACGTAGGCAGGTGAACTGGAATGGGGGAAAAAACCACACGCATCTAATCTAATGACAGGTAAACTTTAAGTCTGAGTAGAAATAAAATAAATAAAGTAGTAGAAATAAAATAAAGTGGTCCCTGGAAAAACCCCATAGTCATTGGCAAGTGTTATAAAATACTGAGGCTTAAGAGACTGGGATTGAAAACACAAACCTGACATTACCCGTGGGTCACTGAGCCAGCAGAATACATGAAGATGTAGAAATGTGGAGACATGTCTGGAGGTTTTGTTTTTCATTTTCATTTCATTTCATTTTAAAGTAGGCTCCATGCTGGGCGTGTAGCTCAACGCAGGGTTTGAACTCACAACCTGCAATCAAGACCTGAGCTGAGTTCAAGAGTCAGATGCTCAGTGGATTAAGTCACCCAGGCCTTTGGCATGCCCAGAGTTTTGTAAAGAACACAGGAAGTGGGCTTTAAAAGCCCAACATTGGCAGGGCACCTGGGTGGCTCCATCAGCTGAGGTCTGACTCTTGATTTCAGTTCAGGTCGTGATCTCGGGGTTGTGGGATAGAGTCTGGTGTTGGGCTCCACCATGGGTGTAGAACCTGCTTGGGCTTCTCCCTCTTCCTTTCCCTCTGCCTCTCCCTGCCTCCCCCTCTCTCTCTAAAAAAAAAAAAAAAAGCCCATCATTTGCTAACTCATTTTTGCTGCTTTAATCTCGCCACTGATAAGGAACCCCAAATCAGCTTCAGAGAACATTTCACTGTAAGTGTGGTCTCTTGGTCTGGTTACGCCCACAGAACACATTCAACTGCAAGGAGGTAAGACACATAGATTTTCCCTGTAATTTCTAGAATAACAGAGAGCAAGAGTTAGAAAGGACCTTAATAACAATCTATTTTGATGACTCCCAAAGCTGGCTACATATACGATCACTTGGGAGGCTTCCAAAGGTTAGAGTCCTAGACTCTAGCCCAGACCTTAACCCAAAATACTACAGGTTAGCCCTGCGCCCCCCCCCCCCAAACTGATTCAGAGCACCAATACTAGCCCTCCCTCAAAGCTTTTACCAAAACATCTTTTTTTCCCCCCAAAATATATTGACTTGAACTTGACAAGGGAAGAAAGAGTAGCCCAACCAAAGTGAAAAACCCAGATCAACTCTGTTCCTGTCACGGACAAGCCCAGAAGAGCGTCTTGCTGTTAACAGTGTGAAGGTTACACAAACAGTGCGGTGGGGAGAGTCAGGGAACATTGGCCTATGGGGAGCCTTTGTGAGAAAGAGCAAAAGGCACCCCTTCAAGGAAGAGGGGACTGGAAGAAAGGCACCCCGTCCCCTGGCTCACATGGCCCCCGGGTAGGGCGCAGGGGGCCATGGGTACAGACGGACACCAACTGGTCCGCTCGAGCCAGGAGGCATTTCCAGGATGCAAGACTTCCTGCCCTAACACACGGAAAGCCCCAGGCAAAGCGGGACGGGTGGATCCTGTGCCCTCACGGGGCACCCATCTGTTCCCACCTCCAGCCCAGACCCAGGAGGCTGGCCAGATGCAGGATTCTGGGGAATTCACACTGGACAGCAACTGCAGCTTCCTTTACCAGGCTCACAATCTCACACAGCACTGTTCCTGGGGTTTCCAGCAACATGAGCACTCAATTCCAATTCCTTTACCTTCCCCCTTGCCGTAGGAGGAGCTGGCGGTCCAGGCCTTGGCCTCCACGTATCCCAGCTCCCGGCAGACGACGTGGGCCGCGTGGATGGAGAAGTCGTCGTCGCACACGGTGCCCCACTGACCATTGTAGTACACCTCCACCCGGCCCTCGCTGTGCTTCCTTTTCTGGCCAGCCAGGCGCAGCTGGATCTTCACCGTGTCCGAGGGCGCCTGGGGCCGGTGGTACTCAGGGGCCGGCTGCTGGAAGTACTCGGGGTAGGGCCAGCCCTCGTACTGTGCTAGGCTAAGGGACGGGAGCAGCAACAGCAAGGCCAGACACCCGCTGAGGCCCCAGCCTCCACGCATCTCCATCCCCGTCTTCTGAACAGAGGACCTGCACAAGGGGGTGCTGGGCGGTGAGGGGCGACAGGCAGGCGCGTCCTGGAAGACAGGGACAGAAGCACATTACAGGGGTCTGCAAAACGTCCAGCTTGGTGCTGAAAGCTCTTCACCTTCTGGACCCCAACCTCCTCCCTTCTCCCGCCTAAGACTCCAGCCGACAGATGTGTGAATTTCTACCTCTTCATTTCCCTATCTCTGAAATGCTTTTTTCACTGGGGCTCCTGGCAGGCACAGCAGCCCATCCACACTTCATTTGAGCAGAGTTCTTTTTTTCCTTTTTTAAGATTTTATTTATTGATTTGACACACAGAGAGAGTGAGCACAAGCAGGGGGAGTGGAAGAGGGAGAAGCAGGCTCCCAGCTGAGTGGGGAGCTTGATGCAGGGCTTGATCCCAGGACCCCGGGATCATGACCTGAGCCGAAGGCAGATGCCCAACCGACTGCACCACCCAGGTTCCCCTTGAGCAGAATTTTTAAAAAGATGATCTATAGCGATGTGAGCAAGGTTCAGGGGAATGAAGGAAAGAGCATGATACCCGGGGCTGGCAATAGAGGTGAGCTGTTCCCACTCCAGCCTGGGAGGCCGGGAAGGGAGTGCTTGCCAGCACCAGAGAGAATGGCCAAGCTGAGAGGGTCACGTGTTTGGAACTGTGGCTCAAGGGAAGGGTCTTAAAGCCAAACCACAGCCACAGGAGCAGGAGGGATAAACACCGGACCTCTCTCTCTTCTGGTCTCCTGCTCTCTTTCCGGGGTCTCCTACTGAGCAAGCCCACCGTCCTGCCCGAAGTCAAGCATGTTGGTGCAGTCTGTACGGGTAGGCCTCCTGGGGCACAGGGGCTGGTGGGGAAGGAGTGCAGCAGGTAGAAAGGGCAAGCAGAGGGCACCAGCACATTCCTTTCCTCCCCACCTCTGTACAGCTGGTTTCCCAGGACTTCCCGTCTCCTTCATGCCATATCCCTATTGAAGCAGCCTCCAGGATTCTCTCCTTCTGAGCTGGGCTCATCATCTAGACCCACTTCTCAACCTTTCCAGACACTTCTATGTCCCCATGTAGGTTACAAACTTCTCTAGGGCAGGACTTGTAGCTCATTCTTCTTTGGCTTCCCCGAGTAAACCCTGCAGGTTCATGGACATATTTACTGAACAAGAAGGTGGTCTAGTTCCAGGGACTGAGCCACTGGTGAGGAATGGAGCTTAAGGTAATAATACATGAAAGGAGTCCCGTGTGCACTGTCTGGGCTTTCCTATTTGAGATGTCCTCCTTCCTTTAGGACATTAGCTGACCCAGACAGAAATGGCCTCTTCCGGATTCAGAGAAGAACACCAGAAAAACATGGACTGCTGTTCTCTCTGAACACACCTGTGAACCCTCCCAAGGCTCTGCTCTCAGGCTCCAGGCCCTCAGACACACCAGCAGGCTGTCAGCCCATACCCCTGATCTCATTACACCATGCACTTGGGACCACAAGCCAGGTGAGGTTGCTGAATGAAGGTCAGCATTAAAGTCTCCTTAAACAGCCCTCGTGCAGGGCCTGTCCTTAGCTGAGTGGTGGTTTCTGCAAGCAGCTGCCTCGGATGGTTCTGATGCCAGTGACGTCCCAGGGACGGTTCTGTCCCTTTTCACAGCTTCTGTCCCTGAAGGATGCAGGGGGCCGAGACCAGCATGCTCTTAGCACAGAGGGGAGGCATAAAGCTCTTGGTGGCAAATGGGAGAGAGGCTGAGTGGCCCATCATCGGGGAAGGGAGGGCCAGTCAGCAGAGCAGGGGGAGCTACTCTAGACTCTAGAGCCAGACAGCGTGGGTTCGAATCCACCTTCAGATACTCACTGTGCAATCTCGGGCAAATAGTTAACTTCTCTGTGTCTCTCTGTGTTTCCCATCTGTAACATGGGGATAATACTACCAAGCTCACAGAAGTGTCATGAAGATCGAATGAAAGGCACATCACAAGCACTACAGGAACATTTGCTAAAGAAAACTTTAAATTCTCAAGATTGTAGTCTCCATTCCCAGGTGGAGACTACCTCTAAGAATTCCACAGTGAGGATTATAGCAATAGATAAATACTTAGGTCATGGGTCCTGGTCCTTCCATAGTCCAGAGAGAGGGACTACTAGTTTCAAAGGATTCCAGGTGTTTCCCAGCAGAGGAAGTGGCATTGGGATGTGGGGCCCCAGAAGCAAAACCGGGACCAGCAGGGGGAAGCTAAAAGTATACTACTTTCTATCTGAACCATGTATAAAGGGTTAGGCTAAGCATATTCAGTTCAAGGAACCTCTCCACCGAGGAAGGACCAGAAAACTGCCCCAAGCTGTCAGGATGGCCGGACAGTGCCCTGTTCCCCCTCGTGGGCACCGGGTGAAGAGGCCCGAGGACTGTGGAAGGCCCCCCAGTTCCACTGGAGATCCACACATCGTCATCCTGTGACTCACAAGCGAGGTCAGAAAGTCACGGGGGTTCCTGCAATAGTCCCCACCGGACACAGCCTCGCGAATGAGCAGGGTGGCTTGTCTCCCCTGCCCTCACTTCACTCCCATGAGAGCCCCTTTGCACCCACAGGCTCAACTATGCTCACTAAAACCTCGAGGTATGGTGAAGAAGGCAAGGATCATGATTCTTCTACAAGGGAGAAACTCAAGAACCTGAGAGGATCAAGGACGCCACTGAAATTGCGCATTTGTGCAGGCAAAGCCAGAACTAGAAATCCCAAGCTACCACGGCATCAACAATCCACCAGCGCATGTAAGAAAGGCCCAAATTCTGCCCGGGGCATAGAAGCCTCTACACTGGCCCATACCTACTCTCTTGGCTTCAGTTCCAACCACCCTTCTCTCCCCACTCTCACTCTAGACCTTCACATGTCACCTGTCCTGTCATACGAGCCTCTACTAGGCTGAAGCTTTACACCTCTATCAATGTGTCCCTATCCCAACCCTCTCCACCTCCACCAAGCCCAGCTTCCCTCCAAATAGTATATGTCACAAGCCCTCCCATTCTTTAAGGAAATTCTCTTTCTCCGATGGACCTGGAGGGGCTAAAGGTGGGACACTCCAAGATGGGCCGCTTTAGCATAAAGATTATTTTGAATGAAAAGCAATCAAAACCCAGTAGAATTCGGAAAAGCTCTTCACTTCCCCCTCAACTGCCGGAAAAGAATTCAGATAGAGACCTGCTCCAGGAAGAGGGCTGTCACTGTAGAGAAGGACAGTAGGACATGAACTGGTTGTGTGGACAGAGAAGAACCTTAGCAAGGCCTGTCTGATCAAAGTCCTGTGTGTCCCATTGTTTCTAAGGGGTCTGAGTGGCCCCCCTAGCATTTGTTTATCAAACATTTACTCTTTCTCATCTCCCTGTGAACTGCATTCCTTCTTTTGAAGTCCCAGACACCCACCCCCTTTCTTTAGTTCAGGAAGACTTACGCATTTTGCCTGTCTTTGGAATTTCCATGTCCCTGTATGTATGAAATGAAATTTGATTTCCCTCCTTTTAATCTGTCTTGTGTCAAGAGGACTCTTAGCCCAGCTAGAAGGGCCCTGTAGGGCAGAGGAAATTCTTCTTAAATCAGAATGAGTGTCTTTTCTGATTTCCTTTAAAACAGAATTTTGTCTGTGCTGTACACAATGAACCTTCCCAGGGCTAGCTAATTCCTGGAGATGATAAAGAACTCACAATTGTACTTTTCATATGGGAACTAACCAACCCAGAACCCTGTCCTCCCAACTACCTCCTTACCAAAAGCTCATACTCTGGGCCACTAGCCCTCTGCCCTGATCACCCCAGGGCCAGGGACCAGACAACTAGAGACAGCCCCTCAGCCCCACAGTGAGCCAAAATTATTCGACCAGGGTATCTTAAACCTGCTTAGCCTGCTTCTTAGGCTTCACCCATTCTTTCCTGTGACAGTCACAAGAAAGGCTCTGCCCACGGTTTTCCCTTGCTCCCTCTGCCTGTGACCAACACTGGCGCTTTCCCTCACCGTGTGCCTTGCCTCCCATTTCTAGCAATCAGTGAGTATAAACTTTTTCCTTCTGAACGGTTTATTCTTTTTTTTTTTTTTAAGATTTTATTTATTTATTTGACAGAGAGAGAGATATCACAAGTAGGCAGAGAGGCAGGCAGAGAGAGAGGGGAAACAGGCTCCTCACCAAGCAGAGAGCCCAATATGGATGCGGGGCTCGATCCCAGAACCCTGAGATCATGATCTGAGCCAAAGGCAGAGGCTTAAACCTCTGAGCCACTCAGGCACCCCTGAACGGTTTATTCTTCTTTAAAAGAAATCTTACTCTGGATGTGCCTATCTCCACACTGTTCTACCCGTCTTCTTGGATTCTCCCATCTGTGGGAATGGCCAGAGTTCAACTCCTAAATCTTTCCTAGAAAAATGCTCCTGAATTTTTTGCTTCTTTTGTGGGGCCTCCTGCTTCCTACTCTGGGGGACTGTAAAGTATTAGACCCAGATGCTTCCCTCCGCTTTCAAAAATAACTCTTATGCTTTTTTTCCTCTGCAAAACTTATGCAAACTGGTGATAAAAATCTGGATAATGCAATCAAGTAAAAGGAAGAAAATAATTCGCAGTATCACTGCTGGAGGGAATGATTACTAACACTGTGTTATGTACCCCTCTGGCCTTTTTTTGGACATACGTATATCCTTTAAAACACTGAAATAATTTTCTACATACTTGCTGTGTAAAACTGACTTTCACGTTTATCAGTATATTCCAAATACTACGCCACTTTGAGTATTCTTTTACAAGATTTTTATCCATATACCATAAAATTAGATAATCTTATCACAAATTTTTTTACTGCTATAAACATTGATGAAATGAATATCCTTGTAGCTAAAACTTTGCAGAGTCTTGAGATAAATTCCAAGAATAAAATTGCTGTGTCAAAGAGCAGGCAAAAAGTCAACAGTTTAGCAAAACTCTATTAACCGCCCTCCCTGCCTGTCAGCTGATGTCAGCCAGTGGTATGGAGATTTCCTCACAAATTCAAAATTCTAGCTATAACCATGGTTTCAAACCTTCTGATAAGCATCTGATAAGCAGAAAAGGGTATCTCGTTTTAACTAGCAGAAAAGGGTAAGCAGAAAAAGGGTATCTCGTTTTAACTAGCATTTTCTTTTGTTACTGGGAAGGTTGAGTGCCCCTGTCCCTATTCTTTTTGGTCACCTGCTTTTCTTTGTTTTTTTTTTTTTTTTTTTCTTTTCTCTTCCTTTCTTCCTTCCTCCCTCCTTTCTTTCCTTTTTTTTTTAATTATCACTCCATGCTTTTTATCCCCTTTTCTCTGAATGGTCATCCTTCCCTTACAGCTTTGTAAAATCCATTTTTCTCATTGGCATCGCAACAGCCCCAAAGCAAAGCCTGGGTGGGCGCAGAGCAAAATGCCCTGCCGTCTTCCCTCACGCTGTCCCTCCTTAAGGCCCCTGGCCTGCTCCTCCCAAGCGCCCTGCACTTGAGCTTGGGTTCAGCCCCTCCTCGGCCTGAGAGCCCAGCTGCCTGGCGCAAGGCGGCCCACGGGGAATCCGTCCAGGGCGGTCCCCCTGTTTCTGGCCACCGCCGTCAGCCTGCGGCGCCCCGCGCCCCTGATGACCTGGGTGGAAAGGAGCAGCGTGCAGGGAGGGCACAGAGGGGCCGGACGCCTCCGGGAAGTTCGGGTCCCAGCTGGAGACAGCGGGCGGGGCCTGCGGGCTCTGCGCTCCGGGTCACACTCAGCGCTCTTGCCCGGGGCTGGCGGGGCACTCGGTCGGGCCTGGGCCACCTAAGTCCTTGGGGGCAGGCGGTTGCAGCCGCACGCGGCCCCGCTAGGGGCGCACACGTGAGCCCGCGGCGGTGCGGGGCGCGGCGTTCTGGTGACCAGAGTCCCTGGAGGGCAGGGAAGGGTGGGCACTTCGCGCTGACTCCGCGGCCTGGACCCTCTGCCTCCTGAGGGCCTCTCTGGGCACCAGGGCCGGGTGAGGCCCCGGGTGGGCTGGGCAGTGCTCGGTTCCGTGGGAGTGGGTGTCCCTTCTCTGCTCGTATTGCCCACGTGTGTGTCGGGGTGGGGGTGGTGCCGTTGGTGATCGGGCACTGGACACAGACCCCAGGCTTAGCACGGTGTCTGGTGCACGTTACAAATCCTTATTTTAGATTTGCGTAATGACAGGGTACAGCTGGCTCAGAGTAGACCTGTCCTCATTCCTGGAAGAGGGGAGGGGGAGGGCAGAAAGCAGGCCAACCACAGGCCTTCCAGATGGTGGGTGAGAGTCACAGTTTTACTTACATAAACAACAGACCTCACAGAGGGGCTGGAATAGAGCACCGGCCAGAAGTTCTGAGATTATAGTTAGGTTGGCAGAGCTCTGTTATGCTTAGAACACCATTTCCCCTTCTTGAGTGTTTTTTCTCTGTAAAATAGGTACATCATCGGAACCTGTGAGAGAAATGTAATCAGCCAATGGGAAGAACGGTAAAAGCAGAGGAAAAACCTGATTACCTTATCCTCACTTTTCTCTGGGAGGCAGGAGCCCCATCACGGCCAGAGCTGTCTTCTCCAAACCCAGCTCTCTCCTACAAAGCCATTACTTTCCACTGCTCTAAGTGCCTTGTGTGAATTCCCAGTTGTGAGAAATCAGAGGATGGGGAGACAGACAGCAGTCAAACCTCAGACAGGAAAGGCTCCCTCTGCTTTCGGCCATTGATATAAATAATGTCTCATAGGGAACACATACTTCTTCCAGAAAGGATCATTAGAACAGGGTGCAAAATGTCATTTTCTTATTGAAATTGCAGGGTTTGGGACTAAATTTTGGTAGCATCTGCAGTATGGCTCCCTCTGTGGCTTTTTCCTCTCAGAGGAGGTGACAGATAAGAGTTCAGGTACAGAAAATGAGCCCTCCCTTCTTTTCCTGCAAGAATGAAATGGAAAAGAAAAGAAAAGAACAGAGGGACAGGGGGGCACCTGGGTGGCTCAGTGGGTTAAGCCTCTACCTTCAACTCAGGTCATGATCTCAGGGTCCTGGGATCAAGCCCTACATCGGGCTCTCTGCTCAGCAGGGACCCTGCTTCCCCACCGCCCTTCTGCCAGCCTCTCTGCCTACTTGTGATCTCTCTCTCTCTCTGTGTCAAATAAATAAATAAATAAATAAATAATCTTAAAAAAAAAAAAAAGAATGGAGGGACTTCCTGGGTCCTGCGCTTCATCTCCTTACTCAGCTCCTTTTAGCACAGGGAATCTTTATAAACTGTGCTATGTTAATGAAAAGTAGTATCATTACACTTGATGAGTATTTAACTGAGCACCTATTATGTACTCAGTGTGGGAGAAACCTAAGAAATGGGAGGTGCTCACATTCTTGTGGGGTGGGTCCTATCTCCCCATCTGGACTGTCAATTCTGTCCTCATTTTCCTCCCATTGTCTCTTGGGCCAGTCTTATCTCTCTGGAATGGGAGAACTATAAGATGAGAATTTACTCAAGTTTTAAATAAGTGGGCCCAGATTAGGGGAGTGTTAAGAGTTATGGGTATAAGAAGTCTGTGTGAGTTAGAACAAAATCAGAGAAGGTTTTTGCCAGAGGAGACCATGCAGGGCCATTTGAAAAGGAAAGGCCTGGTCCGGGGTCACTTGGCTAAGAGAGCAAGAGCAGGGAATAATTTGCAGCTCCTGCTTCCTTAATCCAAGACTCCTCCCCCTTGAGTACAAAGGTCGGGAGAGGTTCTGGGAGGAGGACAGCCTTGAGCAGGGCTGGGAAGAAGAATTAGGGAAAGAAAACCTGGGGTAGTCTGGACTAGAGCAAACTACATAATTCAAGCAATAGGTGTGGAAATCAGCAATCCCTGCAGGGACAGAAGGAGGTGGAATTTGGAACATAGTGTTTAGAAGGTGCTGGAAAAAAAAGGATGGATGGGCAGAACTTCAGAGCAGGAGGGGAATTCAGAGCCAGTCCATCAAGTCAGCAAGTCCATCTCATGTCACTTTATAGATGAAAGAAATGAGGACCAAGGGTTTACAGGATTGGCCCACAGCCAATGGTTAGTAATTGGCAGAGCCTTTTCTTGACCTTGGGTATCTTGGCTTCCAATTCTATCTCCTATACTGGCATCATGACCAAGTAAGAGGCAGGAGGGCAGGCATGGGTTGGTGAGGACTAACATAGAGCGGGGCGGGAGGGTGGCAGCCTGCTTGCTGGGCATTTGCCATCCCAGGCATGGAACAAACGATCTTAAGAACTTCCTGGTTCTCAGATTTTATGAACCCACCGAGGTCCTAAATGTCTTAGGTGAGACTACTGTTGTTATGGGTTGAATTGTGTTCCTTGCCTTGCTCTGGTCAGTCTTTCTAGAGCTGATCCCCTCCTTCTCAGAACCCTGGTCCTGATTCCGCTGCTAGACCTCAGTATTGCTTCCTCCCTGGATTTCTCACGAGTCCAGCCAGTGCTCTGCTGCTGAGCCCACCCCAAACACATGACCCACCACCCCTCCGTGTGCACGTCTACTCTGTTCCACGGCTGCTCTCTCCACATCCACTGGTGGGATCAGATTGCTGTCGGATACTTAATACGCCTCTCCCCGGTGGTTTTACAAGCTCTCTTCTATGATCATAGGTCAAAGCGCTATTCAAGTAAAGTGGATGCGAGGGGGGCCTTTGCCTCCCTCATCTTGCCATGTGTGGGTCGTCTTGCCTCTCGGCAACTCTTCCTCTGGTATCTGTGGGCAGAACTCGTTTCCCGGAGAGGACTGTTGGGCATCTTGGAATAAGAACACAAATGTCTGAATTCTGACTTTACCACACCCTTAATTTGGGGACAATTTACTTTTAGAGCCTGAATTTCCTCTTTGGATTACGGAAATAACTTTCCAGTGTGTGTGTGTGTGTGTGTGTAGTAAATGAAACAATGTAAAAATTCCCAGCATACAACACAGACCCATTCACATTAGTTTTCTTCTTTCCTTCCTGCCAACTCAGAACCCCCGATTGTGGGTACTCAGCAAATATTCATTGAGTGAGTAGGTAAAATTCCTATTCATATCTTCACACCCTACCCACATTGCCTTTTTCTTCTGATCTAATTGCACTGGAAAGCAAGGTGATAAATTCATACCTTATGAAATTATCGTCTTTAGGAATGCAACACGTTAAAGAATAAGTTAATTACTCTTCTGAAGACAGGGCACTTGTAACAGGAACTCCTAGATGGAATTCCAACAGTCGAATTTTACATATTGTACAATGTTGGAAGGAAGGGCAACAGGGTGTTTCCCGAGTGGGTGGACCTTCCCCATGCCCTCCAGAACAGCCACCAGAGGTGCCTGCTTACGTCTGAAATTCACATGTAGCAAAGGTGGTAGGTAGGCGTTGGGGTGATTTATGGGAGAGAGTCCCAGGGATCCTAAAATCTCACCGTCCCAGATCATCAGTGCTGATATCTAGATGAGAGTCACAGGTTATAAGGTGGGATCTAGGTGAGGCAGAGGAAGGCACAATCCCAACTCATCACAGCTAATTTCCAGGGCCATGTGCTGACTCACTGTCCACATGTGTTAGCCCTCAAAGCAGGAGCCCCAAGCACCTGCTGAACTCGACACCCTAAGGGCCCATGAAGGTCTGAGGCAGTGAACCCTGCCGACACTCAGAGGGGAGAACAGGGTACTCATGTCAGCCCCACGGGCAGTGGTGACTCTTCAAAACCCACTTCCTCGAAGAAGCCAGCTCCAGCTACATCTGCTTTCCCGGCTAACCTCCAAGAACACGGTGATCTGCGCTCGGGAAGCCAGCGGGGGGTGGGCATCATCTCAAGCCAAGCATATGCCAGTCCCTTTCTGAGGCCGTTTCCAAATAGGTGGCAACCTCAGGAAGGAAGGCAGAACGAAAGCTTGTGGGAAAGCTCAACAGGCTCCATCTTTCAGCAGAATATAACACTAGAAGGTGCCAAGAGGTACACCTGCTTCACCTTTGGGGGTCTGGTCATTTTGCTGTGCAAAAATTGTGGTGAGTAATTCCACACTCGTCCCCCCATCCAGGGACATGTAAAATTTTCTTATTCTCTGCCTGTTTTATGTACCCATTTGCCCTCCTCCCCACCTTCTTCTAAAAGCATGACCTCTGCTTTTATACAGAAACCTAGACACTACACAGGCTGGCGTTGAAGGCGGGATCCTGTTACAGAAAAAGCTGGATTAAAAAATAATAATAATAAACAAACCCTGTGTTTATTGATCACTCATTATGTATCAGTTACCATGTGAAAAGTGCCTTACAGGTATAGACCAATTTAATTCTCTGGACCAGAGCTTCCCAGTAAAAACATAATGTGAGGCACATATGTGATTAAAAATTTTCTGGTAGTCATATTAAAAAAGTACAATTAAATAGGTGAAACTAATGTTAACGATATATTCTATTTAACCCAAATATACCCCAAATATCATCAATCCAATATGGAACCAATGTAAATAGTTAGTAAGATACTTTACATTCTTTTTCTGTACTAAGTGTTGGAAATCTGGTGAGTACTTTACATTCACAGCACATCTCAGTTGGGTCAAGCACATTTCAGGGGCTTGGTGGCCCCATTTGGTGGTGGCCGCCATATTGGATGGCTCAGCTCCAGGAAGCCCTCTGAGACAGTATGATCAGCATCCCCACTTCAAGTCAGAAAGGCTACATGATTTTCCTAAGGTCACAAAGCTAAAAGGTGATTAAACTGGGATTTGCAGCCAGGCATCTAGATACCAGAGCTGATAAGTTTAGTCATTAATCGTTCTTATCTCTGTGGCTGAGATAGGTGCATTCCAGTATACCCGGCCTTGCCCAGGGACCAATTTGCTTGATAAGACTGCTTTTGGGCTAAAGGATTTGAGCTTCTCCAAGAAACGTAGTAGGCTCCAAATGATGACAAACAAAAGCAAAGGAAATCTTGAATTTTAATTTCAGTAAAACAAAGAGAAGAGCACTATGTCTCTTACCTTTACTGGCGCCTAATCATAAACAAATATGGTAAATTTTTCTTTTACCTTTCTGGACTTCTTCTTCTTCTTCTTCTTCTTCTTTTTAAGGATTTTACTTATTTATTTGACACAGAGAGAGAGAGAGCGAGAGCGAGCACAAGCAGGGGGAGTGGCAGGCAGAGGGAGAAGGAGAAGCACGCTTCCCGCAGAGCAGAAGGGGAGCTGGACACAGCGATCGATCCCAGGACTCTAGGATCAAGACCTGAGTGGAAGGCAGACACGTAACCGGCTAAGCAACCCAGGCGTCCCTGCCTTTCTGGACATTTGATGACATCTGGATGGATGGAAGACACGTTCTTCCTCCTCACACCTGCTCTATCAGTCCTGGTCAGAAATTTTATTCTGCTAAAGACGTCAAAAAAAAAAAAAATGGTGGAGACCCCTGATCAAATGTGGTATCTGCTATCCCAGCTGGGGGAGTTTCTGGCAACAGGAAGAACTATTTTCAGCATTCACCTTTGAAGATCTCCCAAGTCATCGGCGGCCCAATAAGGGTCTACACCAGTGAGGATGCATCACCACCCAGTATGGAAATTCCAGAAGCATCCTTGACCCAGAACCCAGGCCAGCTGGGTCTGCAGAACATTTCTGCAGCTTGCTCACGCATACCAAAAAGCGAGCTCAAGCAGGTTTCAGCAACCCTCTCCAGGCAAGCCGAGGAAAGTTCACAAGGGGGAAGCTCACCTTGGAGAGTATTCTGTTAAAACCTCATCTGACTGACGTCCAGAAGCTAATGTAGCAGATGGTCTTCATTATTCATACAGTTTAGCTCGGGAGTGGGCCATCTGCAGAGGGTTCAAGGCAAGATGCCCATGGACGGCAGTCTGTGACTAACAGGAACGGGAGCCAGCGCGTGCCAGAAAAAAAGTTGGCAGTGGCCATGGCTTATCAGAAAGTGGTAAATTATCTCTCCTAATATGTTCTCACTTGGCTCTCGGCAAGCAGTTGAGGACAGTCTTACGTTGAATTCAATCCGCTGGAGGATACAACTTTCACACAATGGGTACTACTAGCATAAACTTGGTCAAAAAGAGACTCTAGGCCCCCAGGGGCTATCTGGGACTGTTAGGGAAAGAATCCCTTCACATCTCTGGGATTGAAGGTCCCAGGCATCCCCGACAAATGTCAGCCAGACTCTGCTCGCCTTGGGCAGTCCCTGCACGCAGTGGGCCACTCAGACAGCCTGCTTGTTCTTTCCCCGTGAAGAACAGGCTGGATGGATTCCCACCTCTCTGCGGTCAGGACACAGCATGGAATAAGAGGTTAGAGGCATGCATAACAGGCTTCAAATCTTACTTCCCCCTCCTAGCTCTGTGACCTCAGGCACACTGAGATTTTCCAAGTCTCTGCATTTCATCCATAAAACGGAAGTGACATGTACCTAAAAGCAACTTTTTAAAGGGAAAACAGGAAACGCCTACTTTTCAGGATTGTTATAAAAGCAAAGATCATATTTCTTAAGTTCCTGACCCACAGTAGGTGGACAAAAATACCAGGTAGAGTATTTTGGTTCAAACAGGTGCCGCCTGCTAGATTCAGGCCAGGCGGTGTTAAGGACCAACCACAGCTAAGCTGCATTTTGGAAATGGTTGTATTTAATTTTGATCTTCAAATTTGGGGGAACTGGTAACTTCCAAGGATGAGCTTAGGTAGTTCCTCCTGGATCCAGCTCTTGGAACAACTCAACTGAAAACCAGAAATGTAGATTTGCTCCAAAGAATCTATGATAACTGGAGACAAGCTTAATTACCAAAAATCTGTAGGGGTCTTCACACGTGCTGTATAAGCTAGGGAGGTGCTACCTTGTGTGAAATTCAATGGGAAGGTGGGCTCCAGGGAGTCTGCCGTGTCTGCAAGGAAGACTTTTAAGTGGGGTCTAAGTCATCCAATGCTTCTTGGTGTTGTTGGGGCCAAGGGCATGGTCAGGGGGAGAGAAAGGGTTTCTAACCTGGATCTTGTTAAGTTTCTCATCTGATCATGAACAGAACTTCTTCAGTGATCTGATAAACATCATTCTTTGAGGATATCTTTAGCATCAAAGCATATGTCACCTGAGGAACTTTCCAGTACATTCTAGAGACACTGATTTCTAGGATTCCAAGAGTGGCATTATTCTTGTAATGGATAAATATTTGAAAATCTTTTACTTAATTTTAACCAAGCAGGGCTCCAAAAAACAAAGGAGAAAACGTACAACTGGAATTTCCAGGGTGCATTTCTTAGGCTACGATTTTGACAGCTCAATCATTCTGCCTGGCAAAGACTAGATGAAAGGCTTACTCCAATGAACTCTGAGTTTCAAGGAACCTTGGGTCACTCCAATGTTTTCCTTCCCCTAGAAGCAATCCCATCAGAATCACTCCGTCACCTACCCGACAAGGGTATTCTGTGCTACAGAACTTGCCTGCCTAAAAAATATTTTCTAGAAAGTCAAGTGGCTATTGACTTCCCTAGGGCAGCCTTAAACAGTATGATGAACCATGGCCTCTTACCAAGGGTGCCTCGCTTTGTGGCACCTGGTGAACAAATGCCCCATGGGACCAACTGAGTCCCAGTCAGTAACAAAGGCACACACAGACTAGGGGTAGGGGGGCACACTGTAAACACCATTCACCATGTGTATGGAGTACATTTAGCAGAAAGCACCGCTCTTATACAAGCTGATCCTCTCAACGGTGCCCCCTCCGCCTGCCCACCAACAGGACTGTCTGGGGCTCGCATGATGGGCCTGGAGTTTCTAGGCCCTTCCTGAGTAGGCAAAGGAAATGAATTATTACTCTGAGCCCTGGCTTCTCATCTTGTCCTCAGCAGCTCTCAGAAAGAGGCCTTCCCCCTCCACACGGAAAGCGTCCCATAAACAAGGGTACCAGTCCCCAGCCAGGAGCAGTGGCCCACGATGCAGAGGGCACAGGGGAGCACAGAACTCAGCAGAATTCTTTTGCCCAGACAGAATGCTCCGCTGAACATCGCTGCCAGATGTCGGCATTCAGATAGGGGGTCAAGGGGTTGGGTGGGGGCTGTCTCCTTCATCAGACCCTCACCGCTTGGGATTCCTGCTGGATCAGCAGGAGCGATGAATGGTCCCCATTCACGGCCCAAGGCGCACCGCGGGGAGGCGACCCCAGCTGCGGTCCGTAGCTGCTTCTGGCTCCACACGGAACACATTCCTTTGTGGAAGAAGGCTGCCTTTGGTGAATGGGGTGTGCTCCGAGAATAAGGGAAGCGGTGGGGGACGGTGGGGCCTTTCTGAACCACCTCAGACAAGAATGCAGACTTTGCCACCAGGCTAGACCAGGGCTGGTCTCCGTTTGGCCCTGGGCCAACGATTCCACCTCCGTCCTGTTTATTTCTGGCCACGGAGCAGGAATGTTCAGGGCACAGGGAAATGGTGAGAAGGGAAGCATTTAAAGCTTAATTTTTCTTTTCATGCCCCAGAAAGAGGCCTCTGTCAGGCAGGATGTGTTGTGATCAACTGGGGTTCCCCACAGCCCACCTCTGGCTCTGGGTAGGCTCTCATTTTAACTAGGCTCTTTCCTGGGGAGGCTGAAGCTACAATTTCTAGTTCCTAATGGAGGCTCTCGGACTGGACCAGAAACGGAAAGCCAAGTATACATAGCGTCTGTAAGAGACATCATTCTATCTTCACAACACATAGCCCATAGAGAGAGGCCAAAACCATCCAAACTCAGGGCTGCTGCTTGAAGGCAGTATTGTTACAATGGTGGCGGGAACCATGTGAGGCCTAGAGGCCCCTCGGGGCCAAAGGAACCCATCCCTAGCCCCTAAAAAAGGGAAGACCTAGTTCGATATGGGAGAACATACAATAATTGAAAGAACAGGGTGTTGGCCTCTGAGTGTGGTCTCAGATTCAGATCTGGCTTCTGCGAATAGGGAAGGGCCCTACCATCTTAGTGAGCTGCACAGGAGGTAATGAGGGCTCAGTACGGTGACGGGCTCATGGCAATGCTCCATGCGTGGTAACTATTATAATTACATAAAATCACCAAGAACCTGGAAAAAAATCCCAGGAGGGAGGTCACTTCACCCATCAACCACTCTTAACACACTACTTGGATAACAGCTTTTAACCATCCTCCCCCCTCCCCCACTCTACACACACACTATTTCCCAGAGCTAATGACCAGTAGCCAAACCCGTCTGAGTTTCTGCACCCTCTAGAAGGGGAGAACAGACGCCAGGGCCAGAATGGTGTGCAGACTTGGTCAGCAATCCCATCACTACAAACACATTGTGTTTTTGTGTTGTTTTGTTTTGTTTTACTAAATTTATTAGTTCTAACATATTTTTGTAGACACTTCAGAATTTTCTACATATAAGATCATGTTTGCAAACTAAGATAGTTTTAATTCTTCTTCATTTTTTTTTTCCAGCAAACTTGAAAATTTAATCATTGTGTGTTTACGGCAGAAAGTATCATTGGGGATGCGACCCACTACAGGCAAATTCCTGGAGGGTTGGTCCAGGCCCAGATCGGAAGGGAGGGCTCTGCAGGGCCCATGAGAAGAGTCTACCGGGCTGGAGGTGGAGAGAGTTGTGGGCTAGCGGCCATATACAAACCAGTTTTTCAAAGAGATGGCCCCTCGAAAGTGGCCAAGGAGGCACCCCCTACTTAGCTTCCCTCATGCCTCAGGTAGGGCGAGTCCCAGCAGAATTCATTCTTGGTTTTGTCCACTTTCTGTGGTCTCCCCTGGCTGCCAGATCAAGCTCTCATCCACGTGATACACCCTCAGCCAACAGTCAACTATTCAGGCCTGTGCCCCTCAGATGAGACTTAGACCCCACGGGGCCAGCAAGGGAAGGAGCAGCTGGCTCAGAGACCACGGCCGCATCTTTGGCTTGTCTGGAAATGTCTGGATACACGGAGGAGGGGATAGGAGCGCTGTTCTCAAGTCTGTTAAGGGCCCGTGATCTGGGATTCTGCTGTCCACAGAAGCACTGGCTCCCTTCCAGAAGCCCAGGGAATAAGAGCAGCAGGCACCGGCCGCCACATCACCAAAGCTGGCCGGGCCCAGCTGTACCCTGCCAGCTGGTCCTGTGTCACTGATGATCATTCCTGGAGAGAATGGCATCCGCAGAGTCGTGGCATAAACACACAGGCCTACAGGTTCTTGCCCTTACTTACGAAGGCAGACTTTCTCTGCTACCTTTGGACTGGAACAGTGTCAGTGGTGCTGATCGTAAGTCTTTTCTGGGCCTCCTTCTGGGAATGATTCTAATATTCTCACTGCATTTCCAAGCTTGGCATGGCTCATGCTGGCAGTTACAGGATGCCTCCACTCTCTTTAGCAGGACGTGCACCCACAACCTGAGCTCTAGCCACACCGACTGAGGGCACGTGGTTCCCAGAAGACACTTGGTTCCACACTTTCCTGCCACTTGCTATTCCCTGTTCTAGAATTCCACATATCTACCTCCTGAACCCCTATTCTTCTTTTTTTAGGAATCTATCCACAAGTGTATATATATATATATGTGTGTGTGTGTGTGTGTGTGTGTATGTGTATATATATATATATATACATATATATATTAAGGAACCTACTAAAAGACTATTGGAACTGCTTAGAGTTCAACAAGGTTACAGGATACAAGATCAATTTACAAAAGTTAACTGTTTCTATTTGCATTCAAAGAACAATCCAAACATGTAATCATAAAACTAATCCCATTTACACTAGCATCAAAAAGAATAAAATATTTAGAAATAAACCTAATAAAAGACATGCAATATTCTCAGAAGACTACCAAACATTGTTGAAAGAAATTAAAGATCTAAAGAAATGGAAAAATATTCCATGTTCATGGATTGGAAAACTTAATGTCTGTCATTAAGATGAGAATACAAATTGATCTACAGATTCATCAAAATCCCTATTAGTATCCCAAATGACTTTTTCATGGAAATTGAAAAGGTGATTCTAAAACTTACGTGGAATTTCAGGGGCGCCTCATTGGCTTAGTTGTTAAGCATCTGCCTTGGGCTCAGGTCATGATCCCAGAGTCCTAGGATCGAGCCCCTCATCAGGTTCCCTACTAGGCGGGAAGCCTGCTTCTCCCTCTCCCATTTCCCCTGTTTGTGATCCGTCTCTTGCTCTTGTCTCTCTCTGTCAAATAAATAAATACAATCTTAAAAAAAAATAATAAAATTTATGTGGGTTTTTAAGGGATCCAGAATAAACAAGACAATTCTGAGAAAGGAGAACAAAGTGAGAAGTCTCACACTTCCCAATTTCAAAAGGTAACACAAAGTAATAGTTATCAAGACAGTGTGGTACTAGCACAAGGACAGACCTATAGATCGATGGAATAGAACTGAGAGTCTAAGTAATAAACTCATATATTTATGATTACTTCATGTGGAAAAGGGTACAAAGACCATTCAATGTGGAAAGAATAGTCTTTATAAAAAAAAATGATGCTGGAACAACTGGATAGCCATATGTAAGAGAAAGAAGTTGGGGA
Source organism: Lontra canadensis (assembly GCF_010015895.1). Taxonomy (NCBI): domain Eukaryota; kingdom Metazoa; phylum Chordata; class Mammalia; order Carnivora; family Mustelidae; genus Lontra; species Lontra canadensis. Next base: position 26,617,453 of record NW_022631004.1, on the reverse strand, counting down.
GTGCCTGGGTGACTCAGTCATTAAGCATCTGCCTCAGGCTCAGGTCATGATCCCAGAGTCCTGGGATTGGGTCCACCATCAGGCTCCCTGCTCATCAGGGAGCCTGCTTCTCCCTCTGCACCTCCCCCTGCTCGTGCACACACACACACACTCTCTCTCTCCCTCTCTCTGTCAACTAAATAAAAAATAAAATCTTAAAAAAAAAAGAAAGAGAGAAAGAAGTTGGACTCCTCCTTCACGCTATTCACAAATTAATTTAAAATGGGTCAAACACCTATATGTATAAGCTGAACTATAAACCTAGTAGAAGAAAACATAGGGGCAAATATTCATGACTTTGGACTTGGCAATGGTTTCTTAAATATGACCGCAAAAGCACAGGCAACAAATTAAAAAAATATATATATTGTACTTCATCAAAATTTAAAACTTTTGTGCATCAGAAGGCACTATTAAGATGTTTCATGAACCAGGGCAGTAGTGGTAGGGCTAGAGAAAGGCATATTGATTAAGCATTTGTTGTACTGTTTGCTTGTCTGTCTTCCTTTCAAGATTGTGAATCCCCTAGAGGACACATAATCTCGATCTCCTGGGTCCATTCTAGAATAGATGCTGAGTAAATGTGATGTGAACTGAGAAACACAGAGACACTATCAAGAAGGTGAAAAGACAACGCACAGTTGGGAGAAAACATTTGTAAATCATGTATCTGAAAGGGCTCTAGTATTCAGAACATGTAAAAATTCCTGTAATTCAGCAAGAATAAGATAAGCAGCCCAATTTAAAAATGGGCACAGGACTTGAACAGACATTTCCCTAAAGAAGATACGCAAAAGTTCAATGACTCCTGAAAAGATGTTCAGCATCATTAGTCACCAGGAAAAACACAAATCAAAACTTTAACCAAATACCACTTGGCACACATTAGGATGGCAAGGATTTTTTTTTAAGTGGGGAAAGGTAGGTGTTGGTGAAAATGTGGAGAAACGGGAACCTCCATATGTTGCTGGTGGGAACGTAAAATGGTGCAGCTGTTACGGAAAACAGTTTGGCAATTCCTCAAAAAGATAAACATAGAATTGCCACATGACCCAGCAATTCCGCTCCTATTTAGACAGCCAAGAGAACTGGAAACAGATGTGCAAACAAAAACCTGCATGCAAATGTTCATAGCAGCGCTATTCAGAAGAGCCAAAAGGTAGAAACAACCCAAATATCCATCAACAGTGAACAGAGAAACAGGATGGGGTCTATCCATACAAGGGTCGGTATAAAGGTAGGAAGTATGCACACGTGCCACAACATAAACAAGGCTTGAAAACATTAAGGTGAAGTAAAAGAAGCCATATATATGATTCCATTTACATGAAATATCCAGAATTGGCACATACAGGCAGGAAGTAGACTAGCAGGAGTAGGGGAGGGGAGCAGAGAAGGGGAGTGGGAAGAGAAGCAGGTGATAGGTGAAGGACACAGGTCTTCTTTCTGGCAATGAGATGCTCTAAAATTGACCATGGTGATGGGTACCCATATCTCTGAAAAACACTAACATCTGCTGACTTGAACATTTCAAATGGGTGAAGGGTATGGTATGTGAATTACATCTCAATTACGCCGTTAAAAAAATCAACTTAAATGACACTTCATGTTAGTAGTATATATTTATGAAGCATCTGTTACATGACAAACACTGTTAGGTGCTGGGAATTCAAAGATGTTATCTGCCGTGGGTTTTGCTCTCAAGGAGTTCACACTATACTTAGAGAAGCAATAATAGTGCAGAAATAGGTACAGAAATGAAACAGGGAGGCGGTGATCACACATGGGGATGAGGAGCAGGGAAAGCCGCAGACAGCTGACACTGAGCAGGTTTTGGAGGAAAGTTTGTTTGACAGGACTGGGGCTGGAGAGATCATTCTAGGGCAGGTCTGAAATAATGCAAGGTATTTTGGGAGCCGCGTGTGGTTCCAATTGCCAGATGAAAAGTAGAAACGCTGGGTGTGGTGAGAAGTGGAAGAGGTGAGGGAGGAGAAGGAGGCTGTGGGCCAGAAGAGAGGGAACTTGAATGTCCCGCTAAGGAATGCTGAGTTTTCTTTTCGGGGATGAGCAGCCAATGAGCGGTAAGCAGGAGGGTGATGGGGGCAGATTTGTGACCTAGAGCAGGAGTGAGCAAATTGTAGCCCATGGGCCAAATCTATAAATACAGCTTTTGGAAATAAAATGCTATTGGCACACAGCCATAATGATTTCTTTACTTGTTATCTGTGGCTGCTTTCCCACTCAAACAGTAGGGTTGACCAACAGCAACATAGCACATAAGGACTGTAAAGTCTAAAATATTTGCTATCCGTCCCTAGAGAAAAAGTTTACCACCCCCTGCTCTGGAAAGGTTCCTGGGGCTATTGCATGAAAGGTAGTTTTGCACGGGTTAAGACCAAGGGAAAGGAGGCCAATGAGAAGACCAGCCCCTCTCCTGACGCTGGGTAACATTATAACGGTGTAACGGATGGCATAGGGGGTTGGGTGCGGGGGATGGCATAGAGAGATGGCCATGGCTTTGTGGGGAAGGAAAAACACCTGGAGAGTATCAATTCAAGAAAACCAAGAGTGCCTGATTTTCTGAAAAGGTTAGAGACCAATGTGCAAATTTTAGGGTTTTTTTTTTCTTCATCATTAAGATGGTCTCTAAACATCATTTTTAGCAGAATGCTCTTGAACAGAGCACCTGACTTCAACACAACTTAAAAGTATTTTATTTAATTTTTTAAAAAGTAATCTCTACACCCAATGTGGGGCTCGAACTCATGACCCTGCTATCAAGAGTCAATGCTCTATTAACTGAGCCGGCCGGGTACCCCCAGCTTAAAAGTCTTTTAAAAATTTTTCTTACCGTTTGTTATAAACATGCCAGAGCGAGTCTTCCTCTTTTCATGTATTGCACCAAGCCCAAACTCCACAAATTCTTTGGCTGTGCTCTAAGGCTGCTGTTGGCACTTGGTGGGCACCAACGGGTTGGCTGCCGGCCATCAGAATATTCTTCCTGACCAGCAATTTCATTTTAAATACACATGTCAAATATCATGCCTTATTCATCTTGGTGTCTCCTACAGTGACTGGCAGAGTGTCTGGTACATAGAAGGCCACTAATAAATCACTTTAGTTAAGAAGAGACAGAGCACCGGGTGGGGAGGGAAGGAGGAAGGAAAGAAGAAAGGAAGGCAGAACACGGCTGGCCGCACAATTTTCGCTCGCAGCTTAAAATGCAGGCTCCAGCCGCAGCCAATAAAAGGGCCATTCTCCAGGTGGGTGAGCCCCCTTCTTCCAGGGAGAGCCTGGGCGGGCTATCCTTCGTGGTCATGTGTTCACACAGCTGTAGCTGCAAACCCCAAGTATGCGGTATTATCTTCCCCTAAGGAAAGAAGTTGCTTAAATCTCACAACTCATCTTGGGGCCTTTCACATTATAAACTGCATTTTTCAAACATCTCTTCCAAACTGCCTCATGGTAGAGTAAATGAGCATCCGGTCCCCAGCCCCCGGGGTGTGGATGAAGCCAGCACCAGGGACACAGAACTGACTTGTTATTGACATGTCACTGACATCTCCTGCCTCCCTGTGCATCCCTGCACTCTGGGTAACCTTCTACTCTTGATCTAGGAGGTAGTTACAAGGGCGTGTTCATTTTGTAAAAATTCATCCAGAACACCCAGGTTCAGAGCAGCCTTATTCCCAATAATCAAAAAGTGGAAGCAACTCAACTGTCCATTGATGGATGAACGGAGAAAGAAAATGTGGTCTGTCCACACAATGGAATACTATTCTCTTATAAAGGAAGGAAATTCTGACACTTGTTACAACGAGGATGAATCTTGAGGATACACATGTTAAGTGAAATAAGCTAGTCACCAGAAGACAAAGTACCATATGATTCCACTTATACGAGGTACCTATATGCCAAATTTAGAAGGACAGAAAGTAGAATGATGGTTTTCAGAGGCTGGGAGGTGTGGGAATAGGGAGTGAGTGTTTAATAGGGACAGAGTTTCAGTTTGGGAAGATGAAAAAGTTGAATGTGCTTACTGCCACTGAATTGTCCACTTAAAAATGGTTAAAATGGTGAGTTTTTAGTTATGTCTGTTTTACCACAATAAAGACAAAAACAAAAGTTTACGCATGTGTATGCTTAGGATGGGTGCCATTCTACCTATATTTGCTATTCTCAGGGAAGGGAGAGTTGACTTTAAAAATGTACTCCGAGGGCACCTGGGTGGCTCAGTGGGTTAAAGCCTCTGCCTTCGGCTCAGGTCATGATCCAGGGTCCTGGGATCGAGCCCCACATTGGGCTCTCTGCTCAGCAGGGAGCCTGCTTCCTCCTCTCTCTCTGCCTGCTTCTCTGCCTACTTGTGATCTCTGTCTGTCAAATGAATAAATAAAATATTAAAAAAATGTACTCCATTTTATATTTGTATTTGATTTAGAAAGATATTTAGGCAAAGATTTTATTACATCTTTGGGTCATGCTGGCACTCTGGGAAGGTATCTAATCCCACCGTGGCAGGGTACCCCAGGACAAAGGCTGGGGGTGGGGGAGTTCATGTATCCAAGTTCAAGGACAGTGTAAAAAAACTGAGCAAAGTATGTTGTCCAAAAGTCATCGACGTTAAGTTCTGTTCTCATAAATCGTGTTCTTTATAGGCAAGCAGCATTATTTTCCCATAAGATAGTTAAAGCCTGTGTTGGGGACACATCGAGGAGGACATATGGTAGTTTGCACAAAACCTCCATGGGGCCAGCTGTGTCTGCTTGTGTAACAGAGTCTGACAATTAAAAAACTAAAAAAATGTGTCATCATTCACCCATGATACTACAGTACAAAGTTCAAGATATTCCAAATAAAGGGACCAAAAGCCCTGGGCAAGAAGAAATTAACTGTGACCCTAATTACATCTTCATTCTCTGCTAAGTTCGTTCTCGCTCTACACCCAGGCTTGCCACACGAAACTTGCCCGGGTATGCTGTTTTTGCCAAGAGAAGTGTGAAAGACTTTTCTGAACTCTGGACGGAAATCTTATCAAAACGGTCACCCTCGTGCTTTATGTCCCTCGAAAGGATGGTCCTGGTGGCTTCTCAGACACAGGCGGCGAGGGGAAGACCAGCTAGCACACCTGGCCAGTTTGTGCTCCCCACCAAGCACGTGCCGTGCCGTGCCTGACCGCAGGAGCACAGTTGGAATGACTAACAGAAGAAGGTCTGAAGGCTCACTTCAGACCTGGACGCAGCTGTAGGACAGAAACTAATCAGTGCATCGCTGCGGTTGTGCGTCTGTGGAATCCGCTTGGCCCTTCCTTCTCTGGCCCGCAGTGGCTAGTTCCGCTGCTTTTGTGGGCCTGGAGCAGGGCAGGCTGCGCCCACTTCATTTGAGACCTCCTGGCCCAGCCAGGGTCCGCAACGCAGGTGGATGTCTGTGTGACGCGGTCACGAAGACTGACCGAGAAGACCCCTCCCCAGAGGGAAATGAACAATAGTCATCACAAGCTGTTCGGAATCCAGGCAGCCCTGGGAGCAGACAACTACACCTCCCAACGCTCCCACAACTGTAAAAGGAAGTTAGCCACTTGCCACCGCTGACATAAGATCACCGAGAAATTCTACACCCACGGAGCCCGTCTATCAGCTATGGGGGAAGAAAACTGATGGTCGCCAGACGACAGTGTGATTCCAGGTTAATGCTGTGCCCTGAGGAGTCCCTACAGTTGAATATTGGCAATGAAGCCGCCAGTTTCTCTGTCCCTGATTGGCTGTCCTACGGAAGGTCTGCTCACCCAATGTCTATTTCAGGGCAATGAACACAGCAGCAGAAAATCCAGGAGCGAAGACATAAGAGATTCCATTTTCCCACACAGCCAGCCAAGGAAGAGAATTTCCAATTCATGAGTCTCACTAATAAGATGTAAAAATGATGTATCACCCCACATCAAAGCAAATAAACACAAGTAATGAAAGGGCTACAAGTACAAAATTCTGGTGTTCTGCATCCTCATCGGACAGCAGCAGAATAAACAAAGTTGTTCGTGAATGAAGGACTTCAGAGGGAAGCCTCTTCTCTGTCATCGGATTTAGGAATCTCCCACGAAAGATACCAGCTGCCAGAACGCTCAGCCGATGGGGCAACTGTTCTCAGTGAGATTTCTTTCTGGAGCCTTGGTCCTGTCCCACTGGTTTCACTCATCCCACTCCCAGATCCAGGAGCCTGAGAATGGGGGGGAAATGCTCCTTCCTAGTTCAGAGAGGGCCACCCCGACCCCTCAAGAGGGACACTGCTTTCCTTCAATTTCATAATAAGCTGAGAAATAAACCCAGGCTTCTTGACTTTGTAGCTGACTTACCTCAAGTGCCAAATGGCCAATTACTAAATATTTACACAGGGATTTTTGATAGCAGGTGTATAAAAGTGATAAGCTCGGGATGAAGCCAGAGCCAAGATGAACGCTTGGGAGGACAGCTGATAGTCCAGGAGCAGCACTGAGAAACAGAGCCACCGTGGCCCAGGAAGGAAGAGGCTGGGTCAAGTCCTGGTTCCGCCAGTCACGGGCTGTGCCATCTGGACAGCTTATCTCTTTGCCAGTTTACTCAGCCTTAAAATGAATTCAGGACACATCTCACTCTTTAGTGGGGCATCATAATAATCAAATGACATAGTGGATAGAAGCATAGTTTGGAAGGAATAAAATATGACATGAACATAGACTATAAAAACCAACAGAACTCAGATCAACTTTACAAAGACATTTGGGGGGAAAACAGGGAAATTTCTGCATATGGGTTGGGTATGAGATAAGAGTTAGGAATCATGGCTAATTTTCTTAGGTGTAATAACAGCATCATGGTTATTTAATATTTTTCAAGATCATGCTGAAATAAATACATAGGAATGGAATGATTATCAAATCTGAAATCTGGCATTTGCTTTAAAATACTTCAATGAGAAAAGAAAAAGCAAAGGAATAGTTAGAAGCAACTGTGGCAAAATATTGAGAACATGAAGCTGGGTGAGAAGCTATGGGGGCCTTCTCTCTACTTGTGTGCATATTTGAAATTTTTCAGAATATAATTTTAAAATACACATTGCAGAACCTGGGGGGGACATCACAAAGCTTCACCGATGGTCATCCCCAGAGCGCAGAAAATCTGTTTCCCTCCCAAGAAAGACCCTTCCACACTGGTCATCCAGAGGTCAGAGAGAACAAGGACATGGCAAAAGGCCAGGAGAAGCAAGGCCAGGAACCCAGCTGGAGAGGAGACAGACAGAAGCCTCTTTGCAGAATTTTCCTGTCTGCCGTGCATCAAAATGTCAGCCAACCTGTAATGTCAAGTGCATACTTTGTCTTCAGACCTAAGTTTCATACTGTCTTTAGACCAAGTCACTTTTTAACACAAAGTCACAGGGAGACAAACAGATTCGTGCATATGCACACCACTGAGACTGCAGCTTTTGGGGCCCCCAAAGCCCCAGGGGTCCATGAGGGCATGCACTTTGCCATGGATTTGATGGTCCTTCCCCAGGGCAGATACTAGGGACCAGGAAGAACAGGACAAAAGGGAGAGGGAAATGAATGATTTAGGTGAGGCAGGGTCCAGTGAGTCCGTCATTCATCTGGGCAGTGACCAGGGAAATGAAGGCTTCGCCCTCCTCTTAAGCCCCATCCCTGACCATTTTAAGTACAGAATACACCATAAATAACTAAATAATTCCAGGAAGGGTAACAAATGGGCTTTGGGGATTCCTGGACAGACAAGCTCGCGGTGGCATAAGGAAGGAGCTGGGTTAAGGGAAAGGGGTTGGAGGCCCCACATTGACCAACTCAGGGGCCTTGAGCTTCGTGCTTTTCCTCCTCTTCGAAAATTAGCAATTAGACTGATTTTAAGAACCCCGCTGCTCAAAGATTTTAGGGGGCGAAATTAATTGGGAGCATGTTTCTGACTTCATGCACATCGTTCTTCTCACCTGGGCCTGAGGTTTCCAAGCAAACTGAATAGTTCAGTCCCCCCCCCCCCCGCCCCCACCCGGCCAGTTCCGCCGCGTCCTCTCACCCCACCCGTGCTGTTTTTTGGGTGGTCTTTGCTTCTTCCTTCCAATCATTTCTATTCCGGCGCTGATTTATGGCGACATCTCCAACAGGCTGCTACGTTAGAAAGCTCCCAAATTTGGGCTTGGGGGGAGGGTGTGCAGAGCGCAGTGGCCAACGCGCCTGCGTAAAATCTGCAGGCACTGAAGACCGCGGGATACGGAGGTCTGCGTACTAGCCTAGTCTACGTACTAGACTAAGATTTGCTCTACCCCCTGGGACGACCCTGCTTGCACGATTCGCCGGGTAGCCTGTGCCGGTTCTTTCCTACTCCAGGGCCTCTCTGTGATAACGGCGTGAAACGTTCCCCGGTCCCCGGCCAAGCCAAGGCGACTTGAGAGGGCATCCCTTGGCGTGCAGATCGCGCCTGTCCTCGCACAGGACTCAGGACGCTCGGGCGCTCAGCCCAGCCTCTCTAGGAGGCTGGGGAGAAAGCCCAATTCCTAGGCAGTGGGCACCAGAGCACCCAGGCGCAGTCCCAATGGCCCCCATCCACTCTGCCCTAGCCAGCCCAGTGCGCTCCGTATCTCCAAAGCCGCTGCACCGGGGACACCCCAGGGCGCCCCCTGCTCCCCGCGCGCGCGCTCCACCTCCTCAAAAGTCATTAACTCCGAGTATCCCTGTCCCCACGCCGCACACTCCTGGGCACCTAGAGCGCAAGAGCCTCGACTAGCTCCGTCCTGCCAGGTTGCGGGCGTCCAGCAGCAAGCAAGGAACCGAGCGCCCTGCTCTCCCGGGCGCGCCCGCTGCATCGCCCCGTCCCGCTCAGGAGAGGTGGGGCTGGGCGGGTCCGCCCGAGTCCGAAAGGGCACCCCGTTAGCCTGCGGGTCCTAGCATCTCTCCGAGCAAGAGCCTTCGCTCGGAGAGCCCGCCGCGCAGGTTCCGGGGGATCCGGACCACCGCCAAGGGGCAGCTCCGCAGGGAGTGGAGCCCGGAGATTCCACCCGGATGCTCCCGCTTCCTTGCCTACCGCGTTGGGGAGGGCAGGGGCGACAAGCGCTCTTACTTGGCAGCCGGGGCCGACACTTCCCACGGTAGCCCCTCTCCGTGCCGGTCGCCGCCGACCCCCTTTCCCGAGCAGAGGGGGCGAGCCGACTTCTCAGGCCGCTGGAGAAAGCGGGCTACAAGTTGCGGACGCCGCGGACTGGAGTCGCTCCTTTACGCTTTTCCCGGTACTTTTAACGCGAGTCGGAAGGCAAACCCCTCCCCGGGCCCACCCCTTTCCCGGGAGGCGGCCGCCACCGCAGGCCCGGCCTCCAGCCCCTTTTGTTGTAATTCGAGAGCGGCCCTTCCCCGGGCCAGAGCGGGAGGCGCGGGGGAGGCTGCGCGCGGAGGGGCAGCCCTTCCCAGGCTCCTCGCGCCCAGGTTTCCGGAGCCCGAGATGCTAGGGAGGGGACCTTTCCTCTGGGGAGATTCCTCTACTCACCACTACTCTCAATCGCTCCTGGAATTTAACTCTTCGATGCCCTTATGCAGCAGCATTAGGGTCCACGCCTGACGGGTCTTGGTCTCCAGAGAACTCGACGCTGCCCCGCGCATAATAGATGCTCAGTAAAAACTGATCAGTGAAGGAGATCAGAAACTTTCATCCATCTCGCCTGGCTTTCTCCTCTATGAGGAAAGCAGATTCTGAACTTGAAAACAAATAGCCCCCTTTTCTTCCAGCGGGTCAGGTCTACGGCCTTTGACAAGCCTCCCTCTCCAAGGATTGGTTTTCTCCTTTGTAATTCAAGGCTTTGGATTCAGTGACCTCTATGGTCCTTCCCTGCTTGGCAGGGCCAGGATTCACACGCCTTGTGCTCAGGGGACAGAACAAGATGCAGCTAACGGGTGCGTTTGGGAAGAAGGACACTTCATTACCGGCTCAGAAGCTCACACAGGGGCAAAGTAAAGGGTGCCTTATGAGCTGGAGGAGCCCTCTGTGCGGATTCCCAGGGTTCCTTACGCAAGAGCAAGGCAGGAGGCAGCCAGCTGGAAAACAAGGCCCCAGTCTGAGGGCCTCTGGGAGGGCAGTATCCAGAAGCGGACTGTCAACAAATGTCTGCTACATGAAAGGGGGTGACCCTCCTCCTGCTCCTTCCTTAGTCCCCTCCACCCAACCACTCCCTCCCTAGCAAACCCATAGCACCAGCAGCGACAGATGGCGACTCCCAGACTCACCTTCAGCTCAGACCTCTCTCTTCACTGTGGATTCGTAAACCCATTGGCCTCCAGCACATCCTCCCTTGGCCCTCTGGATGTTTCCCGTGGCCACAGCTGGCTTAGCATGCTACACCAAACTTGGTCCCTAACTCACAGCCCATCCCAACCCCTGTGAGCTCTGCCAGGCAGAAAAGGGGGCTCCTCCCGCTCCTCCTCCTTACCCTCCCCTTGAATCAGTCCTCTGGTCTGGTAGGCATGGAGGGAGGGGGGCAGGAGGGAGATGGGTGTGGCTATCAAACAGCAGCTGGAGTCCTGCTGGGCCAGAATTGTTCAGTATCTGGACCGTGGTGGTGGATACAAGAACCTACACTGGGAATAAAAATTGCATAGAACGTAATAAGCAGGTACAAGCAAAACCGGGAGAATCTGAATAAGATCAGTGGATTGTATCAAGGTCAATATCCTGGTTGGGATATTGCCCTATGGTTTTACAAAAAGTCACTGTTGGGGAAAACTGGCAAAGTGTACCAGGCATCTCTCTGTATTATTTCTTACAACTGCATGTGAATCTACAATTATCTCAATAAAGTTTTAATTGACAAAAATAAAAAAACATCCACCCAAGGAGCTCAGGGATGCACTCTGATCCCCTTTACAGCTGCTGAGGAGCCCCCCCTCAAAGGCATTTCCGGCCTGCCCATCTCTCAGCCACATTCTTTCCTCTCCCCCAGGGGCCCTACTTGCTGTTCAGCATGCCTGCTGTTTCACGCCCCAGGAGCTTTGCATGTGCCATTCCCTGGCCTTGTCTGCCCAGTAATGACTAGTTCTTTGAGCTCTCACTCAGCCTGCAGAGTTGACACCTTACACAGTGCCTGCACATAGCGGATGTTCAGTAAATGCCAGTGAAACGGAGGTCTCTCCTCTCTCCTCAGCTCCTTCTCTGATCCCTCCACTTCTGATCCTACTCTTCCTGCTAAAGCATTAACCCATTTGGTATAAAATGAAAGGAAGCTAGCTTTGTAAACAATGTGTTGTCTGGTTGTGAAAAAAGGCAAACTCCTTGTGGACCATTAGAAAATATGAAAAAGGTAGAAAAAAAAGAAAATATGAAAAAGTATAAAAAAGAAACTTGTGACCCTCACGTGCTATTACCCATAGATAAACACCTAACACTGGGGAGTATTTCCTTCAGGATACTTTAAAAATCAAACCTGGATGAAGTTTCTGTACTCAGCATTTTTTTTTTTTACTGTGTTTGTGTGTGTGTGTGTGTTTGTGTGTGTGTGCACTTCTCAATATACTTTTTAATGGTTTCAGGCTCTGCCAGCATCTAAAACTACCATGCTCGGTGGCATCATTTCTCCATTGTTAGACACCAAGTTATTTATAACTTTTTACTAGGTTAAATTATACCAGGACAGTCATCCTTGGGAAAGGAATATTTATTGGGCAGCTACTATGTGGTTCTTGCTAATTGCTACAGATGAGAAAGTGGAGGCTCGGAGAGACTGTGTAATTTCTGCAGACTCAAAGTATTGATAAGTGGTCAAGCTGTGATCATTGAAGCATACTTAGCTCCTTCTACAAATACTCAGTGGCCTCACATGCAAGGTCTCTACAAGCCCACCTGTGCCTCGCCATGCCCCGACTTCCAGGAGAAAACGAGTATTTGAAGCTTGCATGGAGTGGATGCAGAGAGCATGAATGCACTTTCAGGAAGGCAGTAAACCTGTGTTCTAGATGAAAGAAAATGGTTTATGTCCATATGTCATTCATACAGTCCACTTGTGACCCCCCCCCCATCTCCCAGGCAGAGGCAGAACCACGCAATGGATTCAGAGTCCACATCTGCAGTCAGAATACCTGGGATCGCATCCCGACTCCATCACTTCCTGCCTGAACTCTTTGCCTGTCTGGCCTTGTCTGTAAAAAGCACCTCACTCAAACCACTTCTAGAGGAGTGAAAGGGGCCATACCCTAGGGGGCGTAGAACAGTCCTTGCCACGTGGGATGGCGCCCAATTTGCTGTTTGGCCTCTGATCCTGCAGGGCTGTGGGGAGGAGGGCTGCAGGGAGGAGGGCAGGGTGCTGTCGTGGACTCTGCGGGAGCTGGACCTGCAGACCCCCAGCAGTGAGAGGGAAGGAAGCTGGCAGCTGCCTGCCACCTTGCAGGAGCCACGGCGATGGCATCCCCAGGACACACACCCGCGATGTGATGGCTGAGTCCAAGGGTATGGACTGTTCTCTCTCTTTTTCCTTGGCTCTTGAGCTCGGTGGTCAAACACCTTCCTAAGTCTGGGTATGCCCCAGGAAGGACAACTGGGCTCTCAGTGGAGGCCCAGCTGATCTCCTTACCAATCTTTGCCCTCAGGGGGTGGACACACCCGTGTGGGGAGACAGACAAGACCGAAACGGACAAGAAGGAACAACGCAATGGGGGAGAAGCCGGTGACAAGTACTACGGAGAAGACCAAAGCGGAGGGAGGTATAGGGTGTTATTTTACCAGCGTGGCCGGGAAGACCTTGTCTGGCGAGGTGGCATTTTGGGCTGGAAAGACTCACCTTCCTTTGGGTTCCACCACGCCCCCCTCATGGTGGTTATGTATCCAATTTCTCTTTCTTATAGGACGATCACAGGCTCCCTTGTGCAGAAACCATGGGTCTAGAGCAGACTTCGCCTCTGTAGCCACCTGGGGAGCCAGCAGTGGACCCTTCACATGTCACCAGTATCCGTGTTTGCTGAAGTTAATAGATTGAACTGAAACGTTTGAAAGCCTGTATGTCTAACACATCATTGTAGTCCACAGTATTCATGATTGCAGTAAGAAGAATGAAAAAAACTAGTAGTTTCAATCTATGCCCTCCAAGAAGAGGCTCCAGCTCGCCTGCTTGTTAAGTTAAAAGGGGAACCTAGCAACCAAACAAGCATTGGTTCCTTTGGGAAAGTGATTTGGAAATGCACGGTCACGGCCAGGGTGGTGGTCTGCTCTTGTGCTCGCACAAGAGCGGTTAAAGAAGAAGGGATTGCAGTTAAAGAAGTCAGGCTGGTCAGATAGTTCAGCTATTCCAGGGTCCCATGTTGGCCAGATATCAGACCCAACTGGCTGGCTTCCTCAGATTCAGCGATCTGTAGTGTTATCACCATCCCTTTAACGGGTGTGGGTGCTTCGTAGGACGAGCTTGGGGAAATTCTCTTCCTCCTGGCCGGCAGCGCCCCCTAGTGTCCATGTCTCGCACGGCGTTGAGCGCCTGCACTCTTCAGGCCGAGTTGCAAACGGAGGATTTGGAGAGGACCTAACGTCTATCTCCGTTATAGCTGCGCTGTCTGAAACCCCGCAGAGCTCTGCACCCGACCGCAGTGCGTGAGCAGCTTAGCAGCAGAGCCTCGAGCTGATCCAGATCGAGGTCTTCTAAGCCCGAGGAGAACCACAAATCTCCTCGGCACAACTGTAAACTGCACGTGTGTGAAAGTCAAGAGCCCTTAGGCTGCCTCCGCCTTTTCTCCAGAGAACGCGTGTCTTCATATGGCAAAAGTATAATTTCACCCGTATAACCTATTTTCTAGGATGTGTAGTCATTCTTTGTCGCACACCTAGGGCCAAGCTTCCTCCCTCTCTCCCCTTTTCCTTTTCTTTATTATTAATTATTATAACAACATGTCTGAAGGTGCAAAACAATTTATTTGGGACCCCAAAGGTTTTCGGAGCCTTCTCCAATGACGAAAGCAGAGCAAGGCAATCCTTAACATTCTTCAAAGAGGAAAATTAATTCTAGAAAAGGGAAATTCCATTTTTCCACGACTACTCGGCCATTTCTGTCCAGAATTTGAGTGGGCCGCTGCTTGGTTCCTTGGATAAAGTCTTGGTGCTTGTAGCCCATTTGGGGTCCTGTTTGGCCTGATGTGACCCAGTCCTCCCCGTCCCTTGCAGACCGACCAGGGTAGCTCTAGTTTACATAACAGCATGCATTCCTCTTCTGGGGGTTGCTGTGTCTGAAATTCTGTCTTTAGAAATTAGTCTCTTATGAATAAAGTCCTGATACATGCAACAGTATGGTTGAGTCTCAAATTTTTCCCGTTGAGGGGTACCTAGGAGGCTCAGTCTTTGGGCATCTGCCTTCGGCTCAGGTTGTGATCCCAAGATCCTGGGATTGAGCCCCGCATCGGACTCCCTGCTCGGCGGGAAGCCTTCTTCTCCCTTTCCCGCTTCGCCCTGCTTGTGTGCCCTCTCAACACTATGTCTCTGTCAAATAAATAAAATATTTTAAAAATTTAAAAAAAAATGTTTTTCCTGTCGAGCCCCTTCCTAAACAAATCATCCACCAAAGAGTAGGATACTATATGATCCCATTCATAGAAAACTCTGGGACAGTCAGCACTCAACTACTGTGACAGAAAGCAGATCGGTGGTGGCCTGAGGCATGGAGGTGGGCATGGCATTTGCCTGGAAAGGAGCAAGAGGGGACAAACTTTTTGGGGTGATAGAAATGATCTACTTCTCGATTGTGGTGGTGTTTACATGGGTATATGCCTTCTTCCCAAAGTCGTGAAACTGAACAGTTAAAATGGTTGAATTTTATTTTAGAGAAATTATTCCAGAACGAGTGTTGTTTGAAACCTTGTCCTCTCTTCTGGGGCTCCTCCCCATTCTGATGTTCTCTTTTAAAATGCAAGCAGTTTGGAGAAGGGGTTTGAATCCTATCTCCCCTGCTTACGGAGTCCTGTGAACTGAGCATGTCATTTAACCTCTCTGGGCCTCGGTTTCTTCACTTGTCAAATGCCTCCGCGTTTTCCTGCACAGAATCCTTGTACGGCTGGAATGAGTTCATGAACATGAAGTACCTGGAATAAAGTGTCTGGTGCATGGGCACCACCAGCCAGTTTTAAAGCAATTCACACGGAGGTGTAAATATCACGTCAAGTTGTCTTCTTTTTTCTAGTTACTGTGTTTTTGAGCATAGTGCGAGGTTTACAGAAGAATTGAGCAGCCAATACAGAGAGCTCCCCCATATCCAGCCTTCACACAGTGAATTTCCCCTCTTACCAACATCTTGATTAGGGCGGTACATTTGTTACAATTGATGAACCATATGACACCTTATTATTAACTAAGGTCCATAGTTTACATTAGGGTCTTTGTGTTGCACATCCTGTGGATTTTGACAAATGTGTAATGACATGTATTAACCATTATAATGTACAGAAAAGTTTCATTGCCCTAAAAATCCTCCCTGCTCTGCCTGCTCTTCCTCCCCCCTGCTCAACCCCCAGCAACCGCTGATCCTTACACTCTCCCCGCATAGTTTTGTCTTCTTCAGAATGTCATATAGTTGGAATCCTATAGCGTGTCAACTTTTCAGATTGGCCTCTTTCACGTGGTGATCTGTGTTTATGTTTCTCCCATGTCTTTTCATGGCTTGATAGCCCATTTCTTTTTATTGCTGAATCGTATTCCGTTGTCTGTCTGTACCACAGTTTTTCTAATCCATTCACCTCCTGAAGAACATCTTGGTTGCTTCCAAGTTTTGGCAGTTATGCATAAAGCTGCTATAAACATTTGTGTATGGTCATAAGTTTTCAGCTCATCTGGTCAAGTGCCAAGGGACACAACTGCTGGGTCATATGGTGAGACTATGTTTAGTTTAAATGGTAGAGCCCACAATGGAATATTATGCAGCCCTAAAAAAGAAGGAAATTCTGACACGTGCTAAAATGTAGGTGAACCCTGAGGACATGATGCTAACTGAAATAAGCCAGACACAAAAGGACAAATACTGCGTGATTCCACTTATATGAGGTGCTTTTAGAGTCGAAATCCTAGAGACAGAATGTAGAAGGCTGGTTGCCAGGAACTGGGGAGAAGGGGAGTGGGAAGGTGTTGTTCAGTGGAGACAGAGTTTCAGTTTCACATGATGAAGGAGACGGAGTTACGAGATGGTATAGAGAGTTCTGGAGATGGTTGGTGCTTATGGTTGCACAACATTATGAATGTATTTAATACCACCGATGTACACTTAAAAATGGTTAAGATGGAAAATTTTATGCGTATTTTACCATAATAAAAACTATAGGGAAAAAAGGCCATATAAAGCAGAGAAATTATTGGGGGGGGAGTATGCTTTATTTTCTAAGAAACTGTCAAACTGTCTTTCGAAGTGGCTGTTCCACAGTGCATTTCCGCCAGTGATGAATGAGTCCCCGTGGCTTGCATCCTCACCAGCACTTGACCTTGTCTGCTCCAGTAGGTCAGTAGTGGTGTCTCACTGTTGTTTTAATTTGCATTTGCCTGATGACATGTGATGTGGAGGATCTTTTCTTAGGCTTATTTGCATCTGCTCACATTTTTTTTGGTGAGCTGTCTTTTCAGATACTTTCTCCATGTTTTGATGGGGTTATTCATTTCCTTATTGTTGAGTTTTAAATTCTTTGTATATTTTATATAGTCCTTCATGTGTTTTGCAAAGATTCTCTCCCAGTCTGTGGTTGGGAGTTTTCACCAAGCAACTGGAGTTTCATCGTACTTCCTGTGTGTGTGTGTGTGTGTGTGTGTGTGGGCGGGGTGTGTGTGTGTGTGTGTGTGTGTGTGTATAGCAGATAGGATTGAAAGGGGGTGGGGACTAGGATTAAACAAAACTTGATGCAGTCCTCAAGAGGCTTATATTGTGATTTAGGAGAGAAGATCATATAGAAATTAAATAACAAGAATCAGAGGGACCAGAGGGTCCCAGGGGCTTCGTGGTGTCTGGGGAGCGTGGGGGATAAGACGAGGGTAGTGACTAGACAGGCAGGGAAAAAGAGGCAATGCCTGCCAGGCTAGGCTGGGTGGGAGTGGCAGGAGGAAGACACACCCCTGGGAAAGCGCTTAATCCTTGCTCAGGAAGAGTCTGGGACATCTTGGAGCAGGTTTCATGTGGCTGGGCACAGAGTGGACCCCAGAGATTTGGCAAAGGCCCAGCACATGGGGTGATGGGTTCTGAAGACAGGCTTCACCCCCATTATGATATTTCTGCTCTCCTCACTTCCCACTGGACCACTTCTCCAGGAAAGTCTCCAGGTGGGAGAAGAGGGAGACTCTTACCTAGCACAGTCATTTGGAGGGGAAAAAAGAAAAAAATTCCAAATCTCATTCCCAGACACCTGGCTTCTGCCAGTCTGACCACCTTGTCTCAAAGTTGCTGCTAAAACAGGGAGGGGGAGCACCAGAGAAAAATGGGAGCTTTTCTGCAGAGCGATGGGCTGGCACCTGGCAGGGCCCTCGCTCCCGCCCGCAGCCCAGCAAAGCCTTGCCACCTCCCAGAAAGCATTTGAGCAGCCCGGCCAGGTCACTCGGGGTTGGCTGAGGACACAGCCTGACTCCATTCCATTCTAGCCACTGGCATTTACATGGCTCCTGCGTGCCCAGACCCAGCTCGGCACCCTAGGGTAGGGAGAGGAGGTGTGAATTCTACTCTGCCCACCAGCCCCTTGCTCCCGGGGGAGAAGCCCCAGCACCAGCCCTTCCTGGAAGCTGTCTTAAATATCTGGAGAGGCTGGGAGGTTCCGAGGAAGGCACGGTTCAGGAGAAGGTCTCCAAGCCCCAACAGGGCCAGTGACCAAAATGGCAGGAACACGGCTGTGGATCGAACTGTGTCCCCTTGAATTCACATGCTGAAGCCCTCCCAACCCCCACCCCAGTGTGATGGCATTTGGACAGGGCTTTGGGAGGTCATTAGGTTAGATGAGGTCATGAGGGTGGGGCCCTCATGATGGGGTTTGTGGCTTTGTAAAAAGAGGGAGAGAGATCAAAGCATGTGCTCTCTCTCTCTCCTCCCATCAGGTGAGGACACAGCTGGCGGCAGGTGGGCAGGAAGCAGGCTCCTGCCAGGAAAGGCGGGCACCTTGATCTTAGCTTGCAGGTTCCAGAACTGTGCGAGGTAAATGCCTGCTGTTGAAGCCACCCAGGTGTGGTTTTTGTTGCAGTAGCTCGAGCCGACTTGCACAAACACGCCTGTGGCTCTTCTTCCCAGACCTCTGCCACCGCGGACAGCTGGCAGCATGGTCAGCCTGTGGCTTTGGCTTCTCTGTCCTCTGACTTCACAGTTACTCCCCTCCTGCACACAGGCTCACTCTCTGACCCCCATCGCCTCCCTTCCAATGCTCAAGAGCGCAGCATAAATTAAGATGCCTCAAATATGTGAGCATATCTGCCCCTTCCCCCGGCTACTGCCCTAACTCTCCTCCGGTGACTGCTAGTCGCCGACTTGGCCCCTGATGCTCTAGGCCAGTAGGGCTTCTCAAAGTGTGCTCCAGGGACCACTGGGGGTTACCAAGACCCTTGCAAGGAGTCCATGAGGTCAAACGATTTTTATAAAACTAAGACCTTATTTTCCTTTTTAATCTCATTTTTCTGGAGCTGGCCATAGGCCAGGAGCCGTGGGCACCCCTTCCTCCAGACTGATAAACAGGTGTTCTGGAACGTTCCAGGAATGTCAGGCAACTTGGATTCCGGTTTCAGGTTTTCTCTTCGGGAAACAATAGGTTGAATTAGATAATGAAGGCTCCTCCTATTTATAAAAATGGCATCACTCTATTTTTGGGAGGGGGGAATCTTGGTGTTTTTCCTGTAGACTGGGATATAATTGTGTCTTCCCCCACCTATGTGGTAGAGCTCTTGAGAAGACAAAAGAGATTAAACATGCATGTGGTCTAGATGGGGAAAGTAGCTCCCCAATTAATAGGTGTGATTATGGTGAGTGGGACAACCCAATAAACATCAGGGAAGTCAGAGGCTGGTCCCCAGGTACCAGCCTCCTTGGTTGCTAGGAGACCGTGGCAGGGAGGTTCAAGCCAAAGCAGCCCGTCTCTCCAATAGCTTCTACTTTAGGAATTGGAATCATTTTTCCTTAAAGGATCCCTGGAGCTCTGGAGCTGTAGTAAGAAACGAAACAAAACAAAACCCCGTTCTCTGCGGTTCGGTGTATATCACTTTTGGCCCTTCAGTCTCATTATCTATCTGTCTGTTGATCACCTCAAAACTTTTAAAATGATGGAATATAACCTAAACACACACACAAACGTATAATATATAAATATGAGCATAATGAGCTAATATAAAGTAAACATCTAATTATTGTCCAGCTCGATAATTAGAATATTATTGGCTTCCCAGAAACATCCCCACAACACAAGCCCCTTCCCCAAACTCTCTCTCTTTTTTAATGGTAATGACTTTCCTGTAGTCTCTCCCAGGTCTCTTATTGTCGGAGGCTCCCGGGATCAGGGCGGGTTTTGCCCTCTAGGCCCCTGGTTTTAATTGCTTCTAGAAGCTGCCAATTCCCAAACATGGACCTCTAGCCTGCCCCTCTCCAAAGCCCTTCAGATTCCTGGTGTCTGACTCTGTGCTTCATGTCTCCCCTGGGTATCTGAGTGATACCTCAAACTCCACTTCTGATCCTCTCCCCCAAATCTGCCCATATCAGAAAGGGTAAAGCCATCCTTCCTGCTGACTCATTCACTTCTAACCCCCCAGATTCACTCCAAATCACTGGATCCCCAGAATCCCGACTCCTCACCTCCGATACTCATCATCTCTCATTTAGATAACTAACACAGCTCAACTGATCCCTTCACTTCTATCTTTGCCTCAACAGTTGGTTTCAAACCCATCAGTCAAATTCTGTCTCTGCTCTGACATCACCTTGTGATAATCTCCCATCACACTGAGAGTGAAAGCCAAAGTTCTTACAACTAGTCCATGAACTCCTAGATGCTCTGCCCCCAACTGCATGCCTCTCCGACCTTATCTTCCTTTTGCTATCTCTGCTCCAGCTGCCCTCTTTGCTGTTCTTCAAATGCCCCACGTCTGTTCCTGCCCCAGGGCATTTGCACAGGTTCCTGTCACACTGAAACTCTCTTTCCCAGGGTCTCCTTGGACTTCTTTTCTTGCTTCCTTCAAGATTTTGCTCTTGTGCCATGTTCTCTGGAAGAACATTCTTGACGGTAATAGTTTAACTTCCAACCCCTCCTCCCAACTTTGGCATTTCCTGGTTACCATCTCAGCTTTGTATTTTTCCATGTAGCCCTCAAAATTTCTAGGCATACATATACATTATTCATTCATTTCCTTTTCCACTGGTGTGTGAGCTCCACAGGGGTAGACCTTGCTTTTTTTTTTTTTTTCTTCTTTATTTGTTTTCTCTTCTCACTGCTATTTCGAGTACCTAAAACAGTACTTGTGGAATGAATGAACGGGTTTCTCTAAGACCAGGGGAGCCGGAGGAGCTGATGCCAAGTGCATCATGTCTCCCGCTTAGCACCTCATCTCAGCTTGCTCAGTCACGATCACCTCCTGACGTCTCTCAGAAAATCAGAAGTTCACACCTCTCTAGGTTTTCATGATGATTTTACAGACATATTCCCATCTCCGTACAAAGTTAGAGAGAGTTATGTCCATTTGGCTGAGGGAAAACTGAGGTGCAAGAGAGTGAGCATGCTGTTCAGAGTTTGGCTGTGTTACAGTAGCTGCAGGTTTCTTCAGGGTGTGTGCGCGTGTGCATGTGTATGTGTGTGTGTGTGTGTTGGGTTGGGAGTTGTTGTATAAGAAAGAATTTGTCTGGTCTTTGTCCTTGTTTCTAGGAAGTAAGACTCCAACAACTTTGAAGCGCCCCTGGATACGTGGCACCTGGAGGAAATCCCAAAGGCTTAGAGGCTTACTCTCTAACAGCCCTTCTCCCCCTGTGTTGGTTTCATTTCTTCCATGGCAAAAAATTCTTTGTCAGTCTAGGGAAGACGGTGAATTTTTTATTTCGGTTACTGTAATTTTTGGCTCTAGAATTTTCTTTTCTTTTGTGTTTGTTTTTAGTTTTTCTCTCTCTTTCTTAATATTTCCACTTTGTTCATACATTGTTTTCAAGACCTTTTCCATAGCTTCCTTTAGTTCTTTGAACATCTTTAAGACAGCTGTTTTAAAGTATTTGTCTAGTAGGTCTGACATCAGATCCTTTTTAGGGAAAATTTCCCTTTGAATGGGTCATACTTTCCAGTTTCTTTGTATTCCTTCTGATTTTTTGTTGAAAACTAGACATTTCAATCCTGTCATGTCTGGAACTCAGGAAACTCTGGGAATCAGGTCTTCACCTTTCCCTTGTGTTTGCTGGGGATTTTTATTATTGTTATTGTTTACTGGTTTTTTTATTGTTATAGGCTGCCTCTGTGGCACTGATCCTCCTGAGGTATAAACTGAAGGTCTTCTCGGGTCTTTTCTGGGTAGGCCCTTTCCCTGGGCCCTTGGGGTCACTTCCCAGTTTTGCTCAGGGATACACTGTATTTTATTTATTTTTTTTTTAAATTTTAAGAATTTTATTTATTTATTTGACAAAGAGAGAGCACAAGCAGGCAGAGTGGCAGGCAGAGGGAGAAGCAGGCTCCCCGCTGAGCAAGGAGCCTGATGTGGAGCTCAATCCCAGAACCCTGGGATCATGACCTGAGCTGAAGGCAGACATTTAACCAATTGAGCCACCCAGGTGCCCCTTTATTTACTTATTTATTTTTACAGATTTTATTTATTTATTTGAGAGAGAGAGCAAGAGAGAACACAAGTTGGGGGAGAGGCAGATGGAGAGGGAGAAGCAGACTCCCCACCAAGCAGGAAGCCCAATTCGGGGATTCAATCCCAAGACCTACCCAACCAAGCCACCCAGGTGCCTCTATTTATTTATTTCTTAATTGGAGGCTGTTAATGGTGTGCCACTGAAGACATAAACTCACCCAGATCTTGACTGAAAAGGAGGGAATCTCGGATCTATTCTTGCTTCTTCTTGGAGACATACAGCCAATTAACTCATGAGGTTCATTAGATCCTCATAATAAGCCCATAAGTTGCATAGTACAGGTCTCATTATCCCCATTTTACAAATAAAATGTAATAAGATGGAGAAATTTCTCTTCAACCATTTGGGTATTTGGAAATACCCAAACTGCTTGGTGGGCTCCCCCATATCAAAGGAGTGGCGGTGGGGGGAGGAGGAGCTGGGGTGGCAGTTCCCCAGAGGCTCCCTGAGGTGGGGAGGGGCATGCTTCCAGTGCAGGCTTTTGAGCCTGTACAGTGTGAGAGGGTGGTTTTGTGGCAAGGGCACAGAGCTGTAGGCTCTCTCCCTGGGGGTAGCCCAATGTTTCTGGGAGAAGCTCTGATCCATGAAAATGCTAGGGGACATGGATTTCTTGATAAAAAGTTCACAGGTCATGCCTTGGCATCTGGATAGGGGGTGGAATGGATTGGAAGCTCTACAAAAGACCATAGGAAGGCACTCCAGAAAGGACAGATGTGAGAGATCCTCACTACTGTGGCTTAGTTTCCCCCAAAGGGACAGGAGGAACCCAAATGGACCCTTGTGCTGCATTTTATTGGCACATGGAGCTCATTATAACAGTCAGAACTTTATGAAGGTAGATAATGAGATTAGTCCTCTTCCCCAAAAGTCCTTCCCTGAAGTAAACAGTGTAAAAGGTGTGCATCCTTCCATGTGTGTACTTTTTTTTTAAAGATTTTATTTATTTATTTGACAGACAGAGATCACAAGTAGGCAGAGAGGCAGGCAGAGAGAGAGAGGAGGAAGCAGGCTCCCTGCGGAGCAGAGCGCCCGATGTGGGACTCGATCCCAGGACCCTGAGATCATGACCTGAGCTTAAGGCAGAGGTTTAACCCACTGAGCCACCCAGGCGCCCACCATGTGTGTACTTTAATTTGGAATCCAGGGGCCTGGAATCAAACTCTTCCTCAGCCCCGGTCATGACATGCCTTGGTCATACCATGTCATACCATGACATACATCCTTGATCCATTGTGCATGGCCAGATGTATTTTGTTTCATTTGTTTATTTATTAATAAAAGGAACACTCATGAGTACAACATCCGGCCAAAAAACTGGAGCATTATCGATAAATTACATTTACATACACACCCCTCTCATATGTCATGCTCTAGAACTCCACAGAAGCAACCTCTCCCCTGAAGTCTGTATTTGTCAGCTTATAACTTTTGTTCTGCTTGTCCAATATCTATCTGTCTCTCTTTCATTTTGGTTGATTTTTGTGTTTCTCCATAATGTACACTACTGTATGCAATCTTCTGGAACTTTCTTTATTCATTCAGTTTTATGTTACTGACATTCATCCTGTTGAGCGTAGTTGAAGTATATTTATTCTCACTGTAGTATAATATTCATTATGTGACTACATCACAATTTATTTTTCTAGACTTTCAATGGGTCTGAATTATTTCTAGTTTAATACAATGAAAAAACAGTGCTATCGGGAACATTCTTGTGCCTATCTTTAGTGTGTATGGAGACCTAGACTGCCCTTTCTGGATCCTAGATTGTGAGAATATCAACTTTCTATAATAATATCAGGATGTTTACCAACTTCCCTCCCACCAGCAAGTTAGACATAATCCACTTCTTCACCAAAATCTATCAGGCATCTTAAATGTCATTTGAACAAGAGTAGAATGGTATCTCATTGTGACCTTGATTTGCATTTCCCTGACTGCTAGTGAGGCTGAGTGTTTCTCCATATGCTTATCGGCCAGACGGGTTTTTCTCCTGTGCCTATTCATTTTCCCTTCGGGCTGCTGGGCCCATATTTTCTCTGAGCTCTATGTCATTTCTGAGACATCCCATGTTAATGAACTAAGAGGATAATCTCATAAAGATGCCAATTCTCCCCCCAAGTTGCTCTGGAAGTTTATTTCAACTTAAGTAAAAAATTCTACCAGGAATTTTACAAGATGATATGGAAAAGCAACAGATCAGGCATAGTGCAGATACCATTAAACAAAATGAATGAAGTGGGAAGAATGACTCACCAGGTTTAAAAATGTACCGTCATGTAAAGGACATTTATTAAGGAATTGGCGGTATTGGCATGGAGTAGGCCAGTTGGCAAGGAAACAGAATGGAGAGGCTGCAAACAATCTCACGCATGTATAGATTTTTGATTTGCAACAAGAGTCAAGGCAGATGACTGAGGGAAAGGGAACTATTGAAAGAGTGTAGCTGGAAAATGTAGTTATCTAAGATACATGAAAGGAACAGAATCAGATTCCCAGTTATCACCATACACAAGAGCAATCCTAGGGTATTAATAACATAAATGTCAAAGTCAAAGGATAAAAAATTTAGAAGACAGTAAAGAGGAGTACCCTTCTAACCTAGGGGTGAGAAAGAATTTCTTAAACTGAAAACCGCAAGCAGAAATCACAAAAATAATTGATACATTTCATTGTGTTAAAATTAAGAACTCCTGTACATCAAAATACAACTTTAAGAAAGTGAGAATATGAGGAGGAATCAAGATGGCGGAGAAGTAGCAGGCTGAGACTCCTTCAAGTAGCAGGAGATCAGCTAGATAGCTTATCTAAAGATTGCAAACACCCACAAATCCAATGGGAGATTGAAGAGAAGAAGAACAGCAATTCTAGAAACAGAAAATCAACCACTTTCTGAAAGGATCTCTTCTGATTTGGTTAAAGCGCATTTTCCTGGGGTCTTTGCCACCCTTTTAGTATTTTACTTGATCCTTCATATACTCTTATCTGGACAAAATGACAAGGCGGAAAAATTCACCACAAAACAAAAAGAACAAGAGGCAGTACCAAAGGCTAGGGACCTAATCAATACAGACACTGGTAATATGTCAGCTATAGAGTTCAGAACGACGATTCTCAAGGCTCTAGCCGGGCTCGAAAAAGGCATGGAAGATATTAGAGAAACCCTCTCAGGAGATATAAAAGCCCTTTCTGGAGAAATAAAAGAACTAAAATCTAACCAAGTTGAAATAAAAAAAGCTATTAATGAGATGCAATCAAAAATGGAGGCTCTCACTGCTAGGATAAATGAGGCAGAAGAAAGAATTAGCGATATAGAAGACCAAATGACAGAGAATAAAGAAGCTGAGCAAAAGAGGGACAAACAACTACTGGACCACGAGGGCAGAATTCGAGAGATAAGTGACACCGTAAGACGAAACAACATTAGAATAATTGGGATTCCAGAAGAAGAAGAAAGAGAGAGGGGAGCAGAAGGTATGTTGGAGAGAATTATTGGAGACAATTTCCCTAATATGGCAAAGGGAACAAGCATCAAAATCCAGGAGGTGCAGAGAACCCCCCTCAAAATCAACAAGAATAGGTCCACACCCCATCACCTAATAGTAAAATTTACAAGTCTTAGTGACAAAGAGAAAATCCTGAAAGCAGCCCGGGAAAAGAAGTCTGTAACATACAATGGTAAAAATATTAGATTGGCAGCAGACTTATCCACAGAGACCTGGCAGGCCAGAAAGAGCTGGCATGATCTATTCAGAGCACTAAACAAGAAAAACATGCAACCAAGAATACTATATCCAGCTAGGCTATCATTGAAAATAGAAGGAGAGATAAAAAGCTTCCAGGACAAACAAAAACTGAAAGAATTTGCAAACACCAAACCAGCTCTACAGGAAATATTGAAAGGGGTCCTCTAAGCAAAGAGAGACCCTAAACGTAGTAGATCAGAAAGGAACAGAGGCAATATACAGTAACAGTCAACTTACAGGCAATACAATGGCACTAAATTCATATCTCTCAATAGTTACCCTGAATGTTAATGGGCGAAA
Organism: Lontra canadensis; assembly: GCF_010015895.1. NCBI lineage: Eukaryota > Metazoa > Chordata > Mammalia > Carnivora > Mustelidae > Lontra > Lontra canadensis. The sequence goes on along the minus strand of NW_022631004.1, from coordinate 26,591,555 downwards.
TGCCCCAATCAAAAGACACAGGGTATCAGAATGGATAAAAAAACAAAACCCATCAATATGCTGCCTACAAGAAACTCATTTTAGACCCGAAGACACTTCCAGATTTAAAGTGAGGGTGTGGAAAGCAATTTACCATGCTAATGGACATCAGAAGAAGGCAGGGGTGGCAATCCTTATATCAGATCAAATAGATTTTAAGCCAAAGACTATAATAAGACATGAGGAAGGACACTATATCATACTCAAAGGATCTATCCAACAAGAAGATCTAACAATTTTAAATATCTATGCCCCTAACGTGGGAACAGCCAACTATATAAACCAATTAATAACAAAATCAAAGAAACACATCAACAATAATACAGTAATAGTAGGGGATTTTAACACTCCCCTCACTGAAATGGACAGATCATCTAAGCAAAAGATCAACAAGGAAATAAAGGCCTTAAATGACACACTGGACCAGATGGACATCACAGATGTATTCAGAACATTTCATCCCATAGCAACAGAATACACATTCTTCTCTAGTGCACATGGAACATTCTCCAGAATAGATCACATCCTGTGTCCTAAATCAGGTCTCAACCGGTATCAAAAGATTGGGATCATTCCCTGCATATTTTCAGACCACAATGCTCTGAAGCTAGAACTCAATCACAAGAGGAAATTTGAAAAGAACCCAAATACATGGAGACTAAACAGCATCCTTCTAAAGAATGAATGGGTCAACCAGGAAATTAAAGAAGAATTGAAAAAATTCATGGGAACAAATGATAATGAAAACACAATGGTTCAAAATCTGTGGGACACAACAAAGGCAGTCCTGAAAGGAAAATATATAGTAGTACAAGCCTTTCTCAAGAAACAAGAAATGTCTCAAGTACACAACCTAATGCTATACCTAAAGGAGCTGGAGAAAGAACAAGAAAGAAACCCTAAACCCAGCAGGAGAAGAGAAATCATAAATATCAGAGCAGAAATCAATGAAATAGAAACCAAAATAACAATAGAACAAATCAACGAAACTAGGAGCTAGTTCTTTGAAAGAATTAATAAGATTGATAAACCCCTGGCCAGACTTATCAAAAAGAAAAGAGAAAGGACCCAAATAAATAAAATCAGGAATGAAAGAGGAGAGATCACAACTAACACCAAAGAAATACAGACAATTATAAGAACATACTATGAGCAACTCTACACCAACAAATTTGACAATCTGGAAGAAATGGATGCATTCCTAGAGACATATAAACTACCACAACTGAACCAGGAAGAAATAGAAAGCCTGAACAGACCCATAACCAGTAAGGAGATTGAAACAGTCATCAAAAATCTCCAAACAAACAAAAGCCCAGGGCCAGATGGCTTCCCGGGGGAATTCTACCAAACATTTAAAGAAGAACTAATTCCTATTCTCCTGAGACTGTTCCAAAAAATAGAAATGGAAGGAAAACTTCCAAACTCATTTTATGAGGCCAGTATCACCTTGATCCCAAAACCAGACAAGGATCCCATCAAAAAAGAGAACTACAGACCAATATCCTTGATGAACACAGATGCGAAAATTCTCACCAAAATACTAGCCAATAGGATTCAACAGTACATTAAAAGGATTATTCACCACGACCAAGTGGGATTTATTCCAGGGCTGCAAGGTTGGTTCAATATCCGCAAATCAATCAATGTGATACAATACATTAATAAAAGAAAGAACAAGAACCATATGATACTCTCAATAGATGCTGAAAAAGCATTTAACAAAGTACAGCATCCCTTCCTGATCAAAACTCTTCAAAGTGCAGGGATAGAGGGCACATACCTCAATATTATCAAAGCCATCTATGAAAAACCCACCGCAAATATCATTCTCAATGGAGAAAAACTGAAAGCTTTTCCGCTAAGGTCAGGAACACGGCAGGGATGTCCATTATCACCACTGCTATTCAACATAGTACTAGAAGTCCTAGCCTCAGCAATCAGACAACAAAAGGAAATTAAAGGCATCCAAATCGGCAGAGAAGAAGTCAAACTATCACTCTTCGCAGATGATATGATACTATATGTGGAAACCCAAAAGACTCCACTCCAAAACTGCTAGAACTTGTACAGGAATTCAGTTAAGTGTCAGGATATAAAATCAATGCACAGAAATCTGTTGCATTTCTCTACACCAAGACAGAAGAAAGAGAAATTAAGGAGTCAATCCCATTTACAATTGCACCCAAAACTATAAGATACCTAGGAATAAACCTAACCAAAGAGGCTAAGAATCTATACTCAGAAAACTATAAAGTACTCATGAAAGAAACTGAGGAAGAAACAAAGAAATGGAAAAATGTTCCATGCTCCTGGATTGGAAGAATAAATATCGTGAAAATGTCTATGCTACCTAAAGCAATCTACACATTTAATGCAATTCCTATCAAAATACCATCCATTTTTTTCAAAGAAATGGAACAAATAATCCTAAAATTTATATGGAACCAGAAAAGACCTCGAATAGCCAAAGGAATATTGAAAAAGAAAGCCAAAGTCGGTGGCATCACAATTCCGGACTTCAAGCTCTATTACAAAGCTGTCATCATCAAGACAGCATGGTACTGGCACAAAAACAGACACATAGATCAATGGAACAGAATAGAGAGCCCAGAAATAGACCCTCAACTCTATGGTCAACTAATCTTTGACAAAGCAGGAAAGAATGTCCAATGGAAAAAAGACAGCCTCTTCAACAAATGGTGTTGGGAAAATTGGACAGCCACATGCAGAAAAATGAAATTGGATCATTTCCTTACACCACACACGAAAATAGACTCAAAATAGATGAAGGACCTCAATGTGAGAAAGGAATCCATCCAAATCCTTGAGGAGAACACAGGCAGCAACCTCTTCAACCTCAGCTGCAGCAACATCTTCGTAGAAACATCACCAAAGGCAAGGGAAACAAGGGCAAAAATGAACTATTGGGATTTCATCAAGATCAAAAGCTTTTGCACAGCAAAGGAAACAGTTAACAAAACCAAAAGACAACTGACAGAATGGGAGAAGATATTTGCAAACGACATATCAGATAAAGGGCTAGTGTCCAAAATCTATAAAGAACTTAGCAAACTCAACACCCAAAGAACAAAAAATCCAATCACGAAGTGGGCAGAGGACATGAACAGACATTTCTGCAAAGAAGACATCCAGATGGCCAACAGACACATGAAAAAGTGCTCCATATCATTCGGCATCAGGGAAATACAAATCAAAACCACAATGAGATATCACCTCACACCAGTCAGAATGGCTAAAATTAACAAGTCAGGAAATGACAGATGCTGGCGAGGATGCGGAGAAAGGGGAACCCTCCTACACTGTTGGTGGGAATGCAAGCTGATGCAACCACTCTGGAAAACAGCATGGAGGTTCCTCAAAATGTTGAAAATAGAACTACCCTATGACCCAGCAATTGCACTACTGGGTATTTACCCTAAAGATACAAACGTAGTGATCCGAAGGGGCACGTGCACCCGAATGTTTATAGCAGCAATGTCTACAATAGCCAAACTATGGGAAGAACCTAGATGTCCATCTACAGATGAATGGATAAAGAAGATGGGGTATATATACACAATGGAATACTATGCAGCCATCAAAAGAAATGAAATCTTGCCATTTGCGATGACGTGGATGAAACTAGAGGGTATCATGCTTAGTGAAGTAAGTCCATCGGAGAAAGACAACTATCATATGATCTCCCTGATATGAGGAAGTGGAGATGCAACATGGGGGGTTAAGGGGGTAGGAGAAGAATAAATGAAACAAGATGGGATTAGGAGGGATACAAACCATAAGTGACTCGTAGTCTCACAAAACAAACTGAGGGTTGCTGTGGGAAGGGGGGTTGGGAGAGGGTGGTGGGGTTATGGACATTGGGGAGGGTATGTGCTGGGGTGAGTGCTGTGAAGTGTGTAAACCTGGCGATTCACAAACCTGTACCCCTGGGGATAAAAATATATGTTTAAAAAAAATAAAAATAAAAATAAATTTTAAAAAAAGTGAGAATGTAAGTCACAAACCAGAAAATACTAGTAACAAATATAGCTCTAAATATTGATATTAATAACTTCACTGTTTAATCTGTTATACAAATACATAAAAACAGATAATATATTTTTGAAATCATTTAATAACATATGAATTACCAGAAAATTGCTCATCTACTTAAAAAGTGTATCAAAGACAGCTTTCTTAGGTCTAAAAAATACATTTAGACCCAACTCACTCCTTTTAAGAACTGTAATATTTTGTAGCACAGAGGTTTCATGATTTATTCGACCATTCATTCCACTGGGGAAGAACATTCAGATGACTCCATTTTTTGTGATCACAAGCAATTCTGTGTTTAGGATTGTTTGCTAGGGAGACAGATTGCCTAGGCTGGAATCCTAGTTTCACCCTAGCTGTGCTTTACTAAGCTGCTGGACTTGACTTTCATTCCTTACGTGAAATAAGGGAAGAGAGTAAGAACTCTCGCTTTGTGGGATTGTTGTAGGAATTAAACGAGGTTATGCACATAAAGAGGAGTATAGAACCATGTCTGGTTACATCACGAAAGCTCAGGAATGTCAGTTATATATCCTGCAATGTACACACACTTTAAAAAGGTTGATTTATTTAAGAGAGAGAGAGAGCGAGTGAGAAGGAACGCATTCTTGCACGCAGTGAGCACACAGAGGGGAGGAGCAAAGGGAGAGTCTTTTTAAAAAAGTATTTTGTTTATTTATTTGAAGGAGAGAGAGGGAGAGGGAGAGTACAGAGGGAGAAGTAGGCTCCCCACGGACCAGGGAGCCCGATGTGGGACTCAATCCCAGGACCCCGAGATCATAACCTGAGCCAAAGACAGACCCTTAACCGACTGAGCCACCCAGGTGCCTCTAAATTATATTTCCCAATTCTGTTGCCAATGTATAGAAATACAATTGCTCTTTGATTATTAAAACCTTGCTATCTCTCTTATTAATTCCAATAAATACTCTTTTATTAGAATCCATGTAGGCAAGTATATTATTTGTGAAAAATGATGCTTTTGTTTCTTCCTTTTCAGTTCTTATAATTTTGTTTTCTTTGGCCTCATTAACAGACCTGGTCATTCAGTAAGAGGCTGAATAGAGGTGGCTATAGTGGGAATCACAGTTTTGTTTCTGATTGTAGAGAGAACGTGTAACTTTTCACCATTACAAATCAGGCTTCCTGCAGGCTGGGGCACATAACTTTTAACAGGGTCAGGGAGCTCCCTTCTGTTCCCTGTTTGTCCAAAGATTTTTTTATTACGGATACATTGAATTTTATCACATATTGATGTGATCTTTGTCTTTAATTAAGGTATTGGAATTACAGAACCACATTTCTTGTTTTTTCCTTTTCCTACTGTCCTCTTCTAGTTTTAGCATTAGGCTAGCCTCACAGAAGGAACTGGGGAGTGTTTCCTCTATTTCATATTATTTGGAAAAGTTTGCAAAAGACAGGAATTATCTGTTCTTTGAATATTGGTAGAATTTTCCTATGAAAGTACCGGGACCAGTGAGAAGATTTCAAATTACTAATCCATTCTTTTATGAATGTAGGACTATTCAGATTCCTTATTTCTTCTTGAATCAGTTTTGGAAAAGTCGTAATTTTATGGGATTTTGTTCGTTTCATCCAAGTTTTAAACGTAGTGGCATTAATATAGTCATAATCTTCTCTTTTCGTTTTAATATGTTTTATTTGTAGTTATAGCTCTCATTTATCATAAAATTATTTGTGCCTTCTCTTTTTTTCTTGAACAATTTTGCCATAAATTTGTTCATTGTATCAGTCTTTTCAAAGCATGAACTTTTGGCTTTCCTGATCTATTTCCACGCTTGTTTGTTTTACCTTATTTTTTCATTGTTATCTTTTTTCTACTTAATTTTCTTAAATTTTATTATGTATGTCTTTCTAATTATATACATTTTAAGGCTACAAATGTTCTTACTAAGAGAACATTAGCCACACCCAGCAAGTTTTCAGATGTATTTCATTAATGGTCAGTTCTAATTATTCTCTAATTCTCAGTATGATTTCTTTTTTGGTATACAGATTGCCTAGAAATGTTTTAATTTTTCAACTATTAAGAGTTTAAAAATTATCTTTTGTTAGTAATTTCTGACACAAAGATATCGTGGTCAGAAAACGTGGCCGGTGTGAAATGAATCGCACAAAATTTGCTAAGCTTAAATTCTGTAAATGTTCCATATGGGCTTGAAAAGTGTGTGTTCTATAAACGTTCATGTATTAGGTTTGCTTGGCATGTTATTCAAGGGTGCTAAACTGATTTTTGCTGCTTGATCTATTAATAACTAGGAAAAATGTTAAAACCTTCTGCCATATGAATTTGCTCATTTCTCACTGGATTCCGTACATTTGTCCGATTAACCATGTCATCTCAAGAACCATTTCTTTCTAGAAGATGCTTAGTAAATGACCCCCCCCTTGTTGTGGGTTAAATTCTGTCCCCCGAAAAGATTGGATGACGTCCTAACACCAGGACCTGTGAATCTGATCTTGCTGGGAAATCAGGATCGGCTGATGGAACGGACTAAAAATGAGATTGTACTGGATTAGGACAGGTCCTAAATGATGAGTGTCCTTGTAAGGAGAGAGAGAAAGACACAGAAGAAATCCAGAGAAGAAGGCCATGTGAAGATGGGGGCCTGGAAACTGTCATATTCACTATCTCTATCACCTTGTACAATTTACACAGCATTTCTGAGTTTCCACCGATAACGTGAGTGACTCTTAGATTGGGATTATTTTGCAAAGGACACATTGTTTCATCAGTAGGGCGGGTTCAGGTTCTCACGCGGACCAAGAGAGCATGAGAGTTAGAGCCGCCACTAGGTGGCGACATTTCTTTCCGTAGTTAGTCTGTGGGCAGAGTCGGTCCCTGACCAAGTGCTGCCCCGCCACTCAGGGTCCTGGTCCGGTTCTCAGGGAAAACTCACCAGATAGGCTGGCTGAAGCTGTACCTTGAAACATATCCAAGGAAAATGGAGGATCTGATACCTGATTGATAGAGATACTTGATACTTGATACTTGATACTGATTTGATGGAGAGAGAGAGTGGTAAGAGATCATCTAGAATGTTTCCAGGTTTCTGGTCTGAGTTACCAGCTGGTGCGTAGAGAGGAGGTATGGCGGGAGAAGGGATGCCTATTTGAACGTGAGTTTCAGGATCCCGTGGGACACCTAAGTAACGTCCAGTAGGAAACAGAAAATCAGGATCTCTAACTTCCGAGAGAAGTCTGGAAGGAAATGAAGGGCAGAGAATGGGATCTTGGAGGCAGGATATGTTTTCTTAAAATTAGCCCCAGCATAGTGTAGGGTCTACAGTAGGGGCTGGAAATCTACTGCCGGTGGGAAGAATTGGCCCACTCCTGCTTTTTGTGAAGGAAAAAAAGTTTTATTGGCAGAAAGCCACACCCACTCATTCAGGTATGGTCTATGAAACCTTTCACACTACAAAAGCAGTGAAGTAATTTTTGGCCAGAAATCAGATGGTCTGCAAAGCTAAAGTATTTACTACCTGGCCCTTTGGTGAAAATTTTTGCTGACTCCTGGTCTAGAGCAGCATTTCTCCACCTTCACTGTGCATTACGAACGACCTGGGGACCTTGCAAATAGAGAAACTGGTTCAGGAGATCTGAGACCAGCCCATCTATCAGGCTTCTGTGATTCTGATGCCACTGGTCCTGGGACCGTGCTTTGAGAAGTGCCTAGACCAGTGCTGTCCAATAGAAACACAAGTACACAAGTCACTTAAGTTTCTAGTTGTCCCCACGAAAAAAGTAAAAATAGGTGGCAGTAATCTCTTATTTAACTTGATATGGCCAAAATATTATCATGTCTTAGGCAACCAATATAAACAAATTGAGATATTTTATGGAATTCTGTGTGCTAAGTCTTTGAAATCTGGTGTATATTTTGCATGGATAGCCCATCTCAATTAGGACTCAATTAGGAATGGCCACATTTCAGGTGCCATACTGGCCAGTGTAGATCTGGGGTAGCCAGGTTGCCCAGTGGCCAATCCCAGCCCCCCATCTTACTAGCTGTGTAGCTACGGGCAAGTTACGTAACTTCCCCATGTTAGTTTTTCTCTTGTACAATGAGCATCGTAAATGCCCCTGCTCATGATGTTGTCTTCAGGATCACGTAAATTAATAAAGTGTCTAAACAGCCTGTTGGTCACATCGTAGACCACTCTTCCATCATTGCAATGATTCTGTACAACAAGTAGTTTCTTTCCCTCCCAATAAAGGAAGGAGACTGAGCCCTGCTTCCTGCCTCACGTCCCAGTGGCAGAAGGTGGAGGTAAGTATAGTCCTCAGTTCTCAAACCACAGTCCCCCGCTCCCACAAGGATCTTTTTTTCTTTCTTTCCACAAATATTTATTGAGCCTTTACGGTGTATCAGATCCTGGGCTAGGCACTAGGATAGAACACTGAGATGAACACAGAAGCCCTCTGTCCCCATGGATTACATTCTAGTAGAGAGCTTCACAATGAACATAATGTAGAATATACTAGAAGGTGGTACCATGGGGGGGAAAGGAAAGCAGGGTAAGGAGGCTGGAAAGTGCTGGGGAGAGGAAGAAAGGTCAGTTTTAAGTAGGTAGCTGGTGGGCTTTCTTGGGGCAGCAAGTCATTGATGGTCCTAAGGCCAGGGGGGCTGGAGCATAACCCATTTTTCTTCTGACTTCCTTTTCCTCGTTGATTTGCAAGAAACCTTGTAAATATTTATTAGTCCCTTGTCCATTGTAGTCACTGCAAATACCTGCTCCGTCTGTCTGTTCACTTTGACTATGGTAGCTGTTGAACAGAAATCCTTACTTCTGCTGTTTCTTTCTTTCTTTTCTTTAAAGATTTTTATTTGAGAGAGAGCAAGAGCCTGAGAGGGAGAGCCTGAGAGGGAGACCATGAGCAGGGGAGCAGCAGGCAGAGGGAGCAGCAGACTCCCCGCTGAGCAGGCTCGACCCCAGGACCCTGAGATCATGACTTGTAGCTTAACCGGCTGAACCACCCAGGCACCCTCTTCTGGTATTGCCTTATTCATCCTTTCTCCCTTACATTTGGTGCTTTAGGATGTATGTGTGTGTGTGTGGAGGGGGTGGCTGTTAAAAAGTGATTGGCTTTTAAGGATAATTTAGAGTAAAAAAAAAAATTCTGAAGTTATGTTTAGAATAAAATCAATACACAGAAATCATTTCCTCTAAGCTGTCTTTGGGAAACATCCATCTTACTTTGCCGCTGCTCGTTTCTACCTTATTCCGGGTTTCTTTCTCCTTTTCTCAGGACTGAGTGGGTTAAGAAGAAAGGAAGCCACTTGATTTTCCTAAGTTTTTCTAAACAGAGCTCTAAAACGCACTGCTCCCTGCCCGAGTGAACTTCACGCAGTGGGAGGAGGAAGCAGGGGCGGGGGGGGCTGCTGAGGGGCCTGGGGACTGTGTCCCCCCTGCTCATCACGCTAAAAGGGCACAAAGCTTGGCATTCCCAAAAGAAGAAAGCCGATGACGGAGAATGAGAGATGTGTGAAAAGATCCGCTTCGGAAACCCTAGGAATCTAAAGTGGTGATGTGACAAAGAAACCAGATTTTGATTAGGACAAATATTTAGGAAGAACTATAGGCTACAAAGTATTCCTTCACCGGCTTAGTTATAAATATACAAACACAGGAAGTGAGCACATCATGACCCACGCGCAAGGAGCTTCAGGGTGGACAGCCACAGGGTCCCCAAAGGCTGAAAGTGATTTAAGCATGTAATTGGAACAGAATGGAGAAAGGCCAGGAAATTCCAGAAAGTCCTCTTATGCTGACATGACCAGAATAAAAAACTTCACAAGGCTAAGTAGAACCCATTAAATATTTACGTGTCTGTGTTTTTGAATCTCAGATCTAGGTAATAAAGCCTGTGCCTGGTGGAAAAGCTGGCATTTTAGGACAAAGTGCGGGCGTAGTTCCTGGATTGAAAGCTGTGAAATCACTGGCAAAAAAGGCATGATTCCTCTTTCCAAAATTGCCCACGCCAAACCCTGATTACCATGGAGGCCAAAAAAAGGTGAAAGGTGGAATCAAAACTACCAATTAAAAGCCTGTGAGAATGGTGAGAAGGGCTGGCCTGGGTACTTTCCAGAAATAATACGGGGACAGAGTTAGTCCCACACCTGGAAGGAGGAGGGCACTCTTTGTCTTCTGATGACCTGGCCACAGACCAACTCTTCCCCCTTCTCCTTTTTTTCAGGGAGAAAAAAAAAAAAAGCCCCCTTTCCCCTCCATTTAGTTGTTTATATGTATTTAGACAAGGTGCCTGTCTTTTGTGGCCATCACCATTATGTTCTGTGAGGAGACTTCGGTATTTTTCTCAGGGCGGAGATCCCTCTGAAGGCTGGGTTTTCTTGTTTAGGCTGCTTCTTTGGGTCTCTCACACGCAGCGGGCTGTTGACGGAAACGGTCAAGTGGCCGTGAAGTCTGGAGCCCAGAGGTAATTCACCTGCCAACCAGGATCAAGCTCGAAGGGCAAAGGACGGGGGTAGTGGCCCCCATCTGGGCTGTGGCATGGCTTAGTCCTGCTTAATGGATGCATTCAGAGACAGAGGCAACCCTGCACTGGGCAGGAGGAAAGAACGGCTTGTTAAGAACAAAGGAAAATGCCTTGACAGGTCAACTCTCCTTTTGTTACGGGAGCCATCGGGCTCCCAGACAAGGTGGGGCCGGGGGAACACCTCAAGGTATTTGGTTTCATGCAGGCACTGGTGCTCCAGGCAAACAGCCCAACCTGCCATGTAGGCCTCTGGGAGAAAAGGACACTCCTTTGTCCTCTGGTGACCCTTCCGTAAGAAGACAGGCTGACTCTGATAGAGATGTTTGTGTCTCTGCTTTCAGACCAGTGTGAGCGCCAAAACCTGTGCAAACCATTAGCATTTCAGGATCTTGAAAAAAAAAAAAAAAAAAAGAAGAGCCACCAGTGCATTCCAGACTCGTGGGACAAATGCAAAACAGATAAGGAATAAAAATCCAAGCCACTGCCTTTCGGCCCCAGTAACATGGGTAGCCGTCGGAAATGTACTTACTTCTCTTCAATCAAGTGGAGTAAAATTTGGACATGTTTAGATGCCTTAAGTATTTCGTGAATTAACCCTTAGGCTCAAAGACCTGCATTCACCACATTACCTCAGAAGTCACTGAAGTCCGTTCTCTCTCAACACTGTCATCCCATTGCTCCTGCCCTCCAAGTCCCGGGCCTCTGTGCTCACCCCGCACTCCCGTTTTGCTCTGTTAGTCCCTCAGCCCCTCCGGGACATCTTTCCCAGGCTCTTCTTTTTGTTGCTAACAGCGGGTGCCTTCCTTCTCCATCTGTCTCTATCATCCGTTTTTTGGCTTATGTCTCAGGCCCACCTCGCCCCCATCCCAGGGGAAATCTCTATTTTATATATTCTCAAGTTGCTGGAAAAAAGCTGTAGTTTCTAATAGTTACTAGTAACGATAGTGAGATTCACATTCCTCTGGAAATGAGCCGATGACTTTAAGACTAGATCTAACTGCAGAATCATGTAATATCAAGTTAGCATTGTAATTACTATTCGTGAGAAAACATGCATAAGAAATTGGTTAATTCCAGTTTTTTGGGTATGTTCATAGTTCACGGGTATCTTAAAATGGTTACCCTGTCAAGAGTTGCCTCAGAATGGCCTTTATTGTTGACGCCTGCGTGGATACGACACAGCGGGGAATGCTTCTCCTTGGGAACTGCTGGGCTTTGGGGTTGAAGGACACACAGAATCCCCCCTCCAGAACCCACACAGCAGGGCTTCCGGACACGCACATAAATACGGCAAATGTGAGGTGTCCAGTCAGACTCAGACGATTTATTTTACTGAATTTAGATTCAAGTTCAACTAGGCTTTCTAACAGGTAACAAGATTCGAACATCGGAGAAAAACCCATGTCAGTCATAAGAAACCAAGAGCCTATGGGCCAGTGGCTGAGCTTTCATCTCATTGGCTCTCAACACCCATCTGTGTGTTAAGTGTGGCAACGTGAGGTGGCCGAACACGGAAAATGATACACCACAACACCCCAAAGATGATTATTCTTACCTTGAACAGAAAACATCGCTTAAATTAAAAAACAAACAAACAAAAAAAAACCATTTAAAAGTTCTCCCTCGGTGTTTGTAATTCCTAACTGTAAAGTATCATCTCAGTAACCGAACAAAGAATTCTCCTGGGTTGGTCACATCATTCATTACTGAACAGGAAAATCAGTATCATAAAAAATGAAACACGGAAGTGGAAATAAATAAAATAATTTACATGTAGGTAGTTTTGCTGCATTGCACGTAACCACACAAAATCCTAAAGCTGATTTTTTTTTTTTTTTTTTAAGCTCAGAAAACACATTTGCCTTTCCGAGTTTCTTGCTAAGTGATGCATGCTTCTTCTAAGGAAAACTATGCAGGCCTGATATTTAAAATTTAAATACCTGTCAGTCTAGAGCTTGCCTACCTGGGCATGCAGGTGTGGACAATGGGTCGTGAACAAGCGGCCTTCCCAGCCTGCTGGGGGCCCAGGCCTAGTAGCCTGCAGCCTCTCCAGCTTACTCCCAGGCCTATGGCCAGCAGTTTAGGGTGAAAATATGCAAAAAGCACTGGTACAAATGGGTATGCTTGTACTTTTGCTGTGATGCCCTTCAATGGACTATAAAATCTTTACTAGCATCCTCGGAAGGTTTAGAAAGAAGCACTGCACGGTATGGGGAGGGGACAACAGCACTTCCCATAGTGCTTCCAACGAAGCTCAACACAGAGCATTTTTCTTCCACAAGGCTCTTAAGCAAGTTTCCACCGGTCCAACTTCTTTTGCTTCCTATTCCAAGTATTCTGAGTTCCCTGCCTTCTTGGCCAGCCCTTAACTGATATGAATTACTCTCCTGAATTAAGCTCCTCCCGGGCCTGCCTCGCAGCCTGGCCCTCCCTGGCATCAGAAAGACCCCTGTGCAATCTTCCCGAGACCGCAGGCTTCTCAGCACCATGCAGTGGGCCCACTGGAACAGCACTTTTTCAGTCTGTGGGGAAGGGCTGTTTGCTGGCTTAAGAGAAAACGGATCTTGAAAATAATCTAGAGGGAAAGATGAAGAAGTGGAATTCTGGTGCACACTCAAATATTTTAAGATTGAAGTTTGTTCTCTTCTCTTGCCCATCTTTCCATGTCCACAAATGGCAACTAGCTTCCTGAATTAAGAGAGGATGCCAATGCATATCCTTTCTTGAATGGGGTCGTTCCTGCAGGGGTCAGTGAACATTTTAAAGGGACATCTGTCCATAAAGGGACATTTAGTAAATATTTAGGCTCTACAGGTCACATGCAGTCTCTGTTGCATTATTCTATCCCTCTCCGCCCCCGCCCCTTTTTTCCTTTAACCACCCTTTCAAAACTGAAAAACCATTCGCAGCTCAAGGCTCTTCTAGATTTTCCCTGTGGCCAATACGTTTGCCAAGTCCTGGCTCCAGGGAGTTCTTTGGCAGGGGAACACGGGCACTTCACTATGTGAAGCATAAGGCTGTTTGGGCCTCAGAACCCTGATTTGGGGATTTCTTTTAGACAGTGAGGTAGGTCCTTGCTGAGGGATCCTTAGAGCATGCACAAAGCAAAACTCCCATTTGTCTTGATTCTGCTCCCTGAATGGTACTGACTGGGCCCAAATTGGCACCCTTTATTTAAAAGGTGGCAACTTATGGTGGGAAGCCTTAATTAAGGTCCATTTAAATCTGGGCCTGGGCTGGCTAATCCTTGCCTTGTTTTAAAGGCAAGATCACATACTCCAGGTGTCTGAAGAGTTTCATTTCCAGGTTACTTACTACCGCCCATGGTTGGTGGTAGAAAAGCTCAAGTGTGAACGCACTTCCTCTTCACCACTGATGGCACCCATAGTCTACAGAACAAGCCCCGTCCGGCGAGTCAAGGGGAAGCACACCAGCTCACTCTACTTCTAGGGATATCTAAAACACAGCTTGTCTGAGGCTGGGTCTTGATAAGGAACAACAGCGTTTACCAGGGACCAAGCACTTCAAGAGCTGCAGACCAGTGTTTCAGAAGCCAGATCTCCCACAGGGACATTTACCTCCCTCCTCTCTGACACGAGAGACTGTACTACCACGGAGCTCCTCCAACCTTCTGGGTATTCACGAGACAAAGATTCTAACAATAACTTTCTCACTGTTAGAATATTCACTTTGAAGAGCACAGTTAAGAGAATTTGCTCTCTTTTCTGTATCTGTGATCTTTCCAAGTCATCAATATACTTATGATATATGCCATTTTAAATAGTTAATAAATAAGATAAAAGTCCAATTTTTTTTTTTTTTTAAGTTAAATAAAGGCTTCAGGATCTGAAACCTTTCTCTAACAAATGATGTCTGGAGAAGAAGCTCTTGGTTCTCAAAATACACATTTGCTACCAACCAGGCCAATTTAACTGTTCTGGGATTAAGAAATAGCATACGTACATACATACACACTCACAAAAAGAACTTTGTCTGAAAAATCTAGGTATGAGAATTCCCAAAGCCTCTAAACTAAACAGGTGAAAAACAACTGATTTCACGTAAGCCAATCTAGTTGTTCTCTTTTGGTTTTTGTTTAAGATGTTGAACCTGTTTTCTCAAAATGTGAGTTTATTTCTTGTATTAAAGCCAGAGACTTCTCTTAGTCTGGATTTACAGTGGAACTACCACCATAGCCTCAACCATGACAGTAATAAAGACAACCGGTCAAGCTAAGTATGGGGTCTCCAAGATAAAACCGCTGAGACCATTTTTCATGAAGGAGGGGGACATCAACTTGAATTGGAAAAAACTGGAGTGCGATTAAATCAGCAAAAGTGTACCACTAAGAAACGGTGACGTGTCTGCCTGTGGGTAGACACTAGCTCCAGTTCTAATGACCTCAAAACTGGTGAAACTTGATGAATTTTCCAACTCACTCAAAGACATACTATTCTAGGGCTGCTGAAAGGTGGGACTGAGAAAGTCATTATCTGTGTCAGGAAAGACAATGGTAAGGGGGATTTTTCTACATAAAAAGAATTGAAATAATAAATTCTAAAGCGTGTGTTTTTAAAAGAAAGTACTGCATTCTCTCATCCTCTATCATTTATCTCTCACACACATTATCTCACATGGTTTCTCTCACACACATTCTTTCTCTTTTACACACACACACACACACTGCTCTAGTCATTATTTCACATCTTCCAGGACTATGGTTTTAAAAATAGTACCTTCTGGTTCCTGTATTTCTATCTTAGATATAAACGGTTTTGATTTTTTAAGTCTATGAAGAAACTATACAGGGACAGACCTGAACAATAAAAACAATGTATCACCCTGTGTAGGTCAGAGCTTTTGAGATAGACAAAAAGAGGACTATGAATCAGCCCGTTGGGTTCTGGTTTGGAGAAAGCATCAACCGTCAGCACTACCTTCTCTGATGGAGAACAGCTTTGCCATTCCCTTCACTATCCAAGTGCATGTTTCAAATGTAACACACCTCAAAGAAAATCAGACAATCTTAGGCTGCTATCCTGTGCAGCAAGAATGAAGTGATTTTCCCTTCTCCCTGCTCCTCAATTTAAAGCTGTAGACAAAACAGTGGAGCTTACAAACAATGGATTTCGTTTCTGTTTCAAGGAACAAAAGGGCAAAGGAGAAACAAAACCAAGTGAGAATAAAGAGGAGAAACCCTGAGGCAAAAATGGCTTTTCCTTCAGAAAGTCTTCCAGGGCTCTCGAACCCCCTTCACAGGGCGCCGGCAATCTTCTGGGACGGGAGGCCTTCCTCCAGCCAGAGGGCGGCGGTCGAGGCGCTGCGGGGCGTCCGCCGGTGAATGCGCCGCAGCCGCAGCAGGTACAGGAGGATGGAGAGCACGACCACCAGGAAGCAGCCTGAGAACAGGTAGTGATTGTAGACGAAGGAGAAGCCCCGCCAGTGAGCGTGACTGGCCCGGAAGGTCTCCTGCTGGATGTCCCTGCCCGTGTGGAAACAAAAGCAAACACCACACGTAAGCAAGACCAGGACTGACCAGGCCAAGCCACGCGGTGGAACAGGTGCGGGGTCTCTGGGACTCAGTTTCCTCACCTCCGAAAGGTAGGCCAACGTGGCCTAACAGAGGGTGGCTGTAAGCAGTAACGAGAGAACGCATGAGAGCGCATTTGTACGTCTGCAGCAGTTACCGTCACTGTCATTTGGGAAATAAAACCCAGAATTTTAAACAAACGGTGACAGTTTCCCTGACACACAGGAGCCACTGTGGAATGAGGGCCCCCGTCTGTGAGCAGTAATACCCACCACCCACAATGTCTGCAGGCAGCCCAGCGAAACGGACTGCCGGCACATGCTCCACTGGAGGAAGTGGGGGGATCCCCCAAGAAGCACATGTCTCGTTTATCAGTGCCCCGGGGGTCAGTGTGCAGCAGATCTGTGAACAGGAGCGGGAAAATGTCCGTCTTCACTTGCCGGTCTCTGACTGGCATTTCCACTGGCCATGAATGCAGACAACAAACTACGGCAGTGTCTGTAGTACTTGCGACTTGGATTGTGCAGATGCTCGGAGAGCTCTTATACCACACTGTGGTGTTTGCAAACACCTCAAAATATCGACACACGTCACTGTACGGGAATTACGGAAAGTACTAGCTCTGCTGCCAGAACACATATTACTGTACCACAGATATGTCTTCTGTAATATTTTGATAAATATATTTCAATACGGCAGTTTCCTCTATACCCTGTTATTTATTTACATACCTTAGGAGCAATATTTTGAGGAGGAGTCTGAAGCCATAAAGATGAAGAGCCCCACATTAGCCCTTCTGTGCAGGGGTTGGGGAAAGATGCTTCACATAACCAAACACTTCCGTGCTGCATGCGATGGGACGGGCGGGGCGGGAAGGAAGCACGGGTGTCAAACTCCGGTCTGCAGCCCTGCCCGCAGCCAGCATGCTCCCCAAGCACCCGCCAGCCCCAGCTGCCATGCGCTATCATAATGCAGAAAAGCCTGTTTCGTTTGATTCTTGTTACCAGATTTGCAGCCATACCTTAATGGTAAAAAACGGGTCCTGTAAAGGATTGCTCCGAGCGTCCACTGAACCTCCTTGTCATAAACTTGTAAGGCTGTCTTTAAATTTTTATAGTTGACAGGAAACGAAAAGCCCCTGTGAAACACCTCGAACATCCAGGCTGACTTGAAGCACTGATACCTAGAAACACCAAGCACAAACCTAAGTGGGATTCGCTTACTTGTCAACGCGACCCGCTCGCTGGGACGGCCTTCCCCCGCCACCACGGTGGGTGCAGAGGCCTCACTAGGCCAGCGCTCCGAGCAGACAAACCAACTGTGTGTACTTCTAGCTGATGGACTTGGTTTATACCCCTTGTCCCACAACCCAAACAGTTCACCTGCCAGAATCACTTAGCACATGGAACTTGGTCTCAGTAGGATTTCACACCTTGCCATGACAGATTTTTTCTTCTCAGGCATTCCCTCATTTACTCTCTGGTAAATACTGAGCAAGTTCCAACTTCTTTGGACCTCAGTTTCTTTATTATAAAATGAGAAGGCAGAAGGGTCCTTTTCAGCTCTGATAGTGTAGGATTCTAAATATTTATCAGAGGCTTACTTATTGCAAAGTGCTGGGCTAAGTTATAATAAGATATAATAGCAAATAATATGATAGCCCATATCACTTAAGTGACTTATGACAGGATATTAAAAAGCAACAAATAATTATGAAATAAGGCAGAACCTGATAAATGCCACTAGGGAGACATACTGTGTCCTCTGGACACCAAGAGAGGGATGGAGTCTGCTTGAATGGGCAGAGGGAGACTCGACGAGGACAGCGTCTGACCTGACTCTGAGGTCTGGCCTGGACTTCAACAAAGCAGGGGTTAAACAGGGGAATTCTAGGTGGAAGGAATAGCAAAACTGAATAAAAACTGTCAGATACGTTTGGACACAAGTATCTGCTGTCCCGTTTGAAAGGAGCCCAGGGCAGATGAGGAGAAACTGGGATCAATGAGGACGCAAAAGCAGGTTGGGGCCAGCGTGTGGCAAGCCAGGGGCCAACACTGAAGCATGGTTTCTGGAAAGCTCGTGGCTCAGCCACCCACTCCTTACTTCAGCCTGTGGAGGTCGGCATGGGAAGCGTAGAGTCCGCGGTCAAAGCGTTCCCGCAAGATCGACCACTTCGTTGCACAATAATCCTGGAAGAAATTTCACCCCAAATAAATCATTGGTAAAGTGTAAAAGTTTCTTCATTTTCAAAAGGGTTTACCAAATTCATATTCCTAACCAACAGATACTTCCATTCAGGCAACACAAGCTTAATTTCTATACGTAACGGGAAGACAAGATGCACAAGCTTCCAGCAGACACTGATTAGTGGAGAGTGATTGTTCCGTCTTAAAATGCTGCTGAAGTTATTGTGACA
Organism: Lontra canadensis; assembly: GCF_010015895.1. NCBI lineage: Eukaryota > Metazoa > Chordata > Mammalia > Carnivora > Mustelidae > Lontra > Lontra canadensis. The sequence goes on along the minus strand of NW_022631004.1, from coordinate 26,572,995 downwards.
GAGAATTTCATCGCCCATAACCAACCTCTTCAAAACTGCTTACATTTCCCCCTGTGTGACTGCCTGTGACAGGCATAAACTTTTGGAACAGTAAAGTGGTACTTTAGCTAGGTCAGAGTGGGTACCTGTTTCTGTGGCGCCATAGTGCAAGGCTCTGGGAACAATAAGATTCCAAAAGGCCTGCCTTTAGAAGGGAAAGACGTGCTATCTTTTCCTGAAGTTATTTCTAATAATACTGATAGCTAACAGTTACGGAGCACTAAGTGCCTTTTCTGAACGCAATACTTAAAGCCATTCCTTGGTTATGGCTAGGACTCCAACCTCTATTTCAAGGACGAAGAAATGGAGGCTCTGAGAGAAGGTGAAACGTGTGAAAGGGGACATAGAACAACACTCGGTCTGGGGTGAGAGGCAAGCACAGGCATTTAGGGCAGAGCAAACACCGTGAACGAAGACAAGAGGGCAAGTAACTTAGATGCCAGGGAAACTAAGAGCTGTCTGCAGTGATGAGAGTAAGGGCATGCTGGGTGGGGAGGGGAGGCCCCCGAGAGGGGAAGACATCCAAAAGCATCTGCAATTTATCCTGGTATGAAAGGAAGCTGCTGAAGACTGTAAAAAGGAGAGGGGACAGCACTTGTGTCTTGGACAGAACTCTCTAGGAGTGGCATGAGGCATGAACGATGGAGGGAGACCAGAGGCAAGAAGACCGACTGGGAGGTTCCTGCAGGTGACAGCCGCAGGCATAACTAGGGCAGTGAGAGCAGGACGTAAAGTAGGGAAGGCTTTGAGAGATGATATGCATGAAGGCTTGTTGACTGATTATGGGGTGTGTGTGGCGAGGCCGGAATGAATGGCAGGGAGAAACCTAGAACTCGAGTTTTGGGAGGTGGACTGGATGGTCAGGGATGCCATTAACCCAGACAACATCACAGAATGAGGGAACAGAGAGAAAATGGTGGGTCTGTTTTGGGTCATGAAATCTAGTAGGCAGGGGTCAGGCCTGGAGCCTCTTCTTGACAGGCAGTGGCAGCAACTCGTGAGCATGGATGAGACCATCAAAGAGCCTGAAGGTCCAAGGGCCAAAGGTGGCTGCTGGGGATCACCCAGGGTTAAGGGGTATAAAGGTGGGGAACCCTTGAAAGAGCCTAAGCAACCAGCAGAAAGGGAGGAGCCAGCAAGAGAACAGGGGTCCTGGCAGCTAAGTGACAGGAAGGCTGCAGGGAGTGTGGCCAGATCATGGCTACGTTATGACCCCGAAGTACACAAGTCTGTCACCTGGAAGCCACTGATGCTCAGAGTGGCTCGTGGAGTGGTGGGCAGACGTCAGTGGACTTCTCACTCCTACTGCGACAGCATCTCTTGTTCAACCAAGGGAACAGGGTCCCCAGCAGGCTGCCCTACATCCTTCCATACTCCACCTTCCCCTTCTCTTGACCCAGGCCTCTCAAAGTGCAGGAGGGACATAAACTGCCACTGTCCACGTGAGCCTCTCAAAAGCATGTGGAGGAAGAGGATGTCTTTGAAGGTTACCTTTGCAGCTTTAGTAAACGTAGCAGCACTGTAATCCCCCCCCATCCGTAACACATCTTCAGTGCAATAGTAGAACTCCGAAAAGCCATAGAATTCACTGTTTTGGAAGTGAATCGGGGGCTGGTAGACTCCATTGAGGGAAGTCTGTGTCTCATTCGTTTTATTCATGAAAGGCTGGATGGTCTCTCGACATAGGTCAAAGTCTCCTGTTCCCCGGAGGTACATGGTCTGTCCATTTTGCTGGATTTCGTCTTTAATGTCTAGGGGTAAGCAGGGGTCCAGGTATGGAGTATCAGGAGCCAAACCGGTCTGTTTCCCCAGGAGCCTGCAGGACAAAGAGAAACTTGATTTGAGACTGATGGAAAACCGTTTTTTGAAGCAGCAGCTGCAGGTCAGTGTTTCTCAAGACATCCTGTGGACATTCAGCAAGGTGTTCTGTGGAAATAAAAAGGGGTTCTGGGGTCACGAGGTCTGGGAAACAGGGTCTTGAACCCCTCTTGGGAGATTCACTATCCGTGCACATGCGCGTAGGGCACACACTGGAACAGGGTCCGGTGAAACAGCTACCTGGTGAGGTGACCAGTGCTTTCAGTACCCAGGAACGTGGCCTGATGCTCTCAGCCTGTTTGGGTGCCTACACTCCTCTTGGTTTCAAGTTTACTGCAGCCGCATGCCTACCAACTATGTCATTCCCAATCCTGTTCTGCCACCAGAGCCTGTGGGTTTCAGTGTATAGAGATGAAATGTGACTGTGGAAAAAGGTCATTGGCCCCAGGCTCCATGCCTTGGAGGCAAGGTGCTTACTTGAAAACTACTGTCAAACTCAGTACTAGCAAAGTTGAAAAAAACTGGGAAAATCTAGAAAAACTGGTATCAAGTTGCTTCACAAATGTTTGTTAAGCCCTTGGTAGTCTTTAACGAAGCCAAATGAAACTGAGATGAGCAGATGCAGGGTAGGCCAGAGCTATGACGGCAGTAGCCTAAGAAAAAAGAGCTATGACGGCGGTAGCCTAAGAAAAGACCTCAGCCTGGAACAAAAAACTGGCCTATGAATACCTAAGGTAAAACAAAGTGCCTACAGTTACATTCCATTTTGGATTCTATTTTAACAGATTTTTAAAAATTAATCAACTATTGATCCCAATTGCTACAGAGAAGTGCTTCTATTGTTAATTCAAGGTTCTGAGACATTCCATGGACAAGCTATCTTAACTGTCCTCTGAAATGCACTGCGCTTAGGACTGACTTCCCGATGCGATTTCCCTGCACTAAGATCTGTCGTCCCCTGTACATACTCACTGCTAAGCCACTGAGGAAAAGGAAAGAGCTCACAACCACTGGGTTTACTTCAGTGTTTGATACTGTGAAATCACATGGGCCTAAAAAGGTGTTTAAATTTTACTATCTGTCACTCGAATGACAAGTTTTTTATTCCTAAGATCAAGGCAACTCAAAATGCACTTGAATGTAATAAATTAAGATCTTTGCCATTAATTAAAAATGTCTTATTTTAAAATCTCAGTTGCTACTGATGGCAAAGAGATAACTATGCATTTCAAGGCTCAATTACTCACATATATAAAAAATGATGACTAATGTTTATAATCATTATAAAAGTCCAAGATGGCTTAGTCAGCAAAGTGTCCGACTCCTGATTTCAGCTCAGGTCATGATCTTGGGGTTGTGAGATTGAGCCCCTCATCAGCCTCCACGCTCCGTCCAGAGTCTGCTTGAGATTCTCTCTCCCTCTGTCCCTCCCCCTGCTCACACACACTCGCTCTAAATACATAAATAAAATCTTAAAAAAATAAGTCCGAGACTAGTCAAATGTACTTCAACACTACTGTTTTTAGCTGCCCTACAACTAAATTAAGAAGGACCACTGAACTGTCATACAAGTTTGACATTAAAGCCAATTACTAAAATTAGCATTGCAGGTGTTTCTCTGAAGTTCTAACTCAAACATCACTAAAGAAGTATTCCTATATAAGACTATTATAAAAAATAATTATACCAAAATGTAGTATATAATATACTACCTTTAAAAGAAACTGTGGGACTACCAATCTCTTAACTAACACCATTCAATTAATGTCTGGAGCAGAAGAACAAGTTTTTACGGCTCTTCCTATTCACATATATGAATTTCTGGAAAATGTGGTACTGAATGGCTGTGTCCTAGTCTTTCTTAAAAGTTCAGGCCTCCACAGTTTTGTTAAGATTAAACTGATCAAGGAACTATATGCTACCATTTATCTCTACAAATTGGGATTTTTTTCCCCTTCAAAACCAATCATCAAAACAAGGAAAACTAAACACAGTAATTAACAGGATATTTTATATAACTCCACATTTCAGGTATTTTTATTCATCCAAACAGCTTTGCTTTTCTTATGCCCCAATTTCAAATAAATAATTGTTATATACTTAAACTTAAAAATTTAAACTAATTAAAGTGCTGATTTAGGGACACCTGAGTGGCTCAGTCAGTGAAGCGTCTGCCTTCAGCTCAGGTCATGATCCCAGGATGCTGGGATTGAGTCCTGCCTCAGGCTCCTTGCTTGGTGGGGAGGCTGCTTCTCCCTCTCCCTCTGCCTGCTGCTCCCACTGCCTTTACTCTCTCTCTCTGACAAATAAATACAATATAATATAATATAATACAATACAATACAATACAATAGTGTTGCTTTTATTTGTTTTATATATTTTCTATAGCAGAATTTTTTTTATAAAACTCAGTTTTTTGTTTTTTGGGTTTTTTTCGGTAAAAATCAGGGCAGTTTTATTTGTGATGATGTAAATTTATGATGACATAAATACCTAAGACTCCACGTTTAGATGCATGGGTGAGATAAGGACTGAGCCCAGGCCTTCTGCTTCTCCTTGGGATTCCTGGGGACAAACTTCTCTTGCAGTGTCTTCCATATGTCTTTATTCATTTCCTTAAACTCTCTCAAGTTTTCTGTGGACAGGATCAGCTTGTACTCTTCCATGAACAGGCTGCTGAAGCTTGTGTCTCTGGGATGAGGGTACTTGTGTTTGTAATAGTTCGAATGGAGTTGTGCTAAGCTCTCATACACCTGACCACAGGCCTTAGGTTCTGGAATATGGGTGTTCTCTCCCTCCTTAAAGGCCTGTCTTACGCTGTGCCGCAGGTAAGTGCCCAAGTCCCAGCCCTATTTGCTCTCATCCACTGGCCAGTCCTCACAGAGCTTAAGGAAATGCTCATAGCAGCTGGTCACCATTTTGGGCCCCTCATAAACGCATTTTTAAAAGTTTCACTGCTAAAAATGTTTAAAATCACTAACTTAGACTTGTAGATCACTTCTTTCTCTTGAATAACTTCTTTCTCTATGGTCTTACCCACTAACTGACTGCACAGGCTGGTTTTCCAGAACATCACCAGAACATCAGGTAATCCCCTTCCATCCTCAATGACAATTTGATCATCACTTACTGCAGGCCTCTGAGACATCTGCAGAGGCCCAGGTGCTGAGTTTCCCAAGGGCTCTGCAATGTGAAATACACTACCCAGGGTTCAAAACTGCCTCAATACATTAACAGTGAAATCTCTAATCTACGGAGGTGTGGGTCTAAGCGAGAGATCTTCCTTCGGAGGCTGGAAGGGTTCAGAGCCAAAGACATCTGCTGTCCCTTCATTTCTCAGCTGCCAGGGGAGTCAAAAGCTGACAGTGCTGATATGCTTCTGTTGCTTGAGGTCTCCCTGCTTTGCCTGGATATGTTTTCTATGAGGAGATACTGAGGTTTGAAAGGTGAATGCTGCGAAGTGGAAGGTGCTTTACCTGTTCTTTTGAACGGTGCTGGCAAATATTCGGTCTTCGTACCTCTGTCGAGCAGCATTGCCACCAAACCCAAGAAATGTGGCCACATAGACTCGGTACACATGCTCAGTTTGGTGAACATCACATCCCAAGTTAAATTCAGCTAACAAGTTCTTAGCTACTTCTTCCTGCGGATGCAAGGATAAAAGACTTCAATATTTAAAGCAATACAAAAACAATAACCTCCTGTGAAAAAGGATCTAAAAAGATTCCCATCTAAAAGCAGCAAAAATGTCTGCTTCTGCATTTCCCAAGGACCCTTCCAAGCATCCTTCCAAATTCAATATGACAATTCTGACTTAAGAAATTCCAGATGTGCTGCACGCCTGTGATACTGTTGCTTTTTGGAAAGGGAAGTTCATACCCTCCGATGTAATATACGTACTTTGGAAAGACATAGTTCATACCCTCCGAGGTAGTATACGTACTTATGTAAGCCTATGTTTTAGAAATAATTCTAAACATCAAAAAATCTCCACATACAAAGATGACCTCTGTGTTCTGTGAGAGAAAAAACCAAGTGTCATCTAAATCTACAGCTCTGGGGCGCCTGGGTGGCTCAGTTGGTTAAGTGTCTACCTTTGACTCAGATCATGACTTTGGGATCTTGGGATCAAGCCTGCATCAGGCTCCCTGTTCAGCACGGGGTCTGCTTCTCCCTGTCCCTCTGCCCCTATGCCCCTGCTCCTGCACTCTCTCTCTCACTCTCTCAAATAAATAATAAAATCTTTAAAAAAAAATTTTTTTTAACATAAAAAAAAAATCTACAACTCCAAGGAGGGCTTAGTTAATTATGGTAATCAATAGTATGTGGAGGAACATGCTTATGCACTATTAAATGAGGGACACAAAATTATATAAACAGTAAGATTACAACAACCATATTGGGAAAAAAAACTATAAATACAGAAAAATGAATGAAAAGAAATACACCAAAATGCTAACAATGATTGTTTTTGGATGACACACCCATAGAAAAGTTTTAACCCTGAGTTTTCAGTATTTTTTTCGAAACTTGCTTTCTATGTATTTTTTACTTTGTCTTGAGGGGGAAAACACGACTTTTAACAAAAGGTATAATAGTTTCTAGAGGCATGCTGGGACGAGAAGAAGGACACACAAATCGTTGTATTTGAATTTACAAAGCATTTCTGTAAAGAGCTTAATAAATACGCCAGTAACAGCGAACGCTAGGCAGCTGGCAGTACATCAGCTATGTTATATGCACTATCTCATCTCAGCCTTATAAAAGCCCCATGTGAGAGCTGCCTGCATGGACCTCTACAGATGAAGAACCTGCCTCCCAGTAGTTAAGCGATGTGCTTAAGGTCACATCTAGCGAGGCTCACGTGACGACGGAGGCCAGGCTTTTTTAACCACTACACCATGCTAAGGGGAAATGCAGGAAACCAGGCTTTAGTAGGAATTTACAGCTGAGTGGAAAGAGAGTCTTAAAGATGTGTAGCAGTTCAGGAACACATCCGGAAACCTTCCTGGTGCTCTCTAGACGAGGCTGCCCAGCCTATTGGGAAACTATAGGTAGTGACTGCGGGCCCTGAGAGGCACAGGAGAAAACAGTGGAAACCCTAAGTTCAGAAATGTGCAAACAGTGCATACAAACCTCAATTCTTTCTAGAAAAGTCAAAAGCTGTCTGAGCCTTGAAAGAAACCCCAGTACATTCCCCAACTATAACTTAAGAAATGTGATGCTATTACATTATGTTTTACAGTATCTGTTGAGAAAAGAAGTGACTGAAGAGAAAATACAAACAAAAATTCAAGCATGTGACTAAAATTTATACCAAACAAAAACGCCCAGTTCAGAAAACAAACCAGCTGACTTCAATGAACAAACACAAACGGCTTAGCAGAGGTTTGCGTGGCTTTCTCCTGACTCCGTTCTCCTGGGTTGGGAAGGTAGGGCCTCAGCAAGCATAGTAAAGATGTGTTCAGACTCAGAAAACAAGACAAAAATGGATGGAGACATGTTAAAGGAAAACCAAACCAAACAGAAGAAAATTTGTACGGATAGTAACCTGCTGTGAGGAGGCAAAGCTTACAGTTTTGGGAACTTCGTACGCTATCTGAGTCGACACGCCGCCCATGTCCAGAATACCGGCTGTCCTTTTACGGAGAATAGCTTCCCTGCTTTCACTACCAGGAATGTTAACCTCCACAACTGCCTCCTCATCTGCAAATAATAAGAAATATCCGTTGGAACAGAACCAACCTGGAAAATGGGGATCTTCTCATGAGTCCCCTTGTTTCCATGGTACTTCTCTTAAGCCCATCTGGGCAAACTCAGCCTACTCCTCCCACCTATAGTCATAGTGGGAAAGAGCAGCTCCTCTATCTACTCCTACCCACTTAGCTGTGTCTCAAAATTTGGCTCCTGGGGGTGCCTGGGTGGCTCAGTCGGTTAAGTGTGTCTGCCTTCAGCTCAGGCCATGATCCCAGGGTCCTGGGATCGAGTCCCGCATCGGGCTCTCTGCTCAGTGGGAAGTCTGCTCCTTCCACTTCCTCTGTTCCCCACTCATGCTGTCTCAAAGAAATAAAATATATTTTTTTAAAGATTGTTTATTTATTTATTTGACAGAGAGACAGAGAGATCACAAGTAGGCAGAGAGTCAGGCAGAGAGAGACAGAGAGAGAGAGAGAGAGAGAGAGGAGGAAGCAGGCTCCCCACTGAGCAGAGAGCCCGATGCAGGACTCGATCCCAGGACCCTGGGATCATGGCCTGAGCTGAAGGCAGCGGCTTTAACCCACTGAGCCACCCAGGCGCCCTCAAGTAAATAAAATCTTTAAAAAACAAAACTTAGCCCCCTTTTTATCCTTTGGGATTAGACAGAACAGCCTCATTTCCAGTCAGACAAGTTGGTTGGAAACTTGATACTTACCATCCTCAATATGCTCGAATCGTCCAAGGACAAAATTAATGCCAATCCAAGCATACACACCTACAGACATTTCACAGGGGGAAGATGAGAAGGATAAAGTTCTAAGATACTTTTTATAACTCTTATCCATGCAGTTAGCACAAACAACTCATTTACTTTACTCCCTAACAACCTGTGAACACATTATCTGAAATAAAGCAACCCTGATAATGTATTTTGTATTCTCCTAGTGGCTTTCCAAGAACTCTCAACTTTAAAATGTATAATTCTTACCATTTACATGGGTAAAAATAGAATTCCCTCAATGCCAGCTTTCATTTGGAACTCTCTTGAAATAATGGAGTTTTTACTTCATGAAGTTAAGCCTATCAACTGCAAACTTGAAAAAACAAATTAACTCTGACTCTTCCAGTTCCTTCATGCCTTCCTTTCACTCAGTTGCCGAGCCTAGATCCCCTTCTACATTTCCTCTATCCAATCTTTACCCACTTCATTTCCACCTTGATTTAAGCTGTTACAGAGACCCAGTCAATCTCCCTGTCCTCCTCCCCCACTCCAACCCATGCTATTCTCTGCAATTGGCCTGACCTCCAGAACAAAGGCCAAACCCCACAGCCTGACAATCCAAGACCTCTTAGATAAAAACTTTGTTTTTCTTGCATAAATCAGACATGTAATATTGTGTAACTTTAAGGTGTACATTGTATTACTTTGATAGGTCTATACACTGTGGTACGATTGCCCTTGCCACGTTACATACAGTATTACTGCCTATACTCCTTATACTGTCCACTAGAACTCTATGGCTCGTTACTCCTTCCAAGTTTGCACCTTTAAACACCATCGATCTTATCAACCCCCATTTCCTGGTAACCACCATTTTATTCCGTTTTTTTCATAGGTTTGACTTTTTCAGATTCCACAAGTAAGCAACAGCAAACAGTACGGTCTTTCTCCGTTGGACTTATCTCACTTAGGATCATGTGCTCAAAGTCCATCCGTCTTGTCACCAATGGCAGGATATCCTCCTTTCTCATGGCTGAATAATATTACATTGTGTATATGTACTACATCTTTTTTAACCGTTCATCCATTGATGGACCCTTGGGTTGTTTCTCTATCTTGGTTCTTGTAACTAACACTGTGATAAACATGGGAGTGCAGACATCCTATTGAAATCCTGTTTTCATTTTCTTTGGGTATATACCTGGAAATGTAATTACTGGATTGTATGGTATTCCTAACCAATTTTTTGAGGAACCTCCACATTGTTCTCTGTAGTGCCTGGGCCAATTTACACTCCCACTTCCAACGTATAAGGCCTTTTCACCACATTCTTGCCAGCACCTGCTACCTTGTCTTCTCCATGATGGCCATTCTAACCGGTATGAGATAAAGTCTCACTGTGGTTTTGCTTTGCATCTCCTTGATGAGTGACGCTGAGCATCTTTTCATGTGCCGTTGGCCATTTTGCTGTCCTTTTTGGAAAATGTCTATTTAGTTTTTTTTTGTTTGTTGTAAAGATTTATTTATTTGAGAGCGAGTAAGCAAGCATGGGGGGAGGAGCAGAGGGAGAGGGAGAATCTCAGACTCCCTGCTGAACACAGAGCCCAATGTGGGGCTCCATCTCACATTCCGAGATCACGACCTGAGATCATGACCTGAGCTGAAACCAAGAGTCTGATGCTCAACTGACTGAGCCACCCAGGCGCCCCATGTCTGTTTAGTTTTTAATCAAATTGTGTCTTAATTTAATAAGTCATATGAGATCTTTATATATTTTGGATACTAACCCCTTGGCCAATATACGGCTTACAAAAATTTTCTCCTATTGTGTAGGTTGTTTTTTCACTTTGTTAATTGTTTGTTTTACTGTGTAGATGCTTTTGAGTTTGATATAGTCCTATTTGTTGGTTTTTGCTTTTGTCATTTGTGCTGTTGGGTGTCATGTCCAAAAAATCATTGCCATGACTAATACGATGAGCTTCCTCTCTCTGTTTTCTTCTAAGAGTTTATGATATCAGGTTTCATGTTTAACTCTGATCCTTTTTTTAGGTTCTGCAAGTGGTGTGAGACAAGGGTCTAATTTCATTGTTTAGCGTGTGTTTCCTCAGTTTTCCCAACACCATTTGTTGAAGAGACTATCCTTCGCCCACTTGATGTTCTTGGCTCCCTCACTGGGTATTAGCTGGCAATATATGCTGGGATTTAATCCTGGGTTCTCTATTCTGTTCCACTGATTGATGTGTCCTATTTTTTTTTTATGCTAGTACCATATTGTTTCTATTAACATTGCTTTGTAGAATGGTTTGAAATTAAAGCATGATACCTCCAGCTTTGTTCTTTTTTCTCAGGATTATTTTGGCTATTAGGGGTCTTTTGTGATACACACAAATTTTAGGATTCTTTCTTCTGTTTCTGTGAAAAATGCTTTTGGTATTTCAGTGGGGGCTGCATTAAATCTGTACATGGCGGGGCACCTGGGTGGCTCAGTGGGTTAAAGCCTCTGCCTTTGGCTTGGGTCATGATCCCAGTGTCCTGGGATCAAGCCCCAAGTCAGGCTCTCTGCTCAGTGGGGAGCCTGTTTCCTCTTCTCTCTCTCTGCCTGCCTCTCTGCCTACTTGTGATCTCTCTCTCTGTGTCAAATAAATGAATAAAGGCTTTAAAAAAAAAAATCTGCAGATGGCTTTGACTAGTATGGCAGTTTTAACAAAATTAATTCTTCCGGTTCAGGAACATGGGTCGTCTTTCAATTTGTCTTCTTCCATTTCTTTCAGTCAAGCCTTACAGGTTTTATTGTAAAGATCTTCCACTTCCTTGCTTAAGTTTATTTTATTCTTATCAAAAACTTGATACCACTGTGAATGAGATAGTTTTATTTCTTTTTCAGATAATTCATCCTTAGGGTAAAGGGATGCAACTGATTTCTGTATGTTGGTTTTCTATCTTGCCTCTTTACAGAAACTGTTGATTAATTCAATGACTGACAGCTTTTTGATGGACTCTTTAGGATTTTCTATAAATAAGATCATATTATCAGTAGATAATGACAGTTTTACTTTTTCCTTTCTGATCTGGATGTCTTTTCTTTGTCTTGCCTAGTTACTCTAGCTAAGACTTCCAGTACCATATTGAACAGGAGTGACAAGAGCAGGTATCCTTGTCTTATTCCCAATCTTAAAGGAAATGCTTTCAATTTCTCTCCATTGAGTCTAATGTTAGCTGTGAGTTTGTTAAACATGGTTTTTATTATGTTGTTTCTTCTATACCCACTGTTAAGAATTTTTATCACGACTGGAAGAGATTATGCTGAGTGAAATAAGTCAAGCAGAGAGAGTCAATTATCATATGTTTTCACTTTTTTGTGGAGCATAACAAATAGCATGGAGGGCAAGGGGAGTTAGAGAGGAGAAGGGAGTTGAGGGAAATTGGAAGGGGAGGTGAGCCATGAGAGACTATGGACTCTGAAAAACAATCTGAGGGGTCTGAAGGGGCGGAGGGTGGGAGGTTGGGGGAACCAGGTGGTGGGTATTAGAGAGGGCACAGATTGCATGGAGCACTGGGTGTGTTGCAAAAACAATGAATACTGTTACGATGAAAATAAATTTAAAAAAAATAATTAAAAAAATAATTTTTATCACGAAAAGATGTTATATTTTGTCAAGTGCATTTTCTACAATACTTTTTTGAGATGATCACATGATTATTTTATTTCCACTCTGCTCTTTATTATTTCCTTCCATCTGCTAACTTTGGGCTTCATTTGTTCTTCTAGTTACTTGAGGTGTAATGTTGTACTGTTTATTTGAGATCTAATTTGTCAATATATGCTTCTATTGCGGTAAATTTTCTCCTCAGAACTGCTCTTGCTACATTCTGCAATATTTGCTGTGTTCTATTTCCATTTTCATTTGTTTTGAGATAATTTTTTATTTCCTTTTGAATTCTTCTTTGACCTACTGGTTTAGAAGTATGCTGTTTCATTTCCACATATTTGTAGATTTTCTCACCTTCTTCTTATTGATTTCTAGTTTCATACCATTGTGTTCAGAAATGATGGCTGCCATGACTTCAATCTTCCTAAACTTGTTAAGACTTCCTCTGTATCTCTCATATGATCTAACCTGGAGAATGTTCCATGTAGACTTGAAAAGATGTATATTCTGCTGCTATTGGATGGGATGTCCTGTATATACCTGTTAAGTCCATTTGCGCTAACATGTGGTTCAATTCCAATATTTTGCCTTGCTGATTTTCTGTATGGGTGATTCATCCATTGGTGATAGCGGGATTCGGAAGTTCCCAGCTATTATTGTATTGTTCTCTATTTCTCCTTTAAGACCTGTTAGTATTTGCTTAATATATCTCAATGTTTCGGTGTTGGGAGCATATATACTTATGTTCTTCTTGAAGTACTGGCCTGTTTATCATCATAAAATGACCTGCTTTATCTCATTATGCTTCTAGCTTTCTAGTCTATTTTGTCTGATATGTATATGGCTATGCCTGCCTTCTTTTGGTTTCCAATTGCTTGGAAAAGTCTATCTGTGTCTTAGAGCTGAAACGAGTCTACTATAGGTGGCATATAGTTGGGTCTTATTTTTTTAAATCTATCCAGACATTCTGTGACTTTTGATCGGTAAATTAGATCTGTTTACATTTAGAGTGATTACTGATCTGTAAGGATTTACTACTGCCATTTTATGTACTGCCTTCTGGTTATTTTGTCTCTCCCTTGTTTTCTTCCTTCTTTACCCTTCCTTCCTTTACCCTTGTAAGTTTGTGGTCCTCCAAGGTTTCCACAGTTTGCTTAGTGTCCCCCCTTTTTTAATGTTTTGTGTCTCTCTGCTCTGATGTTTGCTTTGTGGTTTACATAAAACATCTCATAGGTAGAAGTCGTTTTTCTACTGATAGCAATTTATCTTTGTTCACCTATAAAGTTTCTATCCCCTTTTACTCTTCCCCTTTTATATTTCTGATGTCACAAGTTATCTTTTTATGTTGTGATGTTGTGACCAAGTTATAGTAGCTATGTTTACTTTTCATGCTCTTTTTCCTTTAACCTTTGTACTTGTTTAATATACTATTCTAAAAATGTTAGTTTTTCTATTTATCACCTTAATCAGATTTTCTGTGCCTTCCTCTTTTCATTCCAGCTTGAAAAGCTCCTTTCGACATTTCTTGTAAGTTGTTTGGGGGTGGTGAACTTCCTTAGCTTCTGTTTGTCTGGGAAAGCCTTTATTTCACCTTTATATCCAAGGATAACTTTGTCAGAGTATTCTCAGCTGGCAATTTGTATTTTTCAATATTTTAAAGTGTCATTCCACTCTCTCCTGGCCTGTAGAGCTTCCACTGAAAAATATGCTGATATTGACAGAACTTCTTTTGTAGGTTACTGTCTTTTCCCCCCTAGTTTCCTTCAAAATAATTTATCACCGACTTTTGACAGTTTTAATGTAATGTGTCTCAGAGACGGTCTTTTTGCACTGAGATAAATAAAGTGGTCTGTTAGCTTCATAGACCAGAAAGAACCCAGTTCCTTCCCTGGTTTTGGGAAGTTCTGTATTACCTCTTTAAAAATGCTCTCTTCTCCTTTTGGGATACCCTCTAATCTTATGTTGGTTCTGCTAAAGGAGTCTGATAGTTTTCACAGGGTTTCTTCACTTTTTAAAAACCTTAGTTTTTGTTCCTCTTTTAGGGGAACCATTTTTATATTCCTATCCTCAAGCTTGCTTATTCTCTCCTCCATCTGCTCTATTTCCAATGCATTCTAGTGCATTCCTCATCTCATGTATTGACTTCCTCAGCTCCAGAATGTTTGGTTTTTTAGAAGTTTAATCTCTTCTTCTTTCCATTAATTTTATTCTGGAGATCACTGTATTAGCTCACTGAATTTCTTTATAATAGTATTTTAAATTCTTTATCAGTTAGATTTAAATATTCCATGTCTTTGGGCTCAATTACTGGAAAACTGCCATGTTCTTTTTGTGATACCATATTAAGATGATTTTTCAGTGTTTGATAAAAAGTACTCTTTCTGCTGCATTTCAAGTCATGGACACCTTTCTTATTAGGGAAGGCTTTTTTTACTTTGGTTCTAACAATTTACCTTCGTTCTAACAAGGTCAGTAATTTAAAAAAAAGAAAAAAAGGATGACTGCAGAGTTCATGGAACTGTGTTTAGTACTTGGGGCTACCACAGCCTGGTAGGGGATCCTTAAGTGGGGGTGGGAGACCCAGAGGTGCATGGGTGATCCTCTTGCCAGAACCCTGGGGCAGAGAGCAGGAAACACATTCCTTCAGTTCTCTGAGCCTTCTTCCCTTTTCCTTTCCCTCCTCTCAGTCACTGCGATCTCTGCTCAGAGAGATCAGCTGGCACACACTGTTGGGTAAACCCCTAACTCACCACCTTCACCCTCTGCCTCCCCTGCTAGAAAAATCGTGTGGGTCCCCTGGTGCCCCTGCCGCCACTTGCCTGGCTCCAAGGCCTCTTATGAGGTTCAAGCCACCCATTTTTAGACGGGTGGATGTGCTGAGTGTCCTATGCAGAGCTACTTTCTCTGGGTTATAGATGTATGATTAGTTTTAAATCAAAAGGAAGGGAAAAAAGGAACAACTCACGCTGCCACAACACGGACATCACCAAGACCTGTCCAACTTTTCATCTTACTACCACTTTTCAAAAGGGCCATATGCCACTCAAACTACTTTTGTTCCTCTGTCCACAGTGCAGCTTTTCTAACCTATGCTGACTCAGATCATTTCTTCTGCTTGGAATGTACTTCCTATCCTTCTCTCAGAGCCCTACCCTCACCAGGCTCTGGCATGCTTATAGCTAGTTATCCCACAGTTTAAACTGTCACTTGCTCTACGATGTCCCTAGCAAGGAAAAAACAAAGCAAAACTCCCTTTTGCAAACTCCCACAGTACTTCTTGCTTACCTTCCTTATGGCACCTAGCACTCTATCTTATGTGGCAGCTAACTGCATACCTCACTCGTCTGTGAACAGCTCATTGGCAGTATTTGAATTTCACCCAGTTTGTATTTTCTACAATGTCCTTCCCAGAGGAGGTGTTTGCCCAAATGTTAGATGATTTTGAAATAGGTGCTTTTGGTCTTCATTTCTAGCAAACTAGTCCCCAGATAATATCCCACTGATTTGTTACTTCATTCTCAAGTAAAATCATTTACTTGAAAGCAGAACTAATATTTTCTCAGTGTATCAAAGTCAAGAATTTCCCCTTTGTAGCAAATAAGTTGACAGAAGGCACCAATAACGCAGTAATTATCATAATTACAAAAAGGTGTATACCTTAGACAAGGAACACAAACCTTTCCTATCCAAATGAATCCAATGTATGTTTCCTAAATGTGGTAAAGACAAACTAAGTTATTTTTTTAATGGCTTAATGTTTGGAGAATAAAGGCCACTCATATAACAAACTAACTTTGCCATTTAAAAATAATATTTCAAGCTACAATTTCCTAAATTTTAAGATAGTAAAAGTAATTTAATAATGCGTACACTGGAAAAAAAAATGGGGAGGATTTAAAGGAATAACTTCCCAAATTTCAGGTTGAAGACCAATATACCAACCTTCTTGTTTCCCTGAAATCACTTCTGCGTGAGAGTCAGAAAACAAGAAGTCAAAGTGCACGGGGATATCAGTCAGGAGATCCTCCAGGATGGCTTTCTGCTGGCTGGAAGACAACCCCAAAATTGACATATCAAAATGGAGCCTACATTTCTCTGTTTTAAAAAGAGAAAAAAAAAAGCACAACAAAACAAAAACTATGGCTCTGGTATGTCCTGTACAAAAACAGTAAATTTTAAAGCCAAAGTAATTCACTGACTAAAACTATTTTAGGAAGAAATCTCGTGAGTTGTGTGAATTCTGTGATTCCCAGATATGAAACTACAACTATAATCCTTAAATTAATAACATAGAAAATCAGGGTTTTTTTATATGACCACTTTATAGGTTATGGTTTACTGTTTACTTTATAGTTTACTATTTATAATTATAATCAAATACATGAGGAGATTTTTGGTGCATTCTGGCTAAGGGAATAGTTTAGGCTCTATTCCAAATTTGAACAAAGAATTTTTACTGTCTTCCTTTTGGTGATGATAATGAACGAGGAGGAAGGGAAGGAAAAGGGACAGGAGGGGAGGTGGGGAATACACCACCACCATGGCCCACCCCACTCTCTCCCCCACCCACCCACCTCCCCCACCCTCAGGGCCTGGCCTGCCCTGGCCCCATGTGGAGGATCACCTTTCAGGAAGAATTCTCATTCCAGCTGTGCAGAGGATGTAGAGAGGTGTCTCTTTGTGTTTTGCCCGTGGTACATGCTCTGCAGCAAAGTTCAAGAGTGGAGAAATGTAATCACTGACTTTCTCTGGAGAGGTAGCAAATTCGGAAATGCCTACAGAAAAAAGAGCACTTCGGTTAACAAGTAGATAGTTAATTAATATGTTATGTTTCTTCAAAGGGGCATATTTGAGAGAAATTCTGGCTCTACACCACACTCCCCTAGTTTTTCCCTATCCCTCTAGCAACAACCTTCACAGCCTCTCTTCCTTACGTGGTGGTGGTACTAAATGTTCAGTCTTAACCTCTCTTCTCAGTCTCCAAGAAACTGAGACCTGATTGCGCAACTACTATGTGTCAGACACTGGGATCGACAGCACATAAGCTCACGAGCCTGCCCTCCAGAACATGTTTCCACTTTGTTCAGGCAAGCTCACTCACTCCTTTGGCTGCCACCATCACCTTTGTGTCTCAGTTCCCCAAATCTTACCAGTAGCCACCAGATCATGTTCCCAACCTCCAGATCAGCATGTGGGAACTGTCCCCTAGACATGGCCAGATGCTGGTCCTTACAGACCCCAAACTCAACACACATATATATACAAACCTGAATCAAACTTCCACTACAAATCTGCTCCTACTGCTTGTTACCTACCCCAGTGACCACCGTCACTAGCCTGCCAGCAGCCCAAGCCAGGATTCTGGATAAATCCCTCTCCCTCCCCTAATGTGTGTTCTGGGTGTCCCTGATCACATCTCCCTGGTTCCTCTCACATTATTTCATTTCTCCTCATCTCTTCTGGCAGCCTGATGCAACACAGGCTCCACTCCAGTCTTGGCGATCCCTTGATCATTCCCTATGCAAAGAGTATCTTCCTGACTTCAAATTTTAAAAGTCCCCAAATTTCTCATTTCACAGATTAGGAAACTCTGGATCCAGAAAGATTTAAGTGATTTGTCAGAGCAGTCAGCAGAAAACAGACTAAAAGACAGATCTTTTTTCTTTTTTTTTTAATTCCACCTACAATGCTGTTTCAACAGACACCAAGCCCCAACTATTAAGTAAGGAAACTTCTAGAGCTTTGCTGAAATGCTATACATGAGAGTCCCTGCTTCAGGACCAAGAAGAGCTATAAAAAGGTACTTGGATTTCTACTTCAAATACTTTCTGTAGCATCAGAAAGAACCATGTTAAGCCTATGATGTCCCAAAGGACAACTGCAAGGCATGACAGGTTTTATCTTATTTCAGGTGAGCAGTTTGATCGCTGATGGAACCTGATATGTGAAAGCAATGTGCTTTATAGAGCTTTATTTTTCAATCTTCTGGTGAATTTTTTATTTGATCAACATTACTTTAACTCTGAAAATGTTTCTAGATTAGGAATACATCAAAATTCAAGGAATGGAATAACAGAAAACTAAAAATTCACAATCATTAAGAGTTAGAGAAAAAAATGATCATTGTTCATGGAAATTTACTTTGATATTAAAATAATGCTTTTATAAGAGACTCCAATTAAATTCCCTCCCTTTAACCTAAGAAACAAGGTAGAGGTTTTGGATTTTGGGGCAATATGCTGGTGCCCAGATGCCGAAATATCAAAGAACAATCACCTTGTTAAGGGTTGCCTGAAGAAGAAAGTGGGGCCTAAATTATTCAATGAAGAATTAGGGGGGGGCTCAAAGAACCCACAGTCAATGCCATTACAAGGAATGTCATTTGAGTCAATTTATGAGTCAATGTCATTTATGAGGAAAGGTATTTTATCATTAAAACTGAACTTCCTTTACATTTATGTATTTGAAGTAGGAGAATAAGCTAAGATAATTGTTTTTTATCAATATTCTCTAATATTTTATAAGACAAATTTCTGGGATTATTTGGGTTTAATATTTTACTATTTAACACACTAGCAAGATGAAATAAAAATGCTGAATCTCTATTAAGATCTGTGGTCCAGTGTTTTATTTTTTTAAGTTTATTTTATTGTTTTAGTAATCTCTACATCCAACGTGGGGTGAGCTGAAACCAAGAGTCACATGCTCTTCCAAATAAGCCAGCCAAGAACCCCTGTGGTGCACGGTTTAAATCAGTGATTATCAACTATCAAGACATAAAATGCCTATTGCAAGGTACTCCTGGACACCTTTCATTCCTAATACTTCTGATAGAAGGGCAATGCCCATGGAAACTGTACATACAGAAAAAAGTTGAGAACGACAGATTTAAATTATCTAATGGAAAAGGCAAAGCCCAATTTTTACACAACACACTGACTTAGAAACTATGATATCTTTAAAAACTGGACATAACAACACTGGCTCTTCTAAGTTCTACAGTCACTCTTACTAAATAATCTAGATGATCAGAAATACATTGGGGGTGGCACTGGGGCACCTGGGTCAGTCGGTTAGGCATATGACTCTTGGTTTGGGCTCAGGTCATGATCTCAGGGCTCCTCTGCACTCAGCACAGGGTCTGTTTGAGATTCTCTCTCGACCTTTCCCCCTACCCCCACCTGCACTAGCACGAGCTCTCCTCTCTCTAATAAATAAATAAATAAAATATAATCTCAAAAAAAAAAAAAAACAACATTGGGGCACTTTTTAAAAATGAGGGGAAAAAAGAGAAATATGTACCAATGTATTAGACTACAGATATCCATGAGTTATCTGAAATTACCCTGTTTTCAGGGACAGCGAGCGATGGCCACCAAATAGAAAAAAAAAAATCCCTCCATAATTAATGTCAACTAGCAAACACCTGAGTAGACACATGAGTAAGGCACTGTGATAAATGCTGCAGGAGACACGAGAAAGACATGGTTTTGTATATTTTATCAAGGAGTAGTTGCCTCATGTGAGATAGACAGAAGAGGGGAAAGAAAGTGAAACAATCAGGTCCTGGAGTGAGCTCTGAACCAGGGTGATGACTTAATGGAGAGAGGAGAGAAGGACATGAAAGACCTCACAGAGAATAAAGGACAGAACCTGGTTACCAATCAGATATTTATCTTTTACATACCGGGTTTTATTTTCATAACCACTGGCTTTCGGTTTTTATCCCTCATTTGTCTGATATCCAACAGATCATGAGGATTGCCATTGTGCCTTGGCCAGCAATAGACGAATATGCGAGACCCACTGCTACCACAGTCCACCACGATACCGTAGTTCACATTGGGGTTATTGGTGTCTGTAGCTTCAATGTCAGTAACTCGTGCCAAGTACCTTGTTCAGAAAAATGAACATATGCTTTTACTGAAACAGAGACTATCATCCTGAATCCGCACAACAAATGCAATAAACAAACACCAAGTCCATGAATTCTGAGCTGATCCATAATCGCATTTTTACAAGGGGTCAAATGATTAAAGAGTCAAAACAGAACCCAGTGATAGTGATAAAGATAATCTAAACCAGATACACAGTCATTACTCCTTTTAAGAAGTTCAAACAAGTTCTGAGAACCAAAACTATTCCCAAACTATTGACATTAACTGAAAAATCAGCTTAGAAGATATCACAGGAGAAGCTTATGTTTAAATCCTCTTACTATGTGGATTTGGTGGTTAATGATTAAATAGCTTCCGACAGTTTAATTTTTCCTGCCACACTGTATTCTCTACAGATTCTGTTTCCTGCAGCCACTTGCTCCTTCAACTCCAACCTAATCCCCAAAGTCCTGAAGCTGTAACATGAAGCATCCCGTCTAGAAATGTTTTCTTCTCTTACCTGTGAAACTTCTTGTCTCTGGATAGTCGCCCATACTTATTTCGGATTATAACAACAGAAAAGTATAAAAGTGAAACAGCGGCAGCTAGGACGCTAATAACAATAATCTGGCGTAAATTGGTATTCAGAATTCGAGGACACCCCACTGGAGAGATGCTAAAATGCCAGGAAGCAGGAAAAAGACAAGAGATGCCGATCCTAAAATTCAAAAAAACAAAAAACAAAAAACAACCAACAACCAGATTTTAAAGCAATCTGCTCCAAAGAGGTCTCACCTTACCTAAAT
Source organism: Lontra canadensis (assembly GCF_010015895.1). Lineage (NCBI taxonomy): Eukaryota > Metazoa > Chordata > Mammalia > Carnivora > Mustelidae > Lontra > Lontra canadensis. Next base: position 26,552,387 of record NW_022631004.1, on the reverse strand, counting down.
TGATCTCAAGGTTAACATTTGGGTCAAGCCACCCGTTTTCCCTCTGGGAGGTATCTGTACACCAACACCTTCCCTGTTGCTATTTTGCTATTTTACTCATTATTATAAAACTACATGGATGAAAATTACATCCTGATGGTAATCACATTTCTGTGTTTTTCCACTTTTCTTGACAATATTGTGTAGATTATTTGTTCCCTGCTTTGTTTCAAAAACAAACATAAAAATCAGAGACAAGTAGAAGTTCAATACCGTAAATATATAAATCTACAATGAACGCAGGTTTAAGGATAATGAAACCAAAAAACAATTCAGAACAAGGAAATGCATGTAGGGGCCAAAACCTTGTCCATTAGATTAGAAACATATAAACAGATCAGGAGGAGGAAGATTTTCTTAACACTGAATCCCAAGGCAAATTTCTCCCTGATGACTGAGTGACAAAATGGGAGAAAAAAACAATATCTTTAACAATATCTGCATAATACAGTCAATAAATGAGTTTTGTATGTTCTGTGTTTTTAAAATTATTTCTGAGCCATTTTTGCAAATAAACACTTTTCTTCTCCGTGTATATCGGGAATAAGTGATTATTATTAGGCTGAAGAAAAGCTTGCTACTTTTAGAATAAATGTTTTGTGGTTAATTTCTATACTCTTCCCTTTAGGGGTGCTTCCTAGACTAAAATAAGTCGCAGAAGGGAGAGCCATCCTGCTAACCCAGTGGTGCTCCACCTGCAGTGTCCAGTCTCCATGTGGGTCCTTGGGCCACTCCACAGATTGCACCATCCCCTGCCCACTCCTCCAAGGCTTCCGGACAGTTATCCCATGCTTAGTACAACCCCTCACAGATTCCAACACACCTGCCCTTCAAAGTAAGCTACCCCAACCCCTGCAGAAACCACCTGGCATGACCACTCTCTATAACAGGCGCCCCAGGGTGGCCTGGAAGAACAGAGCTGTGAAACAGAAGTGTAGCATAACTTCTCACTTGCAATTTAGTTTTTTGGTTTTGTTTTTTTTCCTTTCAAGATCTGTCACTGTGACACCAGAGGCTCGGGTTTTACAAGTACTGGCGATGAGATGCCATCACTTACCTCCCCATGCTGACGGGTCCGAGGCCAGGTGACGTTCTAGGAGTCAGTCCTCACACACCATTACAGAAATAAAGAGGTCCTCCTGGAGTTAGAGACCTCCTGTTCCAGGAAGTGAAAAAAGTCACAAAGATGGCACAATCCAAGAAGACATCTATGTTCTTTTACCAAGTATGGGTTTAAATCCAACCACACATAATCTGGTACACGAACCTTGCACTGAAGCTGTTGGAAGGGCCTATTCTGAGCACCCTACTTCTAAGTCAATTTCATGCTGTCAGGGATGTAGGCCTAAATCAAGAGACGGCAACAGTCTGGCACTAGTTAGTGTTCTCTACCTAAAAGCCAATCAGTGACCCCAAAATACCAGCTCATCAAATAGGTACTGAATTAAGGAAGACTCAGGGTGGTGCCAGGCAGTCGGTAGGTAGAACGCTTCACTGAAAAGGAATCTGAAATAGGGACTCCTGGAAGAGAGATTAGCGTATGCACAAGATACCACACAAGGTCCCACGCTCCTAATCTGATCTGGTGCTTCCCCCAGCCTCGTACTCCTCCAGCCCCTAGGCTCCAACTAGCAGAGAAAACAAGGGCTAGCAGGGGCTGGCAGCCAGGGCCTCCTTCTGACCTACTGGATCCATTCCTTGGTTTTGTGGCTTTATCTCTTTCAGGCTTCTCAAGACAGCCATGCCATCTCCCCTTTCTGGCTTCCTAGCCCTTGAGCAGCAACCTCTCAGGACACTTCCCAGGTCTCCTTCCTAAAGGCCTGGCTGCTTCGCTGTGTCCTGGATTTCTTCCTGGCTTGGCTCCGTTCTCCCCCAGCTCTGAGCTCTGCTCCTGCTCAACCTCACTGACGGCTTCAGTCTGCAGACCGCTCAAAAACTTCTTTTTCCATCCCCAGCTTCTCTTCCGAGCTACAGCTACAGAGATCTCCGCACACTTACTGATACCTCCAGCTGCACACAGCACCTGCCCACGAAAAACAGTTCTAAAACCCACGCTCGTGCCGCAATCCTCACTCCCTTCTCCCTTAACCTGCCCCGCCCTGCAGTCGCAGTCTCAATTCCTCCAAGCTGCTTAAACCAGAAGCAAGGGAGTCAGGCCTGACCCCTTGTTCTCCTTCACCTTCCACAGCCAGTTTCTAGCAGATTCCACCATTTATTTATTTATTTATTTATTTATTTTCCCTCCTTCCTTTTTAACTCACTTCATCTAAAATCTGTTCCTTTTCTCATCTCTTGCCCAGACTAACAAGTTAGTCTCCTCCCTGTAGTGTCAACCCAGTGGCTCTCCAATCCTTCATCCAGGACTTCTAGGCACAGGTTCTTCAGCAGAAGTGGACACTCACCCCATCCCTGCTCAGGCCTATGATCCCGTTACTCTCGTGCTTGAACCTCCAGTGGCTCCCACTGCTCTTAGAGTAGGTGCTGAAGGCTTTACTCTGACTCCACACGACTTTGCCACCTGTCACTCCTCTGATCTCATCGTCTGCTCTCCCTTTTCACTCCACACCAGCCATTCTGGCGTCCTGGCCTCTGAACATGCTGCTCCCTCTGCTTAGAAATCATCTGACTCACTTTCTCACTGCCCCCAGGTCTTCGCTCAGTGTCACTTTCTCAGGGAGGCCTTTCCTCATCACCCAATCCATCTATCAAGTTGTCCTCTCCACCCACCTCTTTTATTTTTTCCCTTAGCTTTTACTTATTTATTAAATAGTTATATAGAGTTTATTATGTGCCAGGCCCTGCTTACTTACAAATATTAATTTATTCCTCTTAATGACCCACAAGGTAGGCACTATTTGTATAACACTTTACAGGAGAGGCAGAGAGGCTAAGCAACTTGCCCAAGGTCATGCAGCTAACAGAAGATGATTATATATAAAAAAGCTAAGATTCCAGACTGAGAACCCCACTCTCATCCTTGTCTCTAAATAGCGTGTGCACGTTTGTTTGCATTTCTCTTGCTCATGGGTCAAGTTCCACAATGGGCCGGATTTTTGTTGGCTTGACAGACTGCTGCATTCCCAGTACCAAAAAACACCAGGAAAGTGCCTGTCAAAAAGTTGGCTGGGACCCAAAAAAGGTTAAGAACTTACACACTAGAGTGATCTTTCCAAAACAACTGGGAATCCTGACACCTTTCCACCTCCCAAACTTTTTTTCTTCCTTCCTTCCTTCCTTTTTTAAAAGATTTTATTTATTTATTTGGAAGAGAGAGAGAGAAAGAGAGAGCACGCATGAACAAGGGGAGGTGCAGAGGGAGGAGGGACTAGCAGACGTGGGGCTCGATCTCACAACTCTGAGATCATAACTTGGGCTGTAATCAAAAGTCAGATGCTTAACTGAGCAACCCAGGTGCTCCATTTTCTTCTCCACCTCTTTTCTCTCCCCCTCGGGAAGAAGTCCTAACTCCTTAGGATGGTAAAGGAGGGCTCTCCCAGTCTAGTCTTGTGCCTTTCAATAGGGTAGCCATTGCCATATGTGGCTATTTACAGTAATTAAGATGAAAAATGCAGTTCCTGAGCTGCAACGGCCACATTTCAAGTGCTCAAGAGGCACATGCAGCTTCTGCATTAGACAGCACTGATCTTGCCCCTGTCTTTCTAGTCCTATCCTGACAGACTAGACAGGTATGTACCCTCTGCTTTAGCCATACTAAACACAAGTAGCGAGTCCCTGAAATGCCCCATATTCCTCCGCCTTTTTAGAACGCCTCTCTCTTTCAGGTCTGTCTGTTGGTGTTCCCATATATTCCCTGCGACACAAGTCAGTCCTGCTTCCTCTGTGAAGGCATCCCCAGTTCTCATATCCCCAGAGCATTTGCTCAACACATTAGTGGGCTACTGTAGTATACTTGAGGTTGACTTTCTCATTACATGGGAAGCCTCTCATTGGCAGTGCAGCCTCTTATTCTTCTGTTTCCCCAGTGACCAGTGCCTGTCACACAAGCGTTGTCTGCTTCCTGGATGGCAGGGAATGGGAGAAGTAAAGATGAACCAGGTAAGGACCCAGCCCTGAAATAATTTACAACGCAGTAGAGGGGATAAAACACACACACATACATACACACAGATATTAGAATAAAAAGTATTAATAATGCCTACTTGACAAAACAGGAAAAATCACTTTAATTCGTTCAGGTTTCAATATGGCAACCATATCATACCATGTACCCAAAACTTGGGACAAACAATATTTGTGATTTAAAAGTTTACACAAAAAAGAAAAAAAAATGTCAATTCCTGAGCCGTTTAAATGAATTTTAATGTGTTTTTATAAAGCAGCTATCTTTTAGCATTTGAATATGGTGAGATTACTACATCACAACTTTTATGAGAATTCCAATGGTTTGAAATTTTAAATGTTAAAAATACACATAAAAATGTAAGATGAAAATGTACCCAAATCAGAATGAGTAAGTTTTTTCTACAATTGACATCAATGTCTCAATCCATAAATGCAAGAAAACAGACCATATGAGTTTAAGACTTCTGCGTGTTTTTAAGACTTGGGAATACAAATACAAGACTTGGGAAAATTACTTGAAACACATAACAAAAGGTAAACATCCCTGACATATAAAATGTTCTTTTAAATAAATAAGAGAAACACTGAAATAGAAAAATGCACATGGATAATTAGAAATTAACCAAATAAGCAAATAACCTTCAACCGATCACTCCAGTTTCCAGCATCAAATCCTCTTCTGGATGTATCAAGAAAGTCTACCTTAAAAACCATGACATGGGAATTCGAATCTGAACATTTTAAAAAATCGATAATTATGTGATAGCTGAACTAAGAACAAAAGAAAAGAACGTTATAGTTAACAGCTTAAAGTCAAGGTACTAGGGGGGGAAAAGACCTTTAATGATTCAATGATGCGAACTTGGAGGGAATACGAAGGGCGCAGAGGATTAACAAACCTGACTCCAGATTTCAAGGACTGTGCAGACTGGTTACAGAGAAAATTCTAATACCCATAAAATAATCAAGAAGATAACAGAAGGCAATGTTAAATTATCCGGACTCCTGCTGTGACAGCTCAGAGAAGAGCACAATGAAGGCTGGGGAACAGGAAAAGATTCTTGGGGGTGCGAGGTATACTTTCAGTGGGAGAAGGGAAAAGAGAACACATTTCAAGGAAGTTGCACTGTTTAGAATGATCATAGCAAACTTGGTAAACGTTACTTAATCTAGTGTTTGTCTTGGAACTTTTTTTGAGATACGTGAGGATTTTAACAAAAAGGATAAATAGATATTTTTGTAAGTGACACAATCTGTGTTTAAAGATAGAAGAAAATAGGACAGCTTATAAACTGCTGAAGTAATTACTTTTATTTAGGACAAAAAGTATGACTGAGTATTACCCAGCAGACAGCAATATGGTAATTTGATCTCAAAATGTAAACTCCAATTGTATTTGTGGCTAAGAATCTTGGCACCATAGTTTAGGAAGGCAAACTCTAACGTTACATAAAACTGCCATGTTTTTAAAAGGCCTAAACTGTGTTAGACCTACCACCAGCGAGATGCACAAACTCATGATTTCAGCTAGTGGGGAGGCCCTCCTTAGCTGAACATTCTCTAGTAGAGGGAAGTCCATAGGGTCATGGTTAAATGTGTCAGTTTCTCACTGTTAGTCCTAAAGAAAACAGTGAAATCAATCAATTGCAAAGTGAAAGGGCTCTTCTGGTGAAAAATGCAGCATACAATCAGACAGACATTAGCATATTCTCAAATCACAAGAAAACACAATGATAGACAAACCAGACTCTGGGAGAGCTAGACCTCTGAGTAAGAAAAGGTAAGATGACACGAAGAAAAGAATGATATAAATACCACAGGATTACAAGAGGATGCTGACTCTTGAACAATCAAAGGAGCAACTAGGTGCATTCTTCTCGAAACAAAGAGTTCTTCAGCAGAAGTGGACACTCACCCCACAATCACTTGAACAATCAAAGGAGCCCACAAACACTTAGGCAGAGCTTTGTAAAGAAACAACTGTGGGGTGGGGGGAACCCGGATGGCTCAGTTGGTTAAGCGTCTGCCTTTGGTTCAAGTTATGATCCCAGGATTCCTGCTCAGCGGGGAGCCTGCTTCTCCCTCTCCCTGCTGCTCCCCCTGCTTCTGTTCTCTGTCAAATAAATAAAACAAAATCTTAAAAAACAAGAAAAAGAACAGGGTTCTTTTGTGAACCCTGTCAGGGTACCTGGGTGGCTCAGTAGTTTGAGTATCCAAGTCTTGGTTTGGGCTAAGGTCATGATCTCATGGGTGGCGGGATGCTGCAGTGGGCTTCATGTTTGGCGGGGTCTGCTAGAGATTCTCTTGCTCTGCCCCTCCCCTATTCACGAGCACATGTGTTTCTCTCCCTCTCTCTCTCATAAATAAATCTTAAAAAGAAAAAGAAAAAGAAACAAATGCCTTGGAAGAGTGAGTCCAGGATGTTGTGTCTCACTAGGTTGTGGGGAAAGACATCAAAATAACTAATTCAATCTTTGTTTCGAGAAGAATGCACCTAGTTGCATTTATGATCTACATTTTCTCCAATATTTATTTTAAAAAATTCTATTTTTCAATAACAAGTCCTAATTAAACCTCTTCCTACTTCTCACTATTCATTTGCAAAATTCTGGTCCCTATTTTATATCACCTCTGCAATTTCTGAAATCTGGAATTTCCTCAAGTTCCTATTCCATATCCTAGCTTATTGACATCCTGTTACTACAACTTCTTTAGTTCAAATCTGGGGTCACAATCTTTTGGCAGATACTAAGACCACCTTCCAAATTTTCTAGGCCTAAGAGGGATATCACTGCTGACCAGGGTCACCTGGTTCTTAACCTTGAATCCTACTTATCTGTGTGTCTACATATTATATCATTCATTAGGTCCTGTCAAGTCTTTTTCAAACACACATCTGTATCAGTTAGTTCACACATCTAAAATCACCACAGCAGACATCACTACCTCAAGACAGACTCTAGGCAGATCATCCAGCTTTTGCCTTTACACTGAAGGCCACACTTCAGAAACACCCGTGTAAAATGCTGCCTTCAAAATATCATCAGCTTAAGAAACTTCTGGAGCCTATGGGTCAACACCAACTTTCCTGTGTGGCATCTGAAATCTTAACATCCATCTAATGGTCCCATCTAATTTTATCAACTTCTCTCCTTAGCCCCAGATAACATCTCCCTGCTGTAGTGAGGTGGGTCTCTTGTTGCCCACATACACTCTTCTAATTCTTGCCTCCGGCCTTTACTAATATTACTTCTCCCAGCATGTCCTACTCTCAATATTACACTTCTTTCAAAGCACTGGTCCAATATTTTTCTTTGACAAGATTTAACCTGTTTTACTTTCTAATGTTTTCCCACATTCTGAATCTTCTCTTTATTCAAGTGTAGTTTGTTTCATTTTATTTATTTTAGTAGGTTTTGTGCCCGGCATGGGGCTTAAACTGCTGACCCCAAGATCAAGAGTCACATGCTCTATTGACTGAGTCAGCCAGGTGCCCCAAGTGTAGTTTATTTTATTTTATTTTATTTTTATTATTTTTTTTAAAGATTTTATTTATTTATTTGTCAGAGAGAGGGAGAGAGAGCGAGCACAGGCAGACAGAATGGCAGGCAGAGGCAGAGGGAGAAGCAGGTTCCCTGACGAACAAGGAGCCCGATGCGGGACTCGATCCCAGGACGCTGGGATCATGACCTGAGCCGAAGGCAGCTGCTTAACCAACTGAGCCACCCAGGCGTCCCTGTAGTTTATTTTAAATAAACATGCTGAATAAATATGTACAGAATATAAGTCCTTAGATCATCTTTTTTTTTTCCTTCTTTCTAGACTATAGACACAGAAGTTGAGGTCAGGCCTTCCTATTATACCTGGAAGAATGTAAATCATAGATTACAATATGTAACAGACACAAGTGATCAATGTTAAGGTAAACAGTAAACCACTTATGTACCCCATTCTAAAATTGTGCTAATGTGTCAAACTGAATAAACCTAACACAAAGACAACATCAAATACAAAATAACACAAAGAATATAATTCTTTTAAGCCTCCAAGGCTGGAAAAATTTCATTACACAAAGCAAGACAGGTTAAATGCTGTCCTGTGAAATCAAACTAGGGATCTCTAATTTAGAATTCTTTAGTAATTCCTAGTTTATCTTCTAGCATTGAAGTTCCAGAACTGTAAAGCACCTCTTTTCTTCCCTAATAGTGATAAATGCTCTGAAAATGCTCTGCACCAGTGTTCATCTAACTAGGGTCTGGGGACACGTGTAAGTTCTGGGACCTATTCTACACAAAGAGAACTGTGTCCTTAAAAGATGTCCACGCATTATTCAAGTTTGAGAAACTGCTCTATCACTTTATTGCCCGAATAGTTCCGTTCTTCCAAGGAGCAGTCTAAAGCATAAAACTTAGTAAAAACAGAGCAAAGCAAAACCAAGGCTGGAAAGTACAATGTTAGGGACAAGGCGGCAGGCAAGAAGCAGTCAGTCGGTGCAGCATCCCCTCTCCGCGGCCAGATCCGCCCACACTGCGTGTGAGAGAGGGAAAATCCAGCGTGGTCACTGGAGCAGGCGCGACAGCACCAGGCCAGTTTCTCTCTCCAGGGGCTGGGGGAGAGCACCTGCCACCCGGGGTCACGGGGGCCGACCGCCCGGGCGCCCGGATGTGGCCGCGCGGCCCGGGCGGCGGGGGGCGGCGCGGACGCCGGGGTGACCGCCAGCAGGCGCAGGGAGGGCTCCCCGGACTCGGGTGCGTCCGCGGCCCTCGTCGCCCCCGCCGGGCCCCACACTTCAACCGTCCCAGCTCTGCCCGCCGCTTCCCCGCCCTCCTCTCGTCCGCGCCTGTAAGGCCGCCTCACCTGCTCGTCAGCACCCCATTCGGCGTCCGGCGCTCCCGGCAGCGGGAAACTGTGAGCGGAGGGCATCCCGGCCGCCGCAGGGCGGTGGTGGCAGCGGCGAAACAGTACCGGCTTCCCAGAAGCTCCGCTCCTTTCCGGGAGCCGCGCCACCGCCCCGGCGCCGGCCCGTGCGCGTCACCGCCGGCGCAAGGAGCGCGCACGCCGGGAGGGGGCGGGTGGAGCGCGGCTCTGGGGGCGGGGCCTGAGCCGGGATGAGTGGCGTGGAGTGCGGAGCGGTGGGGGAGTGCGGAAAGCGACAGTGGTATTACAGAAGTAACGTGGGGTGTGGCTTGGTTACCGCCTTCGCCGCTGGTCTGTCGCACTGTGTTGCGACACCGCGGTTATTTTTCCTTGTGCCCCCAAGGATTATGGAAAATAATGCTCGAAAACCTAGGCATTTTCACTCAACTCTGGGCATTTTACAATTTTGCCACTAGCTATCCGTGTTGGTTTTTTAAAGTTTTTATTTAAATTCTAGTTAACATGCAGTGTAGTATGTTTCAGGTGTACAATTTAGTGATTCAACCATTAAAATCCCAGAAGAGAACACAGCAGTAACGTCTTTGACATCAGTCATAGCAACTTGTTACTAGATATGTCTCCTGAGGCAAGGGAAACAAAAGCAAAAATGAACTATTTGGACTTCATCGAGATAAAACTTCTTCACAGTGATGGAAACAATCAACAGAACTAACAGGCAACTTACAGAATGAGCGAAGATATTTGCAAATGACATATCTGATAAAGGGTCAGTATCCGAAATATATGAAGAACTTATAAAGCTCGACACCCAGAAAACGAATAATCCAGTTTTAAAAATGCAGAAGAAATGAATAGACATTTTTTTTCCGAAGAAGACATACAGCTAGCTAACAGACACATGAAAAGATGCTCAACATTTCACTCATCATCTGGGAAATGTAAGTCAAAACTACAATGAGATACCACCTCACACCTGTCAGGATGACTAAAATCAACAGCACAAGAAACAACAGGTGTTGGCAAGGATGTGGGGAAACCTTCATGCCCTGTTGGTGGGAAGGCAAAGTGGGGCAGCCACTCTGGAAAAGAGTGTGGAGGTTTCTTAAAAATAGAACTGTCCTGATCCAGCAATCACACTAGAAGGTATTTACCCAAAGAATAAAAAAATATGAATTCCTGGGGATACACCCACCCCAATGTTTATAGGAACAATGTTTACAATAGCTAAACTATGGAAACAGCCAAATAAATGGATAAAGAAGATGTGGTGTGTGTGTGTGTGTGTGTGTGTGTGTGTGTATATATCACATATATAATAATCATATATATAATGGAATATTACTCAACCATAAAAAAGAATGAAATCTTGCCACTTGCACTGAGTTGGATGGAACTAGAGAGTATTATGGTAACCAAAATAAGTAGCTAATCCTGTTTTACATGTGAGGAGGCTTAAGCTCAAACCATCCAGTGACTCTGTCAGGTCCACATAATTAGAGCTAGGATTTCATCCTTGCCAAAAGCATGCTCTGGAGGAGACAGACAGCCTCCACCCCCCCTTACACATACACATAATGGTTCTGAGAAGAAATAGTAGGGTGAACACCAGTTTCTGAGATTGACCTGATGACCTGGTACTTGGTTCAAGGACACACTCTCTCTCTCTAGCTTGACAAAAACCTGCCTTGAAATCACAGCGCTGGAAGAGACATTGAGAACCACAGCTTTCATCTCCTTTCCCTTTTTCTACAGGTGAATACATTGGTGTCCAAAGATAGGAAGTGACCCGCTAGCTTAGCCACTTAATTTTTTTTTCTAAATGAGAGCTATGAAAATTTTTACATCATTACTTCCATCAAGTTAAATAAACTTGGACAGAACTAGTAGTTACATATTTCAAGCAGAATCCTTCTTGGTCCAGCACCAGCCTGGGTCATCTACTCATCCCCAGACTCTAATACTGTTCATGGAAGCAAGCTATTAGTGACCAAGAAGCCTGGTAAATACTGTCTTGGGGCACCTGGGTGGCTCAGTCAGTTGAGCATCTGACTCTTGATTTCAGCTTAGGTCATGATCTCAGGTCTTGGGATTGAGCCCTTAGTCTGGCTCTGTGCTCAACAGGGAGTCTGCTTGGGATTCTCTCTCCCTCTACTTCTGCCCCTTCTCCTGCTTTCTCTCTTTCAAATAAGTAAATCTTTTAAAAAAAAAAGAAAACGCATACTACCTTTTTACTACTGCTTCACATTAAAATAATAAAGCCACAGAATGTCCAAGCCAGAGAGAATGAACAGTCTTTCTGGTCTAAACTACCTTTTGCTGTTGAGGAACACGGACCCAGAAACATAGAGTGACTCGCCCAGGATCCCTGCACACAGTGCGGGGAAGCTGTACCAATGGTTCTGACTCCTGTGTCAGTGCCCTTTGGTGGCAATCTGTTTCTATTTTTTAAATGCCCAGTTTGGATAGCTTACATATTAAGCACCTCTATGATACTTAAGTCTAGTTTTTAGAAGCTGAAGTAGTTAACTACCAACATGTTGTGATTTAAGGGTCATTCTCCCTCAAAATGATGTGCCCTTCAAAGCCCTTACCATTTGAGATATTGGTTTGGATTATGGTGGTCTCTCTTAAGGAGGCCCCCACTAAAATGACAGACTAGTGTTATTAGTCCATCAGCATTTCTTATAATACATATATAGTAATTATCTGACCAAAGCTAGGAAAGAAAAGTATAAAGGAAGTATGAAAACATGTAATATGGTGTACTCATTTCCTAGAACTGCCCTAACAAATTACCCCAAACTGGGTGCTTAAAATGACAGCAATTTCTCCTTTCACATTTCGAGAGGCTGGAGGTCTGAAATCAAGGTATTGGCAGGGCCATGTTCTCTCTGAAGACCCTAGGGGAGAATCTTTCCTTGCCTCTTCTTAGTTCCTAGTAGTTCCCAGCTCTCTTTGGCATTTCTCAGTTAGTAGATGCATCTTTCCAGTCTTCATCTCTGTTTTTGTGTGCTGTTCTCCTGTGTGTCTCTCCATGTTCAGATTTCCCTCTTCTTATGAGGACACCAATCATAATGGATTTAGGGCCCAACATAATGCAATTTGATGTCTTCTTAATGTAATTATGTCTACAGAGACTCTATTTCCAAATAAGGTCAAATTCACAGGTTCACAGGTGAATGTAAACTTTTGGGGGACACTATTCAACCAGTACATGAGAGGACCATCCCAGTCTAAGCTGTCAGAGAGGACCTCTTTGAGGAAGTGGCATTTGAGGTCACGCCTGCCAGGTGAGCTAGAATTAACTAGAAGAAGGATGAATGCTGGGCCTACATATAAGGAAGCAGTGCAGTGCAATAGAAACAATGGAGATGCTTTGAAGGGGGAAGGAACACAATGATCAGAATGATTCATCAATTTATTCTCACTTGTTAACAAAAGAAATAAAAAACTAAGCTAACTGGAGATAACATTTACTGAGTACTTTATTTTAGGCATAGTTCTAGAGCATTAGAAAACGTTGCAAATCGAATGACAATGAAAGTACATCAACATTGATGGAATGCAGCTGGAGTAGGAGCCTGGGAGAAATGTATAATTTGAAAAGCTTATTTTGGCAATGAAAATAGATGTTTGAAATCATTATCTAAGTTTCCATCTTAAGAAGTTAAGATAAGAGAAATGCCGGGGTGGCTCAGTTAGTTAAGTGTTTGATGCCTGGTTTCAGCTCAGATCATGATCTCAGGGTCATGGGATCAGTCCCTGCAAAGGGCTCCATGCTCAGCGAGGAGTCTGCTTAAGATTCTTCCCCCCAATCCTGTCTGCTTCTCCCCCAGCTCATGAGCTCTCTCTCTCTCAAATAAATAAATAAAATCTTCAAAAAAGAGAGAAGTTAGAATAAGAAAAGCAAATTTTATCAACCTTTTAAGAAAGGAGTTATGCCAATCATATATAAACTCAGAGAAATAGAAGAGGAGGGGACAATTCCTAACTCGTAATATAATGTGAAAATGATCCTGATACCAAGAAACAAAAAGGAAAGAAAATTACACCTCAATATCCTTTAGGATATTGTGTTCCTTTAGCAACATAGATGCAAAAATTCTAATAAAATATTGGCCGATCAAATTCAGCAATATCTAGAAAGAGTAAGACAGCTTAACCAAGTGGAATTTCCTCAAGAAATGCAAGGCTGGTTCAACCCTTTAAAATCAGTCAATGTCATTCATTACATAAACTGTGTAAAGGAGACAATTCATATGATTCACATAATCTCAGTCAATGTAGAAAAAACATTTGACAAAACTCAATAGTCATTCATGATTTAAGCCAAAAAGGTCTTATCTACTATAAAGGGAATTACTTTCCTCAGTTTGATACAAGATCTATAGAATTATACATCTACAGAACTATAGTTAATGTGGCTGCAAGAACAAAATATCTCACTACCTGTTTGGTATTTTAAAAGTATTAAGTGATAGTTTGAAAAAGAACGTGACATCTGGTCTGCAGAAGCCATCTTGCAACCATGAGGCAATAGTAACGTGAATAAGAAGGCAATACTAAATATGATGGAATAGAAACAAAGAGTTGCTTGGGTCCATCGTGGCATCAAGACACCACTGAACACTGCCAGCTACTGGGTCTACTTCTTTACTTCCCATAATGGGAGGAAAAATAAAGCCTTTGTTTGTATAAATTAGTTTTGGCTGGACATTCCATTATTTGCTGTCAGGTCTTTGGACTGGTTGATTGAAAACTAGAAGTTTCCTCAAGGGTCTTATTTCCCAGCTGCCTTTTTTGTTGTTGTTGTTGTTAGTGTAGGATTTATTTACATTTTATAGATGATACAGGTGGACTCTCAGAGGCAGATTGGCTTCCACAAGTTTCTAAGAGTGGGAGACAGGATAATTGAATATGAAGAATACAGAACTAGAAGGCAGACACTTGAGTCCTAGCCCCAGCTATGTTGCCCATCTATCGTGTAAGCTCAGAAAATTTAGTTTACCTCACCATCAATATGTTATTTTAAAAAGGGAGAGGGGAGGTGGCTAGGCTGACCTCTAAGGTCCTTTTCAGTTCTCAAACCTGTAATTTCTAAGAGGCACTAGGGAAGACTGAAACAAGGTCCTCTTCTTCCTCCACCTTATGTAATCAAACATAAAAGATCTCTTTCCTTTTTTCATTGAACTCTGGATTGTTCTCAGTTTATACCTATGGGAACCTTGATGAATGGCTCAGTATTTAACCATCAATCTTTCAAATGCAAACAGGATTTCTTTTAAATTATCTTCTTGAAAAAAAAAAAAAAACCCTCTAACAGGACAACTATTTGGCATCCTGCTGGTTTTGTTCTTCAAATGGTTCAACCCACCATCCCAGGGAGCCTAAGCTGGCTAAGCTGTCCTTCCTGGCAGTGTGGATGTGTAGCTTTGGATGTCACAGAAACAAAAGAATCAGGTGGCCCTTGGAAATGCTGAGTCATATTGTTCTCCTCTGGTCCTGTTTGTCTTCTACTGCATTCCTGCACAGACTAGTTTTGAGCAACTTGGCTAATAATCTTATATACTTGTACAGAATTTGTCTTCGAGTAGATCATAGCACTTGACAGACATGACCTCATTTATAAGCTCAGCATTCCTAAGGCAGGGAATGGGCCAAGAAAATTCTTATTTTTATGGTGTTTTGTTCTGGAGGGAAAGTGCTTGTGATCCAGAAGGAGCAAGGGACTTGTTTAAAGCAACATCATAATTCGGGGTTTCCTTTAACTTTGTCTCATCACAACAACATGATCAACTGTATGTAAAGGGATCATGTGAGATGTGGGTCATTACACACACACACACACACACACGCACATACGTGGGGAATGGACTTGGTTGCTGCTCAGGACCCACCCTTCTGTTTCTGGTAGGTACCTCAAATTTCTGAAAGAATATACCTGTCTCACGCTTGGTCCATTTGGGTTCAAACATTGACCCTGGCCTGGTGGAGTAGAGTAATTTCATCCCCTGATCACTGTGACTGGCATGTGCATCATTCTACTCTGATCAATGTAAGCCACCTTCTTCGATATCAGCTTCATCTGCTGAAAGGATGAGATTTGGGTTTTCATAGGGTTTTTATTCCATTTCACAAACCATTCAGACTTGGCCAGGAAGTAGCAGGTTTTTCATTGGGCTCCTTGAATCTTGCCACTTCTGTGTTCCTTCCTTACTCCAGCTAACCTACCATTTTTCTTAGCATCCTTCATTCATTCCTTATCACCTTGAGGTTAGAGTTGAAATTCGGAGCCCATCCGCTCTGGGAATCAGTGGGTGATTGGATGTTATTGGCAGGTTGGCCTTATGCCTACCTCCTGAGCATGACTCCCCAAGGTCATGACTGTGTTCTCTCCAGGTTTTAAGCCTCGAGTCCAAAAA
Organism: Lontra canadensis; assembly: GCF_010015895.1. Taxonomy (NCBI): domain Eukaryota; kingdom Metazoa; phylum Chordata; class Mammalia; order Carnivora; family Mustelidae; genus Lontra; species Lontra canadensis. The sequence continues at coordinate 26,536,965 of NW_022631004.1, read as the reverse complement.
CTTCTCTCCACAACCCCTGGTTCTAACATGCTTAACTGCTTGATTGCTCCCAGTCTTCCTTATTTCTATGCCTCTGTGTCTTACACACACTTCTTAGGACTGGAATAATTTCCTCTTTCTTGATTGCCTAGAAAAAAATTTTGTTCATTTTTCAGCTTGCCCCTCTGCAGCTGTATTATTACCAAGTTGTTCTTAACCTCAAAGGCAAGAAAGTCTCTCTCCTTTATTGCTCAGCACCATCATTTGGTATAACTGTTTTGGTCTTTGCTACTATCTTACTCCTCTGTGTATTCCTAGCCTGGAGCAAATATGAGGTCAATTCAACAAATACATTTTGTGTGTCTGTGATGCGTTCCTCCCATGCCCTGCAGAACTAAGATTCTAGCTACCTTGCCTTCCACAGCAGAAATAGATTCCACCCATCTCCTGCTGCAATGGTCCTGCTTTTGCCTGATCTCCAAGTTCATCCCTGTCTCAGATCCACACGTTATTTTTTAGGATAGCTGCCCAATAGTGTCTACTGGAACTGAAGTGGATATTTCATCTTATTTAAGTCAAACCAACCGTTCTATCTGTCAGAGTCTCTGGAATTCATATTTTGTTATCCAACTTGCTCCTTACCTTCTTAGCTTGGAATCATTCTTATTTGCATACACGTCTTATTCCTCATATCTTCTCCCACTAGACTGTAATCCCTTTGAAGACAGTACCATGTCTTCTACTTTATACCCTCCAGAGTGTTTAGTATAGTGCTAGGCAGATAGGAGGTGCTCAAAACACATTTGCTAAGTGATGAATGAATGAATGGGAGAATGAATGAATGATATTATTTTCCTTATACACAGAGTTTGGCAAAACAGGTCACTTCTCTGCTTACCACCCTTCAAAGTCCCTGAAGTGAGGGGACAGAAAAGGGAGAGAAAGCACTGGGTGACCTAGAGATAAGCTGGATATCTTTTCTCACAACATTTGGATCCTACTCGCCTTGTGTGCCTAGCAGAGAATTCATTAGAGTTTTTGGACTTGGGTAGAAAATGTTCCACTTGATTGATGCAGATTGAACCCTATTTTTACATTGTCTCATCATTTCAGCTGGAATTGGGGCCGAATTTACAGCATCTTTCTCTGTGAAGCCTTCTCTGCCCTCCAGCAGGGTCACCCTTCGACCCTGAACTTTTTGCTCATCCCCAATTTCCTCTCTCTCTGTCGCCTGTATCACTATCTGAAATACCATCCATTTTCTTATTTTGTCAGTTTACGGTTTGTCTCCCTATATCAGATAGGAGGCAGAAACCATACATGTTATGCCAAAGGAAAATTTTAATATGAAGAACTGCTACCTAATAGAACATGCTTAACTACTAAAAGAGAGTTAAAAGAGAGAGAGAGAGAGAGATTTCATAGAATGGTCCAGAAGAAGCAAATGCAGCAAAACATCTACTACCTCTAGGCTTTGGGCGGTGGAAGAGTGGGCAGGAAGGAAGTGAGGACCGGGGGAGTGTCCCTGACCCCCTTGTGTCCCCATCCCAAGGCTGAGGCTTAGCACTCTCCCGGGAGGGTTTGTCACTCAGGACAAAGTGAAAGTGCAGGAATTTCAAAATTCATGAATTATCAAGAATTTTATGTCAGTGATGGCAGAATATGAAAGCAAGCGCAGGGGTTTTCCGATGCGGGCCCATGGGCCTGACTCCATTAAGTCTGTGTAGCTCTGTGGCCACTTGCAGGAATCCACAGCCTGTTGGTGGCAAAAAAACTGCCAGAAGGTGCCGTCTGGCCCTGCTCTGGCCTGAGAGTGTGAGCTGGCCCGGGCTGCCCCACTGCAAGGAAATTGCTGGAGGAGTGGGGGAGTGGGGAGGAGTGGGGGCCCGAGGACAGAGCCAGAGCCTTGACAGTTGGCCCACTTCCAGTGTTCTAGAAACCACAGCTTTATGTACTTTCCCATTTTGTTGTTACAAAGATCTATCTTTCAAGTTAGGGCAATCAAGCATGCTGTTTACTCGTGTGGTATCTGGATTTGTAATCTTCCGCATCTCTGAATAGGTGCGCGAACTCTGACTGCCCGTCCTACAGATGCTTGTGTCCATTCTGGAAGAGCAAACACAGAAGGAATCGTCTCCTAAAAAAAGTGGCATGAAATAGGATGGAGGACACAAAGGGAGCAATCAAAGTGAGGAACAGGAAAGACTTTTATTCCCCTTTTTTAAAATTATGGTAAAATACCTACAAGGTAAGATTTACCACCTTAACCATTTTTTAGTGTACAGTTCAGTAGTGTTAAACATCTTCACATTGTTGTATAACCAATAGCCAGAACATTTTTGTTTTGCAAAACTGAAACTCTATACCCATTAAGTAACAACTGCCTAGTCCCACCTCCCCCAACCCTTGGCAACCACCACCTTATTTCCTGTTTCTGTGAATTTGACTACACTAGATACTTCACATAAGGGGAGTCTCCTGGTTTTTTCTTTGGCAGGTGGTCTATTTCACTTAGCATAAAGTCCTCAGAGTTTATCCACGTTGTAGCCTGTGTCAGAATGTCCTTCCTTTCTCAGGCTGAGTAATATCCTTTGTATGGATGGACCGTATTTTGTTTATCCACTCATCTGCTGATGGACACTTGGGATGGTACCACGTTTTAGCTATTGTGAATAATTCTGCTACAAACACAAGTGTACAGACACCGCTTTGAGACTGCTTTCAGTTCTTTTAGATATATACTCAGAAGTGGGATTGCTAGATCATACAGTAATTCTATTGTTAATTTTTTGAGGACCCTCCCTACTGTTTTCCATAAGGGCTGCACCAGCTTACATTCCCACCAACAGTGCCCAAGTGTCCCATTTTCTCCTCATCCTTACCAACACTTGTCATGTTCATTTGACTTAAAAGCAACTTCGGGCTTGATAGGAGAAGGTAAGTCCAAAGAGAAGAAGAGACCTCTATGATTGCCTTTCCTAACCACACCCTACCCTACACATCCACGTTGTGCAATTAACGTTCGTCGCTAACAAGTCTCTCTTTCACTTTTGTCGTGAGCTCTGTGCTTGTTCAGTCATCTAAGTGGTCTTCTGACCTGTGCCATCAGAAAAGCAGCTTTAGATTATAGTCATGGTCAGAGCTGTGCTTACTTAGGATCCATCTCGCTTGGCCAGAGCCCAGAACAGCTCCCAATGCCCCAGCCTTTAGAAGGCACTTTAGAAATGAACAGCCCTGACTTTCCTCATTCAGCCCAGTATAGGTGGCCTGCCAGATACAGACGATGGCATAAAATGATGGGTAATGCAGCATCTGCTTTCACAGTTAACATCTCAGCCACCTGAGAGACAGGTAGAGACAGGTGGTGTCCCTCGGAGCTGCGCCTGCTATAGTGAAAGTTTCCCAAATACACAGAACTGAGGGGTCAGGTCAGGCTCAGATGACTCCTTTGGGAAGGACATGTGTGTACAGCTGGATTCCTGCTCCCCTTGTGGGAAAGAGCCTGGCCTCCTGAACTGCCAGGTTGTTGTTTGCTGTATTTTTTTTAAATATTTTTATTTATTTATTTGAGAGAGAGATGAAGAGAGTACCAGCAGGGGGAGGGGAAGAGGCAGAGGGAGAAGCAGACTCAGCTTAGCTGGGAGCCCAACGTGGGACTCGATCCCAGGACCCTGGGATCGTGACCTGAGCCGAAGGCAGACGCTTAACGCACTGAGCCACTCAGGTGCCCCCGTTTATTGTATTTTTAAACAGTAGATCCAGACCTTACTTCCTCCTTGAGGAGCCTGCTGTCATTCTTGTTCTGCATCGGGACTTAGGTCCAGTGGCATACATTTCGTCCTGTCCCATCCTTTAATATAATGATTATAGCTGGAAAGATAATTTGAGAAGGTTAATAAACATATATATTTACCGTGCCCTAGCATAACACCTTGCTTCATTTTTTTGACATATCTCCTTCCAAGTGTATCAACCATTTTACATTTTTGCAATATTGGCATACCTCAGTCCACAAGGGCCATGAGTATTATCTACTTTGGATCCACTTAATTGCTTAGCGCTTGGTACAATCCCTAATATATAGCCTGGGGCCAATAAGAGGCTACTGAATGAATACTATTTCATAATATGCTCCTTCCATTTAGTGTCATAAGAACGTTCCCCTGTATTTCCATAGCATGACTAATGGCAATCTTTAATGCTTCCTCAATAGCATGGGATAGTAATTCATAAAAGCTTTCCTTATGTTGGAATTTTGATGTTTCTTCACTTGTCAATGTTTTTACTCTTATAGAGAATCTTATCATAAAATTTTTAAAAAAGATTTTATTTATTTATTTGACAGAGAGAGATCACAAGTAGGCAGAGAGGCAGGCAGAGAGAGAGGGGGGAAGCAGGTTCCCTGCTGAGCAGAGGCCTCGATCCCAGGACCTTGAGATCATGACCTGAGCCGAAGGCAGAGGCTTAACCCACTGAGCCACCCAGGCACCCCTTATCATAAATTTTTTTTAAAGATTTTATTTATTTATTTGTCATAGAGAGAGAGAGAGAGAGAGCGAGCACAGGCAGACAGAATGGCAGGCAGAGGCAGAGGGAGAAGCAGGCTCCCTGACGAGCAAGGAGCCTGATGTGGGACTCGATCCCAGGATGCTGGGATCATGACCTGGGCCGAAGGCAGCTGCTTAACCAACTGAGCCACCCAGGCCTCCCTTATCATAAAATTTTTAATGCACATTTTATTTAGCTTTTTTGGAATCAGTTTCAAATAAAAAAAATTCCCCAAAATGGAATTACTGTGTGTTTAGGAGCTTTGGACAACTTTATGGTTCAATAAAGATATCCTTTTTAAAAGAATTTATTTATTTATTTGACATAGAGACAGACAACAAGAGCAGGAACACAACCAGGGGCAGTGGGAGAAGGAGAAGCAGGCTTCCTGCGGAGCAGGAAGGCTGAAGTGAGGCTCGATCCCGGGACCCTGGGATCATGACCTGAGCTGAAGACAGACGCTTAACCGACTGAGCCACCCAGGCGCCCCTCAATAAAGACTTCTTAAGCAGCCAGTGCTTCTGGGAGAGACAATCTATTATGCCTGCTCTCCAGTATATATTCACATATCTATTTCTTGAGTGTGTCCAAGTCAATGATGAGGGGCACAGAAGCTATCCCCAAGAACTCCCTAATTCAAAACTCTTTGAAGAGTCTGAAAACGTTTGTTGGAGGCCCTCTAGGTGCAGCTGAGTAGATCTTTTGGTTTCTGAATAACAGAATAGGTTATTAACAGAAATGAAGCCTTTCCCCCAGGTCCTGAAATAAAATCCCAAAACCCTGGCCCGTATCAGAGCACAGTCTCTGAGAGACAGCTGGCTTCAGGAGGTTCTTGCTTTGATGCTGAATGAGACTCTGAGATCTCAAATCCCAAGGAGACCTGTGTTAGCTTGTACGTCTCCTCTAACAACTTACCATAAATGCAGCGCCTGACAACAGTGCAAACTACCTTCCAGCTTCGCAGAAGTCTGGAAGGCTGTCTGACATGGTCTCTCAGGGCTAAGAGCGAGATGTCTACAGGGCTGCATTCTTTTCTGGAGGAGGCTCTAGGGAAGGATCCACGTCCTTGCCTTCTCCAGGTTCTAGAGGCCACCCACACTCCTTGGTTCATAGTGGCCCTCTTTATCTGCCTTCAAAGCTTGTGTGTCAAATCTCTCAAACTTACCTCCTGTTGTTCTCTCTCTCTCTCTCTCTCTCTCTCTCTGACCGTAGCCTAGAAAGGTTTTCTGCTTTTAAAGGGCTGATGGGATTAGACTGGGCCCGCCTTGGTAATCCGAGATAATCTCCCCATCTCAAGGTCCTTAACCTTAATTACACATGCAAAGTCTCCTTAGCCATGCAAAGTAATGTATTCATATGTCCTGGGAATGAAGATGATGAACATTTTTGGAGGGAGGGTTATTCTGTCTACCAGAAGACCTCAAATGCAAATATATTTTTAAATTAAAGTATATGTATTCACAGAACATATCACATTATTCATGAATAATTACACTGGGTGAATCAGGACAAAAGTCAGAATGAACACGGAGAACTCTTCCTCACCCAGGTGTAGTCAAGAAAATCCTCTAGAATGCCATGTAGATTCTTCCAGCATCTCTTACACCGAGGCCAAATCCACGGCTCTGGACCATTGAAACCGCCAGTCTCCCCACCGGTCCAGGTCCAGGCTCCGTGCAACTGTCTGTCCTATGGAAGGTGGGGACAGAGCTGGAATGTGCCATCCAGGCAAAGAGAGAGGACGGGAGAATTGGAGGGAGGACCCAAAGGTAGCCAGGACCTCAAGAGAGAGCTGAGGAGTCTTCTGTTTGTTAGGTTCTGTTTAGGGGGTTCCTTTTGCAAGAACAGCATTTTCCTCCTTGGTGGTCTTCATCGCTTAGCCTTCTCGTGCTGCTGATTTTTTTCCACCTGAATCTCGTGTTTAGGAAAATTCCCTTAGAGAGGCTTCCTGGTGAATGACCCTGAGTGTGTGTGTTGGGGGGGGGGGGTGTTTGGAGCTGCAAGGAGAGATTAACTGAGTCCTGTTTTTTTCACCTGTCACATCAATGGAAGTACAAAGGAGAGTATAGAAGGGCATTCAAATTTCTTTCTGGAAAGCTAAGAAGGTGAAGGCGTGGGCTGAGAGAGTCCACTGAATTCAAGGATATAGATCTGATGACAACGTGGGCAGCTGGTGAATTTCTTTGGCGATGCTATGATGGGCTCTAGGCCTGAGATTCAAGACTCAGCCAAAACAACGGACTGAGCCTTAGCTCCTTGCCTGTGAAAGCAATATGGGCGCCAGATCCTTTCTCAAAGCCCTGCAACGAGGTTGCAGACTCACCACTAGATGGCAGTCGAGCCGCTGCTCTTCCTGTGCAGCAAGGAGGCCAGAAACTTGGGTTCTGAAGCACCTCTGTGGAGCCCGGCTCATCACAGGACTGGACAGGATCGCTCACCGAGTTCTACTTAGTAAGAAAAAGGCACTCCTGTCCACACGAGGCAGTTTTTGCTTCATTCTCTGGATCCAATCATAGGGAAAGAGCACAAGCAGGAGTGGCAGGCAGAGGGAGAAGGAGTAGCAGGCTCCCCAAGGAGCAGGGAGCCCAATGCAAGGCTCGATCCCAGGACTCTAGGATCATGATCTGAGCCAAAGGCAGTCACTTAACCAACTGAGTCACCCAGGCTCCCCAGAACTCACTCATCTTAATAGACTAATCAGCTATTACTGAAATGCCAAGTTTTGTGGAGGATTCAGAAGATTGTATCTCCTGCCTGAAGTTTCTAGCAGACTGATTGGACCAGACAAGATTAATCATGGCACAGTTGAGAGTAAGCACAGGGGCACCTGGGTGGCTCAGTTGGTGAAGCATCTGACTCTTGATCTCAGCTCACGTTTTGATCTCAGGGTTGGGAGTTCAAGCCCCATGTTGGGCTCCTCATTGGGCATGGTGCCTACCTTAAAAAGAAAAAAAAAAAAAAGAGTGAGCACAGAAGCCAATATATAAAAAATGATTAACAATTCATGGTACAGACTTTATAATTAAGTTTATAGTTCCCCCAACAGGCTCAGCTTCTCAAAGTCTGACCTTCACAGTGTTAGTTTACATTTGTATTGTTGGTAGTAGGCTGGACATTTTGATGAGAAAGGAGGACTAATTTTACAGCAAGGACATTGTGTCTACAAGGCCAGGCTGGATGGGAATCCAACAAACAGCAGGAGAGCATCAAGCTTCTACGGATGGGACGGAGGTGCCGTAGACAGAAAAAAGGAATTAAAAAAAAAAAAAAAGGAAGTGAGAGGATATTGAAGACAACATTTAGCCAACGCACCATTTGGCTGATGATTTCTTCCTCTTCCTTCGTGTGAATAAAGTCACAGAATTTAAATCTGGAAACTACTTTAAAAGTGTTCTAGTTTCATCTCATACCCAAAATAGAAGCCTTTACATAATATCTCTGGCTAGAGGCATTCAAATCATTGCTTAAACACGACTAGGGGCAGGGAATTCACCACCTCAGAAGAAAGCCCTGTCTTCATTCGACAGTTCTAATTGTAATTATTAGATCAAAACTTCTCCCTCATCAGTACACCTTGGTGCTGATTCGGCTCTGGGACCCCTTAAATTAAGTCTCCTCCCTCTTCCAGAGGTCATTTCTTCAGATTGAAAAGAGCTGCTGTCAATCACATCTTTCTCAGCTTTTTCTCCCCCAGCTTCCCTTCTGCTTTCCAACTTTTTCAGAGGACTGTTGGCTCTCCTAGGCCACGCACTACCTGGTGCAGAGTGAGGGAACCACTACCTGGCGGCCATCTTGCTCCTGGGCCTCCCGGTTGTGCCACGGTGCGCCGCTAGATAGCGCGATGGCCAATGCCCCACTCTGGTGCTCTAGGACTGCTCTAAAGATTGCCCTGTGCCCCTAACAAGTCGTCACTGCCAACCCCATCTTGCATCACACCTGCTTTCCTCAGTAACCACCAGAAGTCCAAATCCCAGCCTCTGCACCGATCCAGTATCAATCACCCTCTCATCCCCATCGTGCTCTGCATGCACCCGACATGGACATCACCTGTTCTGCCGGTACAGTGCCGGGGCCCTCCTCCTCTTGGTGACAACATTGCAGCTTGCCTTTGAAGAACCATTTCCTTACTTGCCAACATGTGGTTCTGGTGAGTGCTGTGCACCATTAAGCGGGCAGCGGATGTGGGCCTGGCCATTCAGAGACGCCTCCCCACTAGCCCCAGCAGATGGCTGGGGTTGGGATTTCACTGGTGTGCTAAGGGGAGAGGCAGTGGCTGAAGACCATGCCTACCTGTAGGGCAGCCATTCACTGCTCTGCGGGGAGAAGCTGCCTGAGAATGTAGCCAATGCAGAAGAAGCACCCTGAGTCCACGTTTGGGGTCCCTGAGGCATCGGCGACTAAAGCCAGCAGTCCCACAGGACTTCGGGTAGGTGAGCAATTAACTTCTCTTTTCTTCTGCTTAATTATATTTGAGTTGGATCTCTGACACTTGAAACTGCAAAGTCATAATATAATTCCTAACCTGACTCACCCTCCCACCCCTCTGCTCCGGGAGGCCATTTCACTGTGCCCTCTTGAAGACGGGTGGAGAGCTTGCCTGGTTCCCCTGTATATTCTCACCTTTTCGCTGAATGCACCTGTTACCTCCGTTCAGTAGGTGAGATCTGCCCCCCCCCCCCTTTCAGGACACTCCTTCCCCTGCAGCACTCTCAGAAGACGGGTGGATTTTGCTCCCTGCACCTTCAGGTAGGTACCTCAGGGCCAGGGAGTGGGTAGGAGCTCTTCTTGCTCTCTCTATGGCACTGTTTAAAAACCACTTCTTTTCCTTCTACTCCAAACTCTCCAGCTTTGTTCAAGCCCAGGGCCCACCTGTCCTTACTGCTCACTGATGACTTCATCTCTTGTTTCATTGACCTTCCCTCTGGCCCTCTCCCAGCCATTCCCAGCAACTTCATCAGCCACAGGAATGACTCCTCCAATATGTGGGTCTTCATCACCTTGGCCCACCTTAGACCTTTTTACCACCATAACCACAACACGTCCAAAATCTCAAATTCACATCCCACTTCCTATCATCTTTCATCCTTACAGCTCACCCAACTAGCAGACCCCGGTACAAAATTCTTTGACCTTAAGGCTGCCAGTTCCCAAGACCCCTATATTCTGGATCCTACTGTCCATCATGATAATCACTCCCCTGAAAAAAAATCCTAAATTCCTTGTCTGTCTTTCCTTCGAGCACACTCACCATGTTGTATTTTTTAATTAATGACTTACTTCTGGGAGATGTTTCCCAGAATCCCTTTTGCTGAATGGTTCAGGGTTAGAGTTGGTCAAAAGTGAGGTTGTGCAAGATTTGGGAGGCAAAGTCAGACAGCAGCCACCATGCACTGAAGCTTATTGTTGGTAAGAGGCAGACACGGAAGGACCATAGTTTCCAGTTTGTACTTACTCTTCCTCTGTCTGGCTCTCTTTTCCCACCTACTGGCATTGTTGACCAGGGAACACCAGTCCCACTCCAGACACTTTGGTGTGAACTCACAGTCACAGTAGCCGAGGAGAACCAACAATCATCCTTGGACTTCTACACCAGCCCCCTTTGTGGTCCCACTACAGCGGCTAGAGGTGGCTAGCTTCCAAAATTCCCACAGAGGCCCACTCATATCCCAATGCCAGAGCTGGTTCATGGCTTTTCTCTGATTCTTCAGCTCCAAATTTGGATTTTTACTTCCCCAGCTCCTCCCACGGTTGTGTAAGCTCTAATTACTATAATAAGTTCCTTATTCCAGAAAGCTTACTTAGTTCAATCCCAATGACACACTTTCTTTGAGCTTGCCCCAGAGAAAAATATTGCTGGAGAAAGCACACAATCCTACTAACTAGTTATCCTTTGATTCATGACTGCATAGCAGTCATCTGATTTTGTCTGTCCAGAATTCCCTCTTCTTCAGGTAATAACACCACAGTTTTGCTGGATGAAGTATTCCTCTCCCACCGAGCACAGTCTTGGTGATACTTGCGATGAAATCGTTGTCCTTTGCCTCAGTCTGGCCAATTACATGCTCTCTCCTTGGAATCTGAATGTGGGGGATGGAACACACTCATCCCAACAGCTGCTGTCCATGAGTTTCTGCTATGGAGCCCCTGGTACTCTGGTTTTTTGACTTTTCCTATGATCACGTGAATTCTCTCCATTCTTCCAATAGATTTGTTGCCTCACTTAGCCAGAGTCAGTATCTGAGACTTGCACGAACCTCACGTGGGCACTGTGTTGTGTCCAGCACCCTGCTGTGCCTACCCCATCAGTTGCAAGACACTTGTTTCATAATTTTCCCTACTTATACCTGCGTTCTGCTCCACCCAACTTCAGGCTCGTTCTTCATTAAGAAAATGGAAGCGCTGAACATCTTCCTACCACGAAGCCTACAAACCTACAGGCAGCTGACCTCATATTTTCCATTTTCCAGAATATGGAAAATATGGAAATTTTATTTCCAGTTACAGTGCTTGCCTTGTAAGCATTCTGTCTCCCTGCTCCTATGAAAGGCAGACTCCTCTGCCCGTGTCCTGGACCCATCTCCACTTGCCATCTCAAAGATTATGTGGCTCTCCTCCCTCTCTCCTGACCATCACTTGCCCTTCCTCTACTGGATCCTTCCCGTCTGCACACCGTTATGTTCTCATACCTTCCATCTTCTCAAGTATATCCTTCCTTCACTCTACATCCTTCACTGGCTACATCCCATTGTCTGCTCCCCATCACAGCAAAACTTCTAGGAAAGGTTGTGTCTGCTTTCTCACTTCCCATTATCTCACCAACTCACTCCAACGGGGCTTCCATTCTCAGTATCCCAGCCAAAGCTGTTCTGGGATTGTGGCCACAAATGACTTCCACGTTGCCAAATTCTGTAGCTATTTCTCTGTTCTGCTCTTATGTGATCCCAGCACTTAACACAATCAACCCCTCCCCCATTTTCTGAGATTCCTCTGTCTCTCTGACACCCCATACTCCATTGTCCTCTGCCTTACTAATTGCTCTAGAGATGATATCCAACTCTACCATTTCCCCTCCTTCATTTCTTTCACAGTATTTGTCATACTATAATTATCTTGCTTCTTGTTTTCATATACTAGCTTATTTTTAGTCTCTCCCTATTTTCACACCAGAATGTAAAATTCTTTGGGACAGGAATTTAGTTTGTGGTCTGTACTGTTCAACTGGCACATAGTAGGTACTCAATCAACGTCTTTTGAAAGATAAGCATGACATGTTTCTCAGACCTTTTATCACCAACTCTGAACTCTCTTCTCAATGAGGCCAAGAATCTTGGGCTCCTGTGTTTGTTTGTGCTTAGTCAAGTTTTAGCAATAATTCTGTGTCAGTTCAGCAAAAACTCCCACCCTTGATTTCTGGGCAAATTCCTTACGCCCTTGGCCCCCTCTCACCCCAATATCTTACCATTCTGACCTGGCTTCTGCAATAATCCCGTCAAGTTGGTTTAGCCCGAATACCCTCTACCCCTCATGCTTCATCTTAGTAACTTTCCATCCACTGCCTCTGCTCCTTGGCTATAAATCTTCACTTGTCCTTGTTATATTTGGAGTTGAGCCCAAGCTCTCAACGCTACTACAACACTCCATTGTAGAAGTCCCCGCTGAAGAAAGTCTGACCTTACAGTCTTTAATAAGTATCATGAAAATTTCTTTAATGACTATATAGTTTTGTTAGGACAGGCTAAATCCATTGAAGCTTTTTGGGAACCATATCCAATGCCACCTCACTGAAATATATGAAAATGGGGGCCCCTGGAGTTGTGCAACATGGCAGCTCCCGCAGTTGCTCGTTGGTCAGTGCTAAGCTGGGGGAGTTAAATGCATTTTCAAACATTCTCAATAGACATGCTATTAAGTCAGTTTTCTTCCTTTCTCTGTGTAGTTTCCTCTTCTCCATCCTGCCTCTCCCTTTCCTGATAGAAAAAAAAAAAAGAATCTTTATACTTCTTCCTCATAGGAGGAGTTTGGGTCCATCCTTCAGGTCCACTGAGTTTGGAATCTTGCTCTTGTCACTCAGCATCTTAGTTATAGGTTACCTGAAATTTGGATAAGCCTGCTTTCTCCATTTTCATTAAAATGCTGAATAGGATAGGGCACCAGGGTGGCTCAGTCGATTGGACGTCTGCCTTCGGCTCAGGTCATGATCCCAAAGTCCTGGGATCAAGCCCCACGTTGGGCTCCCTGTTCAGCGGGGAGTCTGCTTCTCCCTCTCCCTCTGCCCCTCTGCCTGCTTGTACTCTCTTTCTCTCTCTAGAAATAAATAAAATCGTTAAAAAGTGCTGAATAGGATAAAGTCAAGGATAGACATCTGTGACACACCAGTAGAGACCGTCCCTCAGGCTCCTGGGAACAAAAGTCAATCTTCATTAGACTTCCCTTAGTACATGATCGTCTGACACACACCTTGCTCTCAAGTTGCTCAAAAAACAAGAAGGTTTCAGAATAATGAAAATAAGCAAATTGATCCATATGCAGAAGGAGCGTGGGACCCAACACATTAGGTTTCCATTCTCATCTCTGCTGCTTCCTAGATCTATGAACTTGTGAAGGCCACTCCAGTGCTCTGTGTGCAGTATCTTTGATCTGTAAGGCGAGGGTATCATGGTCTTGAGACTAGCTACAGGGCATTGGATGAGTGAATCTCTTGAAATACACAAGTGCTTGAGGCTCCCACAGGGTAGTGTCCTTCTCAGGAAGGCAGTGGTCTTTTATCATCCACTCATCCAGACATCAGGGGGAAATCCTGTTAACCACCAGTAAGATAGAAATTATGACATAGTGGGGCAGCTGGGTGGCTCAGTGGGTTAAGCCTCTGCTTTTGGCTCAGGTCATGATCTCAGGGTCCTGGGATCGAGCCCCACGTCGGGTTCTATGCTCAGTGGGGAGCCTGCTTCCCCCTCTCTCTCTGCCTGCCTCTCTGCCTACTTGTGATCTCTCTGTCAAATAAATAAATAAAATCTTAAAAAAAAAAAACACACTATGACATAGTTACCTAAAGGGCCATTTTGCAGTAATTACAATTCATGTGGTAGACAGATTCCTAATGATGTGGAGAAATACATGAAAATAATGATTTTATTTTTTAAAAAATGATCCCTGAGCAACGTGGAAGGAAGTATACAAGTGTCAGAAGTGGTTATCTTGGGGCGGTAGGATTATTTATGATTTTTTCCATTCATTTTATTTAGCTCTAGGTTTTAACATTTTTACTCAAGTATGTATTACATATACTGTTTTTAAAAAATGAAAAACATTGGGAGATACCTAATACATTAAAGGCTTTTGAAATGTTTATGCCCTTTAACTAAATGAATGGTACTTGGAGGACTTAATCTGAGAAAGTAATTCAAGTTACAGAATATGCTGCCTACGAAGACGTGAATTTTTAAAAAAAATTTTTAATTAACATATAATGTATTATTAGCCCCAGGGGTACAGGTCTGTGAATCTCCAGGTTTACACACTTCACAGCACTCACCATAGCACATACCTTCCCCAATGTCCATAATCCATCCACCTTCTCCCTACCCACCACCCCCTACCCTACCCCTGCAACTCTCACTTTTGTTTTGTGAGATTAAGATTCTCTCATGGTTTGTCTCCCTCCCGATCCCATCTTGTTTCATTCATTCTTTTCCTAACCCTCAAACCCCCCACATTGCATCTCAACTTCCTCATATCAGGGAGATCATATGATAATTACAAAGATGTGAATGTTATTTATAAAAGTATCACATTGGAAACAGTCTAACAATGCAGGCATGATTAGATAAAAATACATCATCTACTTAAAACCAAAGGCAGACTTTTGAAATTGTATATATAAAGTCTGTAGTAACAAAAGCTTCAGAAGTAATGTTAGGTGGGAAAACAGAATAGAATTACATGCTGATTGCAACTCTATTGTTTTTTTAAAAAGGCAAAAACTAAAGTGCTGAATGTAATCTGGACTGCAGAAGAGTGACTATTTCAGTAGTGAGGCTCAGGATTGTTGTAAAATGTTACTTTTACTTTTCTACACTTTCCAAAGATAACCATTTGTGTAAGTAGAAAAGAAACATACAATTACTTAAAAGTAAAAAGTACCTGCTCTTTGGGAGGGAGATGGGTGGGTTGAGTTTATCTCCTTCTGAGGAACCTCCTTGTGGGGTTGTGGGGAGACAGGACTGATAACTGCTGTTTTTGACTATTCAAGGGCCCCAGGGCCCCACCCCAGATGGGGGGCCTCTGGGGTCCCTGCCACTTACTCGTTGTCAGATGCAGCCTTCTCTGTCCCAGCCCCATGCAGCCTGGGCCCCCAAGGTCCGGTCCATGATGCTGGTCTCTCCCCCGGGTGTTTGAAACCCCAGGGAGATAGGGAGGGGCCTTCTATCTGCTCAGGTCTGCCCTGACCAGAAAAATCCCCTTGTTCATTCATTCTCATCTTCTCCCAACTCCTTCCCCATGGGACACTTTTGATATTGGTGCTGATGCTGACGAATGACAGTAGCTTACTGAGCTCCTAGAACGTGCCGGCGATATTTAAGTGAATCGTCACAGTGAAGCCTGTACACCCTTGAAAGATACGCAGATTTCTCCTCATTTTGCAGATCAGGAAGCTGAGATTTGAGAGAGTAGGCCATTTCCTCAAGATCCCGTGGCTAGTAAGTGGTGGATCTACTTGACCATCCCTGGTCTGTGCTCTGGACCATCCTGGTGCAGGTTGAACCCCCCAGCCCAGGCTCTGAGCTATACTGTCTCCCCCTCCTCTCGCAGGTACCACCCCACCACTTAAACTGGCTAGGGCTACCTTTTCCCACATCGTTCTCCAGTCATCCCTCTCTCCTCAACTCCCTGAGATGTGAGGCAGCAATTTCAGTGGCCTTTGTGTGTCCCCAGACAAACACACACACACTTTCACCCCCCATGGCATTTTCTCTTTTACCCCTCTGAATGGCGTTTATATGATCAAACTGAAGCTACGCAGGTAAAATCACAAGGCCCCAATGTGCAACCAAAATATAAATTCCAGAGTGTTCCATTTATTTGTCCCTGTCTGTGTTGGTGTCCCATCGCTGGGTGGAACGCGCCTGACTTTTCTATCAGCCTACGGCACTTAGCACAGGGCCAACACCTCATGTGGATTCAAGGAAAGTTTTCTGAATGAATGAATGAGAGGAAGAACGCATGAGTGTCTCAATGCTATCACATATGCTTTCAGTTTCTTCATCTGTAAAATAGATCTGATGTTCTCTCTCTCCTTTGAGTTGGGAGCTGCTGGAGGGCATGGAACGGACTGCATTCATTGCGCGTCTCAAGCCCTCGCTGTGTTGTCCATAGACAGGATGTACTGTCAATAACCATCAGCAGGTTAGAGTGAATTCCCCTGGGCTCCTGGTAGGGGTCTGAGAATGGGCAAAGTAGGTCCCGGTGCATGCCCTGCCCAGGTCTCAGGAAAGGACATTCTGCTGTTAAACTCCTGAAGTGGATTGTGCTGTCGGCCTCCTTCGTGCCGAGGCCACATACAAAATGCATTCCTGAATCCCCAAGAGAGGTTCCCACTGAGAGCTGGCCCCAGGGCTCTGCATCAGGCTTCACGATATTTATTTATTTATTTATTTATTTATTTATTTTTATAAACATATAATGTATTTTTATCCCCAGGGGTACAGGTCTGTGAATCGCCAGGTTTACACACTTCACAGCACTCACCACAGCACATACCCTCCCCAATGTCCATAACCCCACCACCCTCTCCCGATCCCCCGACCCCCAGCAGCCTTCAGTTTGTTTTGTGAGATTAAGAGTCTCTTATGGTTTGTCTCCCTCCCAATCCCATCTTGTTTCATTTACTCTTCTCCTACCCCCTTAACTCCCCATGCTGCATCTCCTCTCCCTCATATCAGGGAGAGCATATGATAGTTGTCTTTCTCCGACTGACTTATTTCGCTAAGCGTGATACCCTCTAGTTCCATCCACGTCATCGCAAATGGTAAGATTTCATTTCTTTTGATGGCTGCATAGTATTCCATTGTGTATATATACCCCATCTTCTTTATCCATTCATCTGTTGATGGACATCTAGGTTCTTGCCATAGTTTGGCTATTTTGGACATTGCTGCTATAAACATTCTGGTGCACGTGCCCCTACGGATCACTACGTTTGTATCTTTAGGGTAAATACCCAGTAGTGCAATTGCTGGGTCGTAGGGTAGTTCTATTTTCAACTTTTTGAGGAACCTCCATGCTGTTTTCCAGAGTGGTTGCACCAGCTTGCATTCCCACCAGCAGTGTAGGAGGTTTCCCCTTTCTCCACATCCTTGCCAGCATCTGTCATTTCCTGATTTGTTAATTTTAGATCAGGCTTCAAGATTTTAAAACTTGCAGCTTCCTTTGGAGAACCGAGGCCTGGAACCACGCTGGCCTTCCATCTCTGTTTGCTGAGACCCACTAAGGGTCAGGGCTGCAGCTGCTTTTCAGGCAAGAGCCCTTTTCATTGTTTTGAATGCATGTGGGGAGTTAAGGAAACCCAGGAGGGTAAGATGACCCTGCAGAAGAGGTTTTGCATGCAGCCCCTGACAGGTTTTCTCTGGGGGAAGGCTCTCTTGTCCGACCACCTGCCAGGGAATGTATTCTAGCAGTCTTCTTTTGCGCTCATTTGCTTTTCCCCCCTTCTCGTGTTCCTGACTCTCTTCCCATCTTCCTTACCGACCCTAGGACCTACATACAGTCAACTCTCAAACAGCATTTTGGTGTGGAAGACTGAATGAGACTCATCCACCCCCTCCCCTTCACTTGTCTTCCCTCTCTCATGTCCCCTGTGCATGCACACACACACACACACACGCACACACACATTCTCCTTCAGCCACACTCACTGCCAACACAGCAGCCTGGAGAGCTAGTAGAGTCTTTATCTTATTTTGCTCTCACACTCAGGGAATCCTGAAGACTCAGGATCACTCAGGTGGGCAAAGCCCTCCAAACCCTGAGAAGGACTCAGTCACCTGGTGGCCAGCACAGGACCCAACCATCCCTGCCTTCTTAAAGGGGCCATTTTTAGCAGGTCTGCTCTGACTCAGTGGAAAAGCTTCATTCCCATCAGGTTGGGGGAAAGGATTCAACCAAGCATAGGACTGCTCGGTTAAGAAGGGCTGCTCTGTCTGGAGACTGGAGGGCACGGCTCCTCTCCAAAAGCAGTATGGCACGTGTGGGGGTGTCCCAAGCTCTGTCATCTGAGGTACAGCTGAAAATTCCCTTCCCAACTTTAAAGCTCCTTGGAACGAACTGTGAGAGGGACAGTTGGCTATCGCATTCCACTACAAGTACCAAGCATTTAGACTTTCCCAGGTACATTTACAGACAGATATCCCACTTGAGCCTCACCATGACCATTGGGGCCAAGAAAGATAGTCATTCCCATTTCACAGATGAGAAAACTGAGGTCTAGCCAAGAAGTGCGGCTTGTACAAGGCTATGGTACAGCTGGAACTCAAACCCAAGTCTTCAGATTCCAGAACCAATCTCTTTGGTCTTACTGGGTTCCTTTTCACTCTGCCCTCTTTAAGATGTCAGATCCCTCCCTCTGGTTTAGCAATTATCTCACTGCTGAATTATTAGCTGACACTTTTGCAGTGATAAGCAGGTGTACATTGAGGACGTGATCACATTGTGACTAATGGAAGACAGCTGCACCTGAGGAGTTGGAAGAACCCCCCCCCCTGAACCTACGCAAAACCCCACCTGTCGGCCAGGGGCCACACTGCCAGAAATGAGCCAACCTAGGCATGAATATCTACGTTTTGCCTCCCCCCACCACCCCGCCAAGTGAGATCGCTCCAGTTCCTTAGCAAGCCGTATGTCTCTCTGCCACCATTTCTTCCAGGGTAACAGGACAATTCTGCCCTCACAGCTGTGTCTGCATCCTTTGGCTGAGTGGCCCACCCAGCTGGAGCTTGGACCATCTTGTCTCCACAGCCTGGCATTGTCCCGAGCACTTTGCAGGAGGTGGCTGAGCGTCCCATGCTGTCTGGGGGAGCATGCGTGTCCAGGAGGAGAAGTCACACCAAGGGGGTTTCTGCCCTGGATTAGGCCCCTCTGTTCCCGGGGGAAGCCAGGTCCTCAACAACACGGAGCACTGTATTTGAATTGTCTCAAATGGTTCCTTATCCCTGAGGCCGTGAGTGCAAACAGGGAGGGGCAGCCCCACCCATTGTGGGGACCTGGTGCTGTTGGCTCTGGGCTGCCCACGGGAGCCGCCGGTCTTCTGCTCCGGAGGAAGGAGAGTAGAGTTCATTTCCCCCCACTCCCTTCACCTCCAGCAGACTCGGCAGAACTCCCTGCAGCCCCGCCACTGTGCAAGGGACTGCTTACCTTGTGCTTTCCCACATCTTTCCCTGATATTTTCACTGTTTCTCCACCTCCCCTAGGGACCCTGCGCTCGCTCCTGTGGAATTACACCATAATGGGAATTATGACAAAAATAAGCCGGTAACTACAGAGCCTATTAGGCTTAGCGAATCTGAATAAATCTTCAAACGCTGTGGAGTACATAACTTACAAATCCCCATTTTACAGTTGAAGAAATGGAGACTTAGAGCTAAGTCAAGAAACTTGACCAAGGTCACCCAGACAGTAAGGGGCTGCCCCCGCCCCGCACTTGCCCCTGTGGGCCTGCTACAGTCTGGATCGCTCTTGACAGTTTCTCCCCAACCCGAATACACCAATCCTGTGTTCCATTAACAAGGTCCCCCCAGTCAATACATGTCTACATCCCCTACCCCACCACCCATGGGCCTGCACCTGGAGGGATTCAAAAGGCAGGAAGCCATAGCCTCTACCCCTGAGTTACTGAGGAGTTGGCTAAGGAGACAAGACAAAGACAGAAACTGACACCCAAATTCTTTCCCACCTCTGCCAAGTCACTTCCCCTCTCTGGGCCTCAGTTTCCTGATCTGCCAAGTGAGCGGGCTATACTGGGAGATGGCTAGTACAGACTCCTGCTTATCTGTGATCAACTGAGCACGACCCACCTAACGAGAAGTTGGGGATCCTGGGGCCCAGGGATTAGGACTGTCCTAGGGCATAGCTGGAGCCAAACCAGAAAAGAAAACCATGAGATTCAGACCCTTGGAAGAAAGCTTGTTACCAAGAAGAGGACTAACTCCCAAGAATGAATGCCATGGAGGCCCCCAGTTGAGTGGGGAGAAGGCTCACTGCCTCCCAATCCTTCTGTAGCCCACAAAGCCCAGAGAGCATCTGGGTGTGGGCTTCCCCCGAGTTCTTGGGTGCTCTCAAGGGAAAAGTCAGCCGCTTGCTTCTGATCTTTTCCCTTCTGCAGTACAGCAGGGTACCCTGAGAGCAGTAAGCACCCAGAGGTGTCATTTT